>NC_087081.1:16965057-17282267 GCF_026151205.1 Bolinopsis microptera | reverse complement strand
TTTTAAAATTTATTTATTGTACCATGCAATTTGTTGTGTTAATTTGATTATAAGTCTACATCTTGTTTTGAACCTTAGCAATAAAAATGGTTAAAAATGTCAAGCAGAAAGATCTTCGGCAGATGTTTCCAGCTAAAGTTAGTAAATTGAAGAAGTCCCAAGATGTAGAAACTGACATAAAAGTATCTCTGAACGTTGTTGATGGGATACCCTCATCTTCAACAGATATTGTAGCAGAGGCTCAAGGTAAATTTGATTCCTGGTAAAAAATATTTATTAAGTAGGAGAGTGCAATTCTACATGTCATGGTTAGAGGATCCTTGATTGATTTCTTTTCAATCATTTGCATAACTAAGTTTTTACCATTATTTGATGCTTTTTGGTAATCTTTCTTCGCTCTTATGAGTAGGTCGATAATATAGTTTCATAGTTGGGGAAGAAACCTCGTGCCAAATTGTTCTGACAGAACAAGGTTAGAAATTTTAGAGCAATACTAACTAAGTCATGCAGTGGTTATTGAATTGCAAAATGTATTGAACCATTTGTTCTTGAAAATCATAGATAAATTGTTCTACAAATTCAAAATGTTAAGCTTAGTAATAGTCAAAGAATAATTTTATCAAGGGTCCTCTGACCATACAACTCGAATTACACCCACCGATCCTTTATACATAATTTTGTTATTGAGAAACACTTTTGAGACAATGCTTTTGGAACACCAAGTTGTATTACATGAAATTAAAGAAAAGCTTGGTTCTCTGAATGTCTTTCTAACAGAAGGACCAGCAAGTAAGCGTTTAAAAACAGAAAACTACAATGGGGACTCCAATAAGAATCTCAAAAAGAAAAGCCTTGCATCTAAGCCTTTGAAATGTGATGTCTGCAAACAAGTAAGTTGACAAAACTTAAATGCGTTCAAATTTTACTCTAGTTAGTATATATATGTATATGTATATATACATTTAAAAAATAAATATTGAGTCACCAATATATTAAATGAATTTTAATGTACTAGCTCATTCAAGTGTTATATTAAAATCAGCTGCTGGATTCTGAATCGTTGAAGATGTTCGGAGGTGATGATGCTGATGCTGTAGAGGAGTTCATTGCATTGGCTTCAGAGTCCTTGTCCCTGTTTGACGCTGACAGTAATGGTAAACTTACATCTTTTGGTGGAAATTTTGTAAAAGTTCTATCTGCTGAATTTTTCAGTTCTTCTAAATAAATGATTTAGGAATTGGGGGAATCATAACGAAATTGATTTATAATTCAGGTGACAGTGAGTGGAACGAAAAACCGCAGCATCGTATCACTGACTTTACTGTGTATGATGAGTATGGTCACTTGTGCCCCTTTGACACTGGTGAGTTAGAAATAGCAGATAATCTGTTTTCAGTGCTATGGGTGGGTAGCCTTGTAACATGTTGATACTTGATAGGGTGCCCAGTTGGCTATATTTTCACAGTTTGGGCACATTCTAGGCACTAAGCGAGACTTAGTCAAGGAAGTTAAGACTTAGTCAAGGAAAATCCATTAAAGATGGACTTGTTTACTTACACTCATCTTATTTATCATGTTCATAAATGTTTAAGCATTATATCAATAGTCGGTACTATATTATACATACTACTCGCCTGTATAAACATTAAACCTATCTACTCCCAGGGTTGATAGACCAGAATGTACATCTCTACTTTAGTGGTTATGTTAAACCTATCTACGACGATTCCCCAAGTCTTCAAGGTGAAACATCTTCTCCTACAATAAACCTACATGTACAGTTATGCCACTGAACACAGATTAATATTATACCTGTACTAAAATAGATTAGGTTATCTGATAACATATTATATATAATATATAATATAACATTCACCACATTCAGGTGGAGTGCGGGGTTCCAGACTGGGTCCCATTGATTCCTGGTACATAGCTGGGTTTGATGGAGGGGAGAAAGAACTAATAGGCTTCACCACAGGTACTATATACTGTACTATATGTGTTATATGTGTGTACTGTTCATTATTGTGTGTTTAAGAATAAGGTTGGTACAATAAAACTCCAATTTACCCTACCCATACTTTACCACTTTATACCGGGGCTTTTGTTCAATGTAATTCTGAGTAAATTTATTACCCAACCAAGTTGACTGATAAGACCACTTCTCTTGTCAGCATATGCAGACTATCTGTTATCCCAACCCAGTGAACAGTATGGTCACGTGGTGTGACGTCATAACACGTGGTGTGACGTCATAACACCACTTCTCTTGTCAGCATATGCAGACTATCTGTTTTCCCAACCCAGTGAACAGTATGGTCACGTGTTGTGACGTCATAACACGTGGTGTGCCGTCATAACACGTGGTGTGCCGTCATAACACGTGGTGTGACGTCATAACACCACTTCTCTTGTCAGCATATGCAGACTATCTGTTATCCCAACCTAGTGAACAGTATGGTCACGTGGTGTGACGTCATAACACGTGGTGTGACGTAATAACACGTGGTGTGACGTAATAACACCACTTCTCTTGTCAGCATATGCAGACTATCTGTTATCCCAACCCAGTGAACAGTATGCCCTCTTATTCGACATGTTACGTGAGAAAACATATCTTAGCAAAACAGTAATCGAGATATTGGAGGAGGATTCAGGTTTGTAGTTTATAAATTAACATATAATAATATGCTAATAATATGCTAATAATATGTTAATACTGATATAGTAGCAGTGCAGTGGTGAAGTCCACCCGACCACTGCAGATCCAAGCTGTTGAACTAAATTTTATATCCGTTTTAAAAAAAAACGATTTTAGTCGTTACTTAATACTTAATACTTCCACTACCTCTCAGATATGACAATGGAGGATCTGATCAACTGTGTTCAGCTAGTAGTGCCACCCGAGAACTGCGCCAAGTTCTCCGAGGAAACTCTTCTGAAGCACGCTCAGTTTCTCATTGAGCAGATCGAGAGCTATGATAGAGTTAGTTTTTTATTTTTTATTTTAGTTATATTTTTAGTTTCATTAAGGATTTAGTTTTGTTATATTTTTAGTTTTTTTAAGGATGTAGTTGACCCAATTAATCTAATTAACTAATTATCTAATTAACTAATTATCTAATAACTGTTAGGCTGCTGATGATAATGAGGACCTACTAATTATCTAATTAACTAATTATCTAATAACTGTTAGGCTGCTGATGATAATGAGGACCTACTGATTATCTAATTAACTAATTAACTAATAACTGGTAGGCTGCTGATGATGATGAGGACCTACTAATTATCTGATTAACTAGGTAATTATCTAATAACTGTTAGGCTGCTGATGATGATGAGGACCTACTAATTATCTAATTAACTAATTATCTAATAACTGTTAGGCTGCTGATGATGATGAGGACCTACTAATTATCTAATTAACTAATTATCTAATTAACTAATTATCTAATAACTGTTAGGCTGCTGATGATGATGAGGACCTACTAATTATCTAATTAACTAATTATCTAATAACTGTTAGGCTGCTGATGATAATGAGGACCTACTAATTATCTAATTAACTAATTATCTAATTAACTAATTATCTAATAACTGTTAGGCTGCTGATGATAATGAGGACCTACTAATTATCTAATTAACTAATTATCTAATAACTGTTAGGCTGCTGATGATAATGAGGACCTACTAATTATCTAATTAACTAATTATCTAATTAACTAATTATCTAATAACTGTTAGGCTGCTGATGATGATGAGGACCTACTAATTATCTAATAACTAATTATCTAATAACTGTTAGGCTGCTGATGATAATGAGGACCTACTAATTATCTAATTAACTAATTATCTAATTAACTAATTATCTAATAACTGTTAGGCTGCTGATGATAATGAGGACCTACAAATTATCTAATTAACTAATTATCTAATAACTGTTAGGCTGCTGATGATAATGAGGACCTACTAATTATCTAATTAACTAATTATCTAATTAACTAATTATCTAATAACTGTTAGGCTGCTGATGATAATGAGGACCTACTAATTATCTAATTAACTAATTATCTAATAACTGTTAGGCTGCTGATGATAATGAGGACCTACTAATTATCTAATTAACTAATTATCTAATTAACTAATTATCTAATAACTGTTAGGCTGCTGATGATGATGAGGACCTACTAATTATCTAATTAACTAATTATCTAATAACTGTTAGGCTGCTGATGATAATGAGGACCTACTAATTATCTAATAACTAATTATCTAATTAACTAATTATCTAATAACTGTTAGGCTGCTGATGATAATGAGGACCTACTAATTATCTAATTAACTAATTATCTAATAACTGTTAGGCTGCTGATGATAATGAGGGACCTACTGATTATCTAATTAACTAATTATCTAATAACTGTTAGGCTGCTGATGATGATGAGGACCTACTAATTATCTAATTAACTAGGTAATCATCTAATAACTGTTAGGCTGCTGATGCAGATGAGGACCTTCTAATTATCTAATTAACTAATTATCTAATAACTGTTAGGCTGCTGATGATGATGAGGACCTACTAATTATCTAATTAACTAATTATCTAATAACTGTTAGGCTGCTGATGATGATGAGGACCTACTAATTATCTAATTAACTAATTATCTAATTAACTAATTATCTAATAACTGTTAGGCTGCTGATGATAATGAGGACCTACTAATTATCTAATTAACTAATTATCTAATTAACTAATTATCTAATAACTGTTAGGCTGCTGATGATAATGAGGACCTACTAATTATCTAATTAACTAATTATCTAATAACTGTTAGGCTGCTGATGATAATGAGGACCTACTGATTATCTAATTAACTAATTAACTAATAACTGGTAGGCTGCTGATGATGATGAGGACCTACTAATTATCTAATTAACTAGGTAATTATCTAATAACTGTTAGGCTGCTGATGATGATGAGGACCTAATAATTATCTAATTAACTAATTATCTAATAACTGTCAGGCTGCTGATGATGATGAGGACCTACTGATCACAGTGCCCGCAGTGAGAGGGCTTATCCAGCTGGCTGGAGTTACTCTGGGTGGGACACAGCCAGCTAACTCTCATAGAGCTCTCGTTAATGTTCAACCTAAGGTTTGTTAAATTTAGCTAGGCAGCAGTAAGTTGCAGTGAATAGTTGTTAACCTTCAACTGTTGACCCTGTTACTTCAACTTTTCAAAAGTTACCTCTAAAACGGGTTGTTGGATCTGTACATTTTAGCGCATATTTGTAATTCTATTGCGCACCTGAAAATGTATAGTTTATTTAAAATTGTCGACCCCCAGGTTGCTAGTAAAACTAAAAGTACGGACATATCGCACGCAACTGTCACGCCCCTCGTACAATCTTCCTTCGAGGCCATTTTCGTGGATCAAATGCAAGCAACTGTGAGTTTCAAGCTAGTTCTCATTTCATGCTCATTATTATCAATTAACACGCTTCTACAATGAAAACAAAATGATTTATTTAAGCTTAATTAATAATTCTTGTTAAATTTTGATAAATAGCGATCATCATCTAATTTAAACTTCTTCGAGTATCTTATCACTTATGTTTAATTTTTTCCATCCACCACTTAAAAAAAAGTAAAGGATGGTTACGAATGGATAATAGTGAAAAGGAGGGATTTTTGTGATCAGGGTAGGTGGTGACCCTGGCCCTGGGATTAGATAAATGATGGGAAATTTAAACAAAACATTTTTAATTTATCAATAAGTAATGTGAGTGATTGTAAACTTGTAAAACAACTAAAAAGAGTCAAAGCATTATTAAACAATAAACAGTGAGTCTTTACCATTGGTAAGACCAAATACTACAATACACTAAAATTCGACTAATTCTGGTGGTGTTGCTTCTCCACCCACTGCTGGTAATGTTGGTCAATGTCACGACAATCATCAGGGCCGTGTGTTGCTACATAACACGTGGTGTGACGTCATAACACGTGGTGTGACGTCATAACACGTGGTGTGACGTCATTACACGTGGTGTTGCTCCTCCACCCACTGCTGGTAATGTTGGTCAATGTCAGGACAATCCTCAGGACCATGTGTTGCTACAGTGTAGATTGTGGTGCCGCCCACGTAAGCAATGCAAGCAAAACATTCGTCCTCTTTTATTTCGTCTGTAGATTTAACTTTAGACGTATAAGCGTTCACCCGCCTCTTGTATTTCATATCTGCATCTACTTCCTCTACACCATCTACTCCTCTCATTACTAGGCCTACTCTCACGTGAGATTTCAAATCCAGGTCCATACCATATTTGCTAGCGGTGACCTCACACATTACCTTACCCTTTACAAAGCTGGTACCTTTAACGGTCCTAGTTTTGGGCACAATGCGGGTTACCTTGAAGTGCCACACCTGGTTAGAGCACTTCACAGCTAGTTCCTCCCCGCTAAAACACGGCACTTCAGACTCGCCGTACTTATCCATTGTACACTCTGACATCACATCTTTAGCCTCAGCACTACATTTCAGATTTGTCTGCCCGAATGGTGTGGTATCCTGGTTTCTACGTTTCCTATCTGGTCTGTACTCTCTAACGTCAGCCAGAACTCCCATTTTGTAGCCCTGTTCTCTGCAAATAGCATTGACCTCGTCTTTACCCACATTTTCGTTACAAATAGTGGACTTGTGACCCGTGTTATCGTGTATCACCACCACCCCATGGTTAGCGCCCGTGTGAAGTTCCAACCATGACTCTGCTTCAGCACGCTTAATGGCAGCTTTAACCCAGTCAGTGTAATGGTGGAGGTTAAGGAACATATTGTACGCTTTCTCTTTCGCGTCCCCTGCTCCCCAGCTCACTAAGCCTATTTGTGCGAAGTTTTCTCCAGATTTCACGAAAAGTGGGCCTCCAGAGTCCCCAGCAAAGGCAGTAGCTTCCCGATCAGGATCAACCACGCACATCGTGCTCTCTGTGGAAATATATAGTTACTATCATGGTTGCCATGGTTACACGGTACTCTCTGTGGAAATATATAGTTTAAGAAGATCGGGAGATGGATCAGTACGATAGTGTCGGCGATTGTTAACGGTACGCTAGAAGACGTGCACAAATTACTCTGATAATTATTTTGCAACTTTATACTTATTAGATATAGATATAATTACTGCGTTTTGAAATCAAAGAAATATCGAACCGGGGATTTCCAGCTCATAGTCAACAGCTCCGTACATATCTTCATATTTCTCATAATCATCTGCCCAGTACTGCTCACACTGTTCCTTGTTGGCTATCTGGTACACTAGTTCCTGTAAGGTGTCTGCAATAGGAAGGTCCTCATACTCCCCCTCGTCTCCAATCACTCCCCATCCTATCACTGTAACAGAGGTTCCTTCTGTGTAATGACTGTTATCCTCTGCTAGTGCAATGGTGGCGACCACGCCCTCTTTTACTCTTACTTCTTCCTTCAGTACTATCAGCGCTACGTCGTTCATAGGAACTGTAACATTATTATATTAGACCTGCATGTGTGCTAACTAATAATTATATTCTTAAAAATTGTGAAAATTATAATATTTATATCACATATAATATTTATGTATATATTATTATATTAGACCTACATGTCTGCTACTAATAATTGTATTCTTAAAAATTGTGAAAATTATTATTATTATATTTATATCACATATAATATTTATGTATATATTATATATAGTAATAAAATGATAGACTCGAAATTATTTGTCCCTAAATCTTTAAAAAGTTGTTAACTTGGTTAACCCCCCACCTCCGAGTTGGTCGAGATGGTAGTTATCATGAACAATAATACGACTACCCTCCGCAATCTGCTCACTTTCCTCAGTTTCACTGGTGTGGTCCCCCACCACTACACGTTCCAACTCTACACTTATCTTTACACCATCAAACACTACACAGTGCGCAGCAGTGAGAACTATCCGAGGGCTTATTAGAGATCCTCCGCACATGTGGTCTCCTTCTAGTGTCGTCACACGTACCTGACACAATATAGTTAGTCTCCTTCTAGTGTCGTCACACGTACCTGACACATTATAGTTAGTCTCCTTCTAGTGTCGTCACACGTACCTAACACATATAGTTAGTCTTCTTCTAGTGTCGTCACACGTACCTGACACAATATAGTTAGTCTCCTTCTAGTGTCGTCACACGTACCTGACACATTATAGTTAGTCTCCTTCTAGTGTCGTCACACGTACCTAACACATTATAGTTAGTCTTCTTCTAGTGTCGTCACACGTACCTGACACAATATAGTTAGTCTCCTTCTAGTGTCGTCACACGTACCTGACACAATATAGTTAGTCTCCTTCTAGTGTCGTCACAGTACCTGACACATTATAGTTAGTCTCCTTCTAGTGTCGTCACACGTACCTGACACAATATAGTTAGTCTCCTTCTAGTGTCGTCACACGTACCTGACACAATATAGTTAGTCTCCTTCTAGTGTCGTCACACGTACCTGACACAATATAGTTAGTCTCCTTCTAGTGTCGTCACACGTACCTGACACATTATAGTTAGTCTCCTTCTAGTGTCGTCACACGTACCTGACACATTATAGTTAGTCTCCTTCTAGTGTCGTCACACGTACCTGACACAATATAGTTAGTCTCCTTCTAGTGTCGTCACACGTACCTGACACTTATAGTTAGGTCTCCTTCTAGTGTCGTCACACGTACCTGACACATTATAGTTAGTCTCCTTCTAGTGTCGTCACACGTACCTGACACATTATAGTTAGTCTCCTTCTAGTGTCGTCACACGTACCTGACACAATATAGTTAGTCTCCTTCTAGTGTCGTCACACGTACCTGACACATTATAGTTAGTCTCCTTCTAGTGTCGTCACACGTACCTGACACATTATAGTTAGTCTCCTTCTAGTGTCGTCACACGTACCTGACACAATATAGTTAGTCTCCTTCTAGTGTCGTTACACGTACCTGACACATTATAGTTAGTCTCCTCTAGTGTCGTCACACGTACCTGACACAATATAGTTAGTCTCCGTCTAGTGTCGTCACACGTACCTGACACATTATAGTTAGTCTCCTTCTAGTGTCGTCACACGTACCTGACACATTATAGTTAGTCTCCTTCTAGTGTCGTCACACGTACCTGACACATTATAGTTAGTCTCCTTCTAGTGTCGTCACACGTACCTGACACATTATAGTTAGTCTCCTTCTAGTGTCGTCACAGGTACCTGACACAATATAGTTAGTCTCCTTCTAGTGTCGTCACACGTACCTGACACAATATAGTTAGTCTCCGTCTAGTGTCGTCACACCGTACCTGACACCAATATAGTTAGTCTCCTTCTAGTGTCGTCACACGTACCTGACACAATATAGTTAGTCTCCTTCTAGTGTCGTCACACGTACCTGACACATTATAGTTAGTCTTCTTCTAGTGTCGTCACACGTACCTGACACATTATAGTTATTCTCCTTCTAGTGTCGTCACACGTACCTGACACATTATAGTTAGTATCCTTCTAGTGTCGTCACACGTACCTGACACAATATAGTTAGTCTCCTTCTAGTGTCGTCACACGTACCTGACACATTATAGTTAGTCTCCTTCTAGTGTCGTCACACGTACCTGACACATTATAGTTAGTCTCCTTCTAGTGTCGTCACACGTACCTGACACATTATAGTTAGTCTCCTTCTAGTGTCGTCACACGTACCTGACACATTATAGTTAGTCTCTTCTAGTGTCGTCACAGGTACCTGACACAATATAGTTAGTCTCCGTCTAGTGTCGTCACACGTACCTGACACAATATAGTTAGTCTCCTTCTAGTGTCGTCACACGTACCTGACACAATATAGTTAGTCTCCTTCTAGTGTCGTCACACGTACCTGACACATTATAGTTAGTCTTCTTCTAGTGTCGTCACACGTACCTGACACATTATAGTTATTCTCCTTCTAGTGTCGTCACACGTACCTGACACATTATAGTTAGTATCCTTCTAGTGTCGTCACACGTACCTGACGCAATATAGTTAGTCTCCTTCTAGTGTCGTCACACGTACCTGACACATTATAGTTAGTCTTCTTCTAGTGTCGTCACACGTACCTGACACATTATAGTTATTCTCCTTCTAGTGTCGTCACACGTACCTGACACATTATAGTTAGTATCCTTCTAGTGTCGTCACACGTACCTGACACATTATAGTTAGTCTCCTTCTAGTGTCGTCACATGTACCTGACGCATTATAGTTAGTCTCCTTCTAGTGTCGTCACACGTACCTGACGCAATATAGTTAGTTTGTGCCCAGTTTGTAATAATAACTAGTAAATATTTGATAATAATAAACAGACTAACCATAAAGGGGTACTCTCCCTTTTCAGTATCTTCACCGTTAATAATTAAAGTTTGCGCTGGACTGTCTCCCCAATCATCTGTTGCTTTCCCTGGCTGTTCAGTAGTGATGGACTGGATGACAATCAGAACCAGTAGCAGGTGCGTAACAACCTGGAATTAGCATAACTAATAACTAATAACTAATAACTATAAATATTTGCGATTTTATTATTCCCGACACGAAAAATTTTCAAAGTGTTCCTGAAAAGCACGTTTCATGCAATTTTATCACTTTTGGCGAACTTTTTTTTCCGAATTTTAGAAATTTTTCAAGTCTCAAAAAAAGATGTAAGTGAAAAATTGTTGAAATTTTTCTCCGTGTTTCAAGCGATTCCAATCATTTTATGATTTTAAGTATTTAGCTAATTAATAATTATCCAATTATATGATTGCCCGATTAGGTGGAAAATTTTTTCATACAAAAGTTTTTTTCGTTGATAAGATAAACACCCTCGAATCTCGATTAATCTGTAACCTTCTACGATGTTCACACCTAAAGATATTCGACAAACAAGAAAGGTGGTAAAAAGTGGCAAAAGTGGAAAAAGTGGCCGTAAGACGTGGAAAAGTTTGGAAAAGTTGCCGTTGGTCAACCGGTTGGGACATCGAATGGAACTCAAAAACGTCAAAAATCCTTAGAAAGCCGGATAATCAGCTTCGTGTGCCGGTAAATCGATTTTTTCAGACGGATCTGTCTGTATAGTACTATTGCTGCTAAATCAACAATAAATTATCCTTTCACTCACCATTTGCATTGTTCAGTTGTGATGAAATTAGTCGTTCAAAAAACCTTAAACCTGACTTGTAGAAAAATTAAATTATCAAGAAAAAGAATGGAACTTCGTAGAAAATGTGCCTACAGTATAGTATAGAGCGATTATTTGGGTAGGAACATTAGTTTACTGATCTAACTAAGTAAACTAAACTAAAGAGAGAGAGCTTAAACCAAAGCGAACAGAAAGATATGTAATTACACTAGTGTTAAGTGTAACGGGCACTAGGATTTTAAATGAAATGAGAAATCTAATGAATTATCATATTTTAATATCCTGATCACTAGTCAGCGACTATTAGTCACGTGCTATTATGCTATATCACGTGCTATATCACCTGCTAATATCACGTGCTAATATCAGGGGATGGTTTGTAGTCATCCTGTTCTACTAACTTACTAACTGGTCACATTGGTAATTCATTCAGCGTTCGGAGATTATTTATACGTAAAATGAAATTATCCAAATTGAATTATCCAAATTCATGATCTGTCACCCCTGGCCCTCCTTACCTTATATACAGGGGGGCCTGTATTATTACAATAACTAATCAGAATGATAGCGGTTTTGGCCCTGAACCTGTGTTATGGGGCTGGCTGTTTCGGTATAGCCCCCCCCCCCCCCCCCCCCCCCCCCCCCCCCCCCCCCCCCCCCCCCCCGGGGACCAACAAAGTCTTTTGAACCTACAGTAAGTAGATCAATTGGTGGCCTGCTTTTAACAAGAATTTCGCCGCGGTAACACCACGCACGATCAAAAATCCCTACTGCCTACAATGTAATTGTTCTACTTTACTGTATCCCAGAGTGGTGTTTGGCGCACGTGATAATCGTTTTCATAATATTAGGCGTGCAGAAATAAAGTAACATGTAAAGTAACATCTGTTCTTAAATATGTAATCGCTTTTTACCATTCAGTGTCGATCAACTGTTAAATAATCGGCCACGAGTTTATCAGCTGATATAATAATTTAATTTGTTTTGACTTGCTGAATTTTATCACTCGGTAATTTATTAAGCTTGTTTCAACAAAATAACACTTATATTGATGATTGATCCGCTCAGATGACTAATATGCTGTATTAATGAATTAGAGTAAATTGTAACCCGATGGAAACCTGTGTAACAGTCGTCAAGCACCTAAAACTGGCCTGTAATTAATTAAAACATAACTGGCGTCGCGCGCAAAATAGGTTCCTTTTATACACATAATTATAGGGGAGTGGTCTATATTGTGAAGGAGCAGACTTTTGTCATCATTGTAGCGCCGTCGGACCACCTCATATATCCAAACCCGATTACTTATTCCCTACGATATTTATATATTATATTCCCTACGGATTTGCTAAATACTGACATCACCCTTGTTACTAATTGTGGAGTGAGCTTTATAAGAAGTTGGAGCACAACATTACGTTCCGATATGTTTAAGTTTATTACGTTAGTTAAGTTTAAGTGTATTCTCTGGTAAGTGGTAATGTTTCATAATCTTCTTCTGTCGCTTGATTGCCATTTATTTGAAAATTTCATTGCAGTATGATGTTTTGGACGGATCGAGTTTATACTTTAGCGACAGTGATATCCTGCCGAAGGTAACACTAGTGAACTCTTGAACTCTATAATATCGAGCTCTGCATCCAAATTTCGTTGCGATATATCCAAACGAAAGTAAAGGAACCTGAAGATGAAGGGGGGTAACAAGTTTTATAGGGTGTTGAAATAATTAGGCAGGGAGTTGATTACAGACAAAAGATTGGAGACGTTTTACAAGATTTGTGGCCCCCAAGCCCTAACATCATTATTTTATTGACCAATGTCCTCCAATAAGGGTTAAGTTTTTATAGAAGAGGCCACATCTTACCTGGGCGACGACTATTTTGGCATGCGCCCTAGCAAAATGATAGGAAATTTAATTGGTTGTAAATCTGCCCACTAAAAAACATGCAACTTGTAAAAACTGACATTTAAAGCAAAGCGTAACACACAGTAAAAAGGCGTGGTATGGAACACTCCGCTTAGTATTAATCTCACATCGTAATTTCATCAGTCACGGCAGACACGGTGTAATGAATGTGAGGTATGCAAGATGCCTGATTGTGGAGAATGCAACATGTGCAAGGATAAGATAAAGTTTGGAGGATCGGGCAAAAAGAGGCAAGCCTGTATGGAACGGAAGTAAGTTTTTGCGATAGTAATACAATCTTCACGATTCAGTTCAGCATCTCTTTTGCCGAAGCTCCTGCGCGCGAAAACCAAAAAACATAGTTGTATGTAAATGGTAATGTTAGCATTGATTTTCGCGGTTTTTGAATATATTAATCTTTTGCGCGCGCAATAGAGCATGTGCGTTTTCTAAATTCTCGTAACAGTCAAGGATCTGAAAACGTTCCCGTCTATAAAACTAGAGATATTGCTCCTAGTCTCGAATCAATAGTAATGTAACTAAGACATGAATAATGCTAGGTGTCCAAACATTGCGGTGATGAGGGCCGAGGAGAACTCAGAGGATAAAACGGATAACTTAGACCCGAGCAACAAAGTGGCCCAGTTAAAGGCAGATAAGAAAGTGTCTAGTAGCATCGAAGGAAAGTTTACTGGAAACATTATATGCAAAGAAGGTTTTTATGAATTTTATTTTAGATCCGAAAATTAAAATAGTGCTATTAAAATTGATTGATTTGACAAAAATTCATAAATTCCACTTTTAATATATTCATCAGGAAAGAAAGTGTTTTATAAGTCAGCAGTGGTTGAAAATGAAGCATTATCCCTGGGTGACTACGTTTCAATAGCTCCAGAAACCCCCGATATCCCATCTTATATTGGCAGGATCACCACTATGTTTACTAAGGGCGGTGAAAACCTTCTACACGTTCACTGGTTAAAGTAAGTACTAAGTACCCCTCTTCATCCTCCATCCCTCTCAAATACTCCTCATCATCCCTCAAATACCCCTCATCCTCCCTCACATCCCTCTCAAATGCCCCTCTTCTTCCATCCCCCTCTCAAATACCCCTCCTCCCTCTCCTTTCTCAAATACCCCTCACCCTCTCAACCCCTATCAAATACCCCTCCTCCCTCCCTCTTAGTCGTGCTGGAGACACAGTACTTGGTGAAGCACATGTAACCATAGTGACCCTCTTAGTCGTGCTGGAGACACAGTACTTGGTGAAGCACATGTAACCATAGTAACCCTCTTAGTCGTGCTGGAGACACAGTACTTGGTGAAGCACATGTAACCATAGTAACCCTCTTAGTCGTGCTGGAGACACAGTACTTGGTGAAGCACATGTAACCATAGTAACCCTCTTAGTCGTGCTGGAGACACAGTACTTGGTGAAGCACATGTAACCATAGTAACCCTCTTAGTCGTGCTGGAGACACAGTACTTGGTGAAGCACATGTAACCATAGTAACCCTCTTAGTCGTGCTGGAGACACAGTACTTGGTGAAGCACATGTAACCATAGTAACCCTCTTAGTCGTGCTGGAGACACAGTACTTGGTGAAGCACATGTAACCATAGTAACCCTCTTAGTCGTGCTGGAGACACAGTACTTGGTGAAGCACATGTAACCATAGTAACCCTCTTAGTCGTGCTGGAGACACAGTACTTGGTGAAGCACATGTAACCATAGTAACCCTCTTAGTCGTGCTGGAGACACAGTACTTGGTGAAGCACATGTAACCATAGTAACCCTCTTAGTCGTGCTGGAGACACAGTACTTGGTGAAGCACATGTAACCATAGTAACCCTCTTAGTCGTGCTGGAGACACAGTACTTGGTGAAGCACATGTAACCATAGTAACCCTCTTAGTCGTGCTGGAGACACAGTACTTGGTGAAGCACATGACGAGCGCGAACTGTTTCTCTCGGACTCGTGTGATGACGCTCCTTTAGGCTCTGTCCTCACTAAAGTTACTGTAAACTACTGCCCTCCTCCTCCTAACTGGAACATGATAGGTAATATTCTCACTTAATTAATTATACAGTTGTTTGCTGTGTTCATTACTATAAGTACTTATAAAACAATCACTCTGTTCAGGTGGCATGCCAGTTCCTGAGAAGAAGGATACAGCTTTATTCTTTAAGCTCTGGTATGACAGTGACAAAGCAAGGTAGGGTCGTTTTACCAACCCTGGTACGCGTTTTACCAACCCTGGTCTGCATTTGTTATGTTTCAATATTTGAGATACAATTTGTGGAACTCCTGCTGCATTTATATTTGGAAAGTTTGAAGCTAAAGAATTGTAACTTTGTCAGGTTTGAAGCTAAAGAATTGTAACTTTGTCAGGTTTGAAGCTAAAGAATTGTAACTTTGTCAGGTTTGAAGCTAAAGAATTGTAACTTTGTCAGGTTTGAAGCTAAAGAATTGTAACTTTGTCAGGTTTGAGTGTCCATTAAGGGAGTATCTGGAGTGGGAGGAGGAGGAGGGGTGCTGTCCTGCCTGTACTAGGAGGAGGGAGAGAGAAAGGGCGGCTATTCCTTTCTTAGGTTAGCAGTTAGTTAGTAGTTAGGGGGGATATTCCTTTCTTAGGTTAGCAGTTAGTTAGTAGTTAGGGGGGATATTCCTTTCTTAGGTTAGCAGTTAGTTAGTAGTTAGGGGGGATATTCCTTTCTTAGGTTAGCAGTTAGTTAGTAGTTAGGGGGGATATTCCTTTCTTAGGTTAGCAGTTAGTTAGTAGTTAGGGGGGATATTCCTTTCTTAGGTTAGCAGTTAGTTAGTAGTTAGGGGGGATATTCCTTTCTTAGGTTAGCAGTTAGTTAGTAGTTAGGGGGGATATTCCTTTCTTAGGTTAGCAGTTAGTTAGTAGTTAGGGGGGATATTCCTTTCTTAGGTTAGCAGTTAGTTAGTAGTTAGGGGGCAATTTGTTCTTCAGTTTATTTTAACCAGTCCAGTTATTTGCACCACACACTTTTTTAAAAAATCTAGACACTTATTTTACTTCGGAGTATTCCAACAGCCATATTGTTACACAAGTGCAACCAGCCAATTACAGGAAGCCGAAGGATTTGTTTTTAGCCAGTGACGGTTAAGGTAGTGTGTACCATACTTTCTTCGTCCGAGACTTTGCTGCAATGTGCAGCTCCTCATTTAACCCTCACACCCGATTTCTCGAGTATTCGGCTGAGTAGACCGGGGGGCTGCATAGACCACTCACGATCCTTAGCTGAATGTCAACGACACTCACCCCACGACCAGGCAGGCAGTGGGATTTGAACCCGCAACCTCACGATTGCAAAGCTGGCTAACCAACTGCGCTACCTGGCCGTTACTTGTCTCGAAAGGAATTGATTTTCCGAATTTGTACTACTTCTCCGATTGGGCATAAAACAACAATGTTTATCAGAAAAAGAGAAAGGTGTACTAAAATACAAGAACATTGAGTACAATGTGGGGGACTATGTTTACGTAAGATCAGACGCTTACTCAATGCCATCCAGGTACGTCATCATAAATTACAATTATTAATAATAATTAATAATCTAGTCGAATATTAAAAATATGTCCCTGAACTGCTGAACAGCTTTCATAATTTGTCTGTAGTTTTTACGCAATTTTGTTGTTTGTGAACAATACCTGAGACTGATTAAATTTACGAATAACAGATAAGTAACGGATAAAATAAGTCATTTTATTTCAGAGGAAAAAGCAATATCACAAAAATAAGAAAAGACAAAGTTGATGACGAAATGTTTCCAGGTGAATAAACTGTACACTCGATAGTACGTTATAAAAAGTTAATCGTGATTACTTAAGCTATTAGAAGATGGAGTTATGATTCTAAAACTGTTCTACAACGTCTGGAACTATTTCTGCATATTTTAAATAGTTTAATTCTACCGTATCTGACATCTCACAGAATACTACAGAAAGACCGACTACATCAAGGGAAATAACGACCTGGTTCCAGAAGTCTTCAGAATAGGCCGCGTCGTCAGTTTCTCAACCAAACAAGAGGGACTGGATGGGTCTTCTGTTAAGGTAAATAGGGACACAGTTAATTGACTAATTGATCTTCTGTTAAGGTAAATAGGGACACAGTTAATTGACTAATTGATCTTCTGTTAAGGTAAATAGGGACTCAGTTAACTGACTAATTGATCTTCTGTTAAGGTAAATAGGGACACAGTTAATTGACTAATTGATCTTCTGTTAAGGTAAATAGGGACACAGTTAACTTACTAATTGATCTTCTGTTAAGGTAAATAGGGACACAGTTAATTGACTAATTGATCTTCTGTTAAGGTAAATAGGGATTCAGTTAATTGACTAATTGATCTTCTGTTAAGGTAAATAGGGACACAGTTAACTGACTAATTGATCTTCTGTTAAGGTAAATAGGGACACAGTTAATTGACTAATTGATCTTCTGTTAAGGTAAATAGGGACTCAGTTAACTGAATAATTGATCTTCTGTTAAGGTTAATAGGGACTCAGTTAACTTACTAATTGATCTTCTGTTAAGGTAAATAGGGACTCAGTTAATTGACTAATTGATCTTCTGTTAAGGTAAATAGGGACTCAGTTAATTGACTAATTGATCTTCTGTTAAGGTAAATAGGGACACAGTTAACTGACTAATTGATCTTCTGTTAAGGTAAATAGGGACTCAGTTAACTGACTAATTGATCTTCTGTTAAGGTAAATAGGGACACAGTTAATTGACTAATTGATCTTCTGTTAAGGTAAATAGGGACACAGTTAATTGACTAATTGATCTTCTGTTAAGGTAAATAGGGACTCAGTTAACTGACTAATTGATCTTCTGTTAAGGTAAATAGGGACACAGTTAATTGACTAATTGATCTTCTGTTAAGGTAAATAGGGACACAGTTAACTGACTAATTGATCTTCTGTTAAGGTAAATAGGGACACAGTTAACTGACTAATTGATCTTCTGTTAAGGTAAATAGGGACACAGTTAATTGACTAATTGATCTTCTGTTAAGGTAAATAGGGACACAGTTAATTGACTAATTGATCTTCTGTTAAGGTAAATAGGGACTCAGTTAACTGACTAATTGATCTTCTGTTAAGGTAAATAGGGACACAGTTAATTGACTAATTGATCTTCTGTTAAGGTAAATAGGGACACAGTTAACTGACTAATTGGTCACTCAATTTGGTTTGATCCCAAATTGAGGTACTAGAAGTCAAAATCATAGTACTATCTCTTTTTTTCCCATTTTGAATGATAGGAGATATATTATCACAGTTTTTACTGAATGTTCCTCCAGCAACTAATTAATTATAAGTTATGAGTGGGCCTATTTATTACAGGTGACTGTTAAGAAGATGTACCGTGCAGAGAACCTAGTGGGTAACCATGGTAACATAGAGAACTTCTGTTCGGAGGCAGCCGACATCAACCTCCTCTTCTACAGTATAGATCAGGTAGACACCAGCTAAAGTCAATTATAACCTATTATAACATATATATTATATAACCTAGCCCTTTTTGTAGGAACCCAGTGAATCTTGCAATAGTAAGACCGCTATATTAATTTATTGTGTCTAAATCTAATCTAAGTTTTCTGTAGGTTAAAATACGCGCTGAAAAGATATTAGGTAAGTGCACAGTGCGACACAGGGAGGTTATTGAAGATCTGGGCAGGTACACAACTCTCCCCGACCATTTCTACTTCTCAGAGTGCTGGGATTCAGATACTAAAAGCCTGGAGGATATCCCCTCTGAGGCTAGGTGGGTAATAATAGTGGGTAATAATTATAGTGGGTAATAATAGTGGGTAATAATAGTGGGTAATAATAGTGGGTAATAATAGTGGGTAATAATAGTGGGTAATAATAGTGGGTAATAATAGTGGGTAATAATAGTGGGTAATAATAGTGGGTAATAATAGTGGGTAATAATAGTGGGTAATAATAGTGAGTAATAATAGTGGGTAATATTAGTGGGTAATTATAGTGGGTAATAATAGTGGGTAATAATAGTGGGTAATATTAGTGGGTAATAATAGTGGGTAATAATAGTGGGTAATAATAGTGGGTAATAATAGTGAGTAATAATAGTGGGTAATATTAGTGGGTAATTATAGTGGGTAATAATAGTGGGTAATACAAGTGGGTAATAATAGTGGGTAATAATAGTGGGTAATATTAGTGGGTAATAATAGTGGGTAATAATAGTGGGTAATAATAGTGGGTAATAATAGTGGGTAATAATAGTGGGTAATAATAGTGGGTAATACAAGTGGGTAATAATAGTGGGTAATATTAGTGGGTAATAATAGTGGGTAATAATAGTGGGTAATAATAGTGGGTAATATTAGTGGGTAATAATAGTGGGTAATAATAGTGGGTAATAATAGTGAGTAATAATAGTGGGTAATACAAGTGGGTAATACTAGTGGGTAATAATAGTGGGTAATAACAGTGTTACTGTAAGTGTACTATTTACTAACATCAGGTGTAGTAACAAAGGGAAAAAGAAGCGTGTAGACCTGGAGAGGAAGGAACCTTCCTTTAGGAAACTGAGAACTCTGGACGTGTTTGCGGGGTGCGGGGGTTTATCAGAGGGGTTCCATCAGGTAGCTACAACACTTACTACTAATAGTGCAACACTACTAGTTACTTCTAATAGTGCAACACTACTACTTACTACTAATAGTACAACACTACTGCTTACTACTAATAGTGCAACACTACTACTTACTAGTTACAACACTACTGCTTACTACTAATAGTACAACACTACTACTTACTAGTTACAACACTACTGCTTACTACTAATAGTACAACACTACTACTTACTAGTTACAACACTACTGCTTACTACTAATAGTACAACACTACTAGTTACTAGTTACAACACTACTGCTTACTACTAATAGTACAACACTACTAGTTACTAGTTACTACTACTTACTACTAATAGTGCAACACTACTACTTACAACTACTCACAATGTTCAACATGTTTTTAAAATTGATTTTTAAGGGCAATATTAATAAGATTAAACGATATTTCTAAATAAAACGATCCACTGTAATGACCTTCATTTTAGTTGGATGCGTGTAATTTCTGCAAAAAAGGTTCCAGCGATAATTTTCTATTTCAGGCTGGGGTAGCAGAATCTTGCTGGGCTATTGAGTTCTTCAGCGAGGCTGCCCAGGCGTACAAGCTGAACAACCCTAAAGCTGAGGTTTTCAATGAGGTTGGTGTTTAGTGAGCCTAATTAACGATACCTGGATGAGTTATATTATAAATGTTAAAGTTTCTGATTAATATCACGTGTTTAATATCACGTGTTTAATATCACGTGTTTAATATCACGTGTTTAATATCACGTGTTTAATATCACGTGTTTAATATCACGTGTTTAATATCACGTGTTTAATATCACGTGTTTAATATCTTACTTACTTGTACTTGATTAGGTCTCCTCAATCATTCGAGTGGCCTGCACCAATGAACTCCCGTTTGTGACGTATCATCTCCCTCCAAAGTTTTCGGTCACTAGCCATCTCGCTCGCTCCTTCTAGGTCTATGTCAGTGTTTCCTGTAAACGCTGCAGCATCTTCCAGCAAACATTTCATCCAGTTCTTTCTTGGACGGCCCCTAGATCTTCTCCCATGCGCAGGGGTCCAGTTAAGCAGGTACTTAGGAAGCCTAGTGTCTGGCATTCTGGTGACATGGCCAAACCAACGCAGGCGGTTTGCTCCTATGAACGTCTCTACTGGATTTATCTTTGCACGCTCCAGCACTTCAGTGTTTCTAACCCGATCGAGCCATCTTATCCTAAGTATTCTCCTCAAGCAACGCTGATGGAACACCTCAAAGCGATGTAGCTGCTTTTTGGTTGTGTTCCAAACCTCACTACCATATAACAATATTGTCAAAACTGCTGCCTTATAAATCCTGATCTTTGTATAAGACTGGATGTTGCGGTTTTTCCATATATTACTCAGTTGATTGAAGGCTCCGGAAGCTTTCTGAATCCTAGCTGACAGCTCACGGTCGATAGTACCGTCGCTGGAAATAATTGTACCTAAGTACGTAAAGTCACTAACTTGCTGCACTGGCGTGTCTTCAACAGTGATGTTCACTGTGGCTTCTTTCGTGTATGGCCGTTGAGAGGTTGCTTTACCAATGACCATAGCCTCAGTCTTTTTACCATTGATTCTGAGACCTCCCTGGGCACCATACATACACAAAAGGTCAGTTGTTTCTTGAAGACCTTCCTCGCTGTTATCCAGTACAGCCATGTCATCTGCATAGTCTGTATCTAACACAGTGATATCATCAACAAGCGGACTGATAGATCTTTGAAGAACCGCTCCGTGGGACACCACTTTGTTGCTTTCTGTTCTCTCAGCAGCCACATTGAGGCAGACATTAAAAAGTGGGGGACCCTGAATGTCTCCTTGGCCACTGCCTGAACTTACTTCAAACCATTCTGATAGTTCACCATTGTGTCTAACAGCACTGACAGTTCCATTAAAGAATGCCTGTATTATTCGAATGTATTTACATGGCAGGCCATAATGACTGAAAGCTTTCCAAATATAATTCCTGTCGATAGAATCAAAAGCTGCCTTGAAGTCCACAAAATTAACATACAGGGGGAGATTATATTCAATGCAGTTATGTATAATAGTGCGGAGTGAATAAATCTGATCAATGCATGATCTGTTCTTTCTGAACCCACACTGATTGTCTCGTAGCAAACTTTCTAAACCGTCACTCATGCGTTGTAAAATGATGATTTGATACAGTTTCGATGCTGTAGATCTTAAAGTGATCCCCCTATTATTGGAGCAATGAGAGGTATCACCCTTCTTTGGTACAATTATCACGATGCCTTTCAACCAGTCGTCAGGCACTGCTTCTGAATTCCAAACTTTAGAGAACAATTTCTCCATCCTATCCACAAGACCGCTTGCCCCATACTTTAACTGCTCATTAGAGATTTCGTCAATCCCAGCACTTTTGTGGTTCTTCAATTTTTTGAGACAGTTTAAAATCTCAAGTCCAGTGGGTGGACCATCACCATCACCAAGATACGGAAAGCATGGAACCACTTCAAGATGGTCCAGGTCAGACAGATCCGCATTCGTGGGAGGAGGGTTTAATAGCTCCGAAAAATGTTCTCCCCATCTCTCTCTCTGAGCAGAGGGATCAGCAATCAACTTCCCGGATTTGTCTCTTACAGCAGTTGATTTTCGATTCTTCTTACCGGACAGTGTTTTTATCCGTTGCCAGACTTCCCTTTGCCGGCCATGGACAGCAGCTGTTTCCAGATCTGCTGCAACTCTAAGAGCCCAATTCTCGTCGTCTTTCCTGCAGCTCTTTTTGACAAGTTTGTTGGCCCGAGAATACTCGCTCCTATTGTTTTTGTCACTAGGCGCCATCTGTTTAATCTTACTGCGTTCTGCAATAAGGCTTTTTGTCTCCTGAGACAAATGCTGCTGCTTTCTGCGCCGGGGGCGCTCACCCAGTACCTCCATAGACACTTCTTTAATAGTATCCTTAACTAATGTCCATTCTCCATCAAGATTCTCCTCCATTGGTAGGCAGCTAAAACGATTTTGAAGAGCAATGCAGTACTCTTCAACCTTGGACTGATCTCTAAGATTCTCAATTGCTGGAGATTTCCTACGAGAGGCGTTCATTTTTTGAACTGCCATAAGTTTGACTCTAAATTGACCCCGAACCAAATAATGATCGGAGCCAATGTCTGCACCCCTGCATGATCTTACGTCAAGTAGAGAGTGACTCCACTTGGTAGAAATACAGACATGGTCAATCTGATTTACTGTGCGGCCATCTGGAGACTTCCAACTTCCTTTATGAATATCACGATGCTGGAAAAGCGTCCCACCGATTGTCAGTTGATGCAATGCACAGAAATCTAATAGTCGAAGGCCGTTGTCATTTGATGAAACGTGAAGGGAATGCTTACCAATCACACCGGACCAAGCTGAGTTATCTTGGCCAATGCGAGCATTTAGATCTCCAAGTAAAAACTTCACGTCATGAGCTGGTAGTTCATCAAATGCCCCAGATAGCTGCTGATAAAAGTCATCCTTTACTCCGACTGCTGCATCCTCAGTTGGAGCATAAGCTATCACAATCGAAATGTTGATATGTCGACTGTGCAGCCTCGCTGCAAGAATACGTTCTGATATCGGACTGTATGAAATCAATGAATTTTTAGTCTTCTTCGAGAGGACTAAACCAACCCCTTGTCGTCTGTACCCATCACTTCTTCCTGAGTTAATAAAGAGGGACCCATCATCCAAGGTAACCTCACCAGTGCCGGGTCTGTGCGTCTCTGTCAGCCCCAAGACATCCATTTTATATGCTGACATATTCTGTGACAATTCATACAGCTTTGAGGAACTGCTCTCCAATGATAACACATTCCACGTTCCCACATTAATGCTGTGTTTGATAAAGTTGCATGGGAGTGCTCTCCCCTTCTCCGGGTCCACATGAGTGATATGCTGTGAACTAATAACACTGTTGAAATTAGGCGACTTCTTTGTTCTCATCTGCACACTGGGGTCCTTGCGGCTTTGCCCAGAGCACTTCATCCTGGCTACACCCCTCCTTGAACTCCGAGAGTCACTCCACTTTTGGTTATTCATTGATGTTTCAGTAGCTATTTTAAGGTTGAAGGGTAGCTGGCCCCTCGAACCTGGTAGTTATTTATCGACCTTTACTGGTCTAGATCCATAGTTTTTTGTTGCACCTCATCTGTTTAAACTGGAATCACCCAGAACAGATTACTGTACTTAATAGTGGCACCTCGTAAAGGGTGTACTATGGTCATTGAAATAGGAGAGGTTATAAGTTACACGATCACTATTTCCTGAGATTATAAAAATCTCTTGTCACGTGTTTAATATCACGTGTTTAATATCACGTGTTTAATATCACGTGTTTAATATCACGTGTTTAATATCACACGTGTTTAATATCACGTGTTTAATATCACGTGTTTAATATCTCGTGTTTAATATCACGTGTTTAATATCACGTGTTTAATATCACACGTGTTTAATATCACGTGTTTAATATCACGTGTTTAACAGGATTGTAACGCGGTGTTGAAGATGGCAATAGATGGGGTCCCTACTAACAAACTGGGTCAGCAGATACCACAGAAGGGTGAAGTGGAACTCTTATGTGGGGGTCCACCCTGTCAGGTTTATTTAAGAGGACAACCCTCTATATATATAGAATATATATATTATAGAGGACAACCAAACAAACATCATTACAATTTGATTCGACGGTTCACTTGACTCAATGTAAAAGATAACAGTGAAAAAAGCGACCCTGCTAAAAATGTTTTGAATTTTGCACTAAAACGCAGCATTATAAGATAAAAATATTGTTTTTGATAATTCTACTATATAATATAATTCTGTTCTTCAGGGCTTCAGTGGGATGAACAGATTTAACGCGCGGGAATACAGCATGTTTAAAAACAGCCTTATTTCCTCCTACCTCAGCTATTGTAAGTTCCTCCTACCTCAGCTATTGTAAGTTCCTCCCGGTAATGCCTAGATTTAGTTGAGAAATTTCACGGGTAAAAAGGGAAAAGCGCTTTCTAGCCTGTTTTTAAACATAATTTACTACCATTACAAACGAATAGAAATAGAAAGTTCGCAAAGGTACGTGAACCTGAACTCATTGTACACAACTTTATTTTCAGGTGAGTTTTACAGGCCACGCTACACAACTTTATTTTCAGGCGAGTTTTACAGGCCACGCTACTTTCTGCTTGAAAACGTGCGCAACTTCGTATCTTACAAGAAGAACATGGTGCTGAAACTGTGCCTATCTTCACTCGTAAATATGGGGTGAGTTACACGTGTTACTGATCACGTGTTACTGTTTTACTGATCACGTGTTACTGGTTTACTGATCACGTGTTACTGGTTTACTGATCACGTGTTACTGGTTTACTGATCACGTGTTACTGGTTTACTGATCACGTGTTACTGGTTTACTGATCACGTGTTACTGGTCACGTGTTACTGGTTTACTGATCACGTGTTACTGGTTTACTGATCACGTGTTACTGGTTTACTGATCACGTGTTACTGGTTTACTGATCACGTGTTACTGGTTTACTGATCACGTGTTACTGGTTTACTGATCACGTGTTACTGGTTTACTGATCACGTGTTACTGGTTTACTGATCACGTGTTACTGGTTTACTGATCACGTGTTACTGGTTTACTGATCACGTGTTACTGGTTTACTGATCACGTGTTACTGGTTTACTGATCACGTGTTACTGGTTTACTGATCACGTGTTACTGGTTTACTGATCACGTGTTACTGGTTTACTGATCACGTGTTACTGGTTTACTGATCACGTGTTACTGGTTTACTGATCACGTGTTACTGGTTTACTGATCACGTGTTACTGGTTTACTGATCACGTGTTACTGGTTTACTGATCACGTGTTACTGGTTTACTGATCACGTGTTACTGGTTTACTGATCACGTGTTACTGGTTTACTGATCACGTGTTACTGGTTTACTGATCACGTGTTACTGGTTTACTGATCACGTGTTACTGGTTTACTGATCACGTGTTACTGGTTTACTGATCACGTGTTACTAGTTTACTGATCACGTGTTACTGGTTTACTGATCACGTGTTACTGGTTTACTGATCACGTGTTACTGGTTTACTGATCACGTGTTACTGGTTTACTGATCACGTGTTACTGGTTTACTGATCACGTGTTACTGGTTTACTGATCACTTGTTACTGGTTTACTGATCACGTGTTACTGGTTTACTGATCACGTGTTACTGGTTTACTGATCACGTGTTACTGGTTTACTGATCACGTGTTACTGGTTTACTGATCACGTGTTACCAGGTACCAGTGCACGTTTGGCGTGCTACAGGCAGGATGTTACGGGGTGGCACAGACTCGACGCAGAGCCTTTGTTTTAGCCGCTGCTCCCGGAGAAGTACTCCCACAATTTCCTGAGCCTAGGTGAGATATTGTGGAGAGTTTAGTACAGTATATAAGATTGTTATCAAAGGTTAAGTTTTCTTGATAATTTAAAAAACAATTTCTCGCGTATCATTCTTCAAGGGGGGGGGGGTTCACCCTGATTTTAACATTCTTTCTCGCGTAACCATGGTAACATTCTTTAAGGGGGGGGGGGGGGGGTAACCATGGTAACACCCTGCTTTTAACATTCTTTAACATTCCAACGTGGTTTATGCTTTGAAATATTTCTATTGATAAATAGATAAACAATAGAGCCACTGCTTATATAATTAGTTAAACAAACAAAATTACATACTTGTACTGGTAAATCGATTTAATTTATATCTTCACTTAGAGTTCTACGTTCTTTTACCAATATTCATGAACTTGGCCCATGACTCCCAGGATTAATACAAATTTCGAAACCACGAACCAAGCCTCACCCTCAACAAAGTGTTAGCGTTAGAAGGGTACTGGATTGAGAGAGGGGGGACCTGAACCGGTCACACAACGCCAGGTTAAATCCTTACTCAAACTGTAAAGGAGAACCTGCACGACCTAGCACGTGCTGAGAGCTCGCTGAGTACCCTGTATACTGCAGGGTCCTACCAGCGCCAGGTCAGTACACTTCAGTAGAGTTACGAGTTTACCCTTATAAGTTCAATACTGCAGTTTCATATCCGACGTCAATTAATTTATCTTTGATCTTGCGGTCTCACCTAGTTGTAGAACTGTAAAGGAAGTATATCATAACTCTAAATCACAGGAAGACGTCTGTTGGTAAGTACCTGGCCGGTATAGCTGGGACAACAGTTTACCGATTAATAAAACCACGAACACACGGAACCTACAGGATACGTGGGTAGTTATCAGTGCGGGAGAACGACAAACTTCGTTCTTTAAAGAAGTTGGGAAGCTCTACATATTACTTTTTTCCAAATTATAAATAAGCTATTTCGACAATAGATACTTTTATGGACAGATTTTCCGACATTTCTTTCCTCATGACAGTCTCTGTGGAAGCAATGAGAGCCGGACACTGGTTGATCCTGACGAGTTGCAACCTGGCACCAACTGACGTTCTTGGAATCGATGACAAGACCCGAAGACAATAGAGGAGCTTTCATCGCAGAACTCAGATACCTGTAAAAGCCACCCTCATTTCATGTTGTTTGCGACACAGAACCCAGCTGGTGGAGTGAGAGGCTTCTAGACATATTCAATTGGGACATGTTGGTTTCGTGCGTTACTTTTCCAAGAAAAAGTGCGTTTGGTTCGTGAAATTTTTTCGTGCGTTTAAGTGCGGTAACGTGTGTCTGCCTTTACATACGAGGTTTTACGAATAAAAAAATGTCAAAATTCTTCATTCCCTACATCTTACTAAGGGGTGTAAAAGAGAACTACCACGTGCAGCTGCAACCAGTCTTATTCAGATGCACGATATTGCCGCAAGATTACCGTGGTAAGTACAAGTTTTTCTCCACTTTTTCCGTCCCACGGTCACTGATTTGTTAGCAACAGATTTAAAAGTGCGTTTGTAAAAAAGTTTTCGTGCGAAAGTGCGTCGGTTTAAAAGTGCGTTTAAGTGCGCACGAAGCAACTAAGATTTTGGGATAACTGGTATTCGCAATTTCCTGAATATTCCTTTCCATTATAATAAAAATGGACCCGCCATTCGCTCCTTGGTGAGTTCTTGCGCTTCCTCCTGGAAACTTTACAAAACGTGGAATGGCGACGGGTATAATTCCCTCTTACGGTAAAAACCCCCGGTATTCTTTTTTGTGATTTCATTGTATAAACGTTTGAACATTACATTCCAGTAGCTATGGAGGCAGAAAAACTCACTCACGAGCCTTTAGAGAATCGGATTCAATTGAGTTACATTATGAAATTTGCCCCTTGTCTGAGATAAAGACAAATCATAGAAGAACGCTGCCAACTTCCTCCTTCTTACAGTAAAAAGATTATCTCGGTGATGGAAAAGCTTCCAGGTATTATATAAGGTGTGCTCAATTTAAAATTGAGAGTTTACACAGTTGTCTAAAATTGCTAATATACCCAAGGTAAACATGTACCTGGCATGGAAATCAGCATATTGATTAAATTGTGCTTGACGCGTACATAATATACAAAATATATAAAATATACAAAAATTCCTATTATCGTATTTACTCATTAATCAGCCGCTCGAAGCCAAGATTTATAATCAACGCACTGATCAAACCCCACTGTTGGACAACGCATGTGTTTTAGTCTAAATTTTTTTATGAACACTGAGCCGCAGTCGGGGCGTTAACCACAGAAAATTTTGCAGTTTTTGCATTATTCTCTACGCAAGCCACTCCACGATCCTTTGTTTTGCTGCCGAAGTTTGTAATCCAATAGTTCAAATTACGATTCTGAAATAACGATCGTTTATTTCCAAAAACTTAATCATAGTCATAAACTCATAGTCTTTTATAATTAATATCTTTAAAATTAATATCATTATCATGTACAAGTTATAAATAGTTTATTACAATAATCTAAAAGCGAAATTACTATCATAACAGCACTATTTTTAGTTCCACACATTCCTTACTGTGCCTTCCCTTCGCTTCCCTTACGCTAAAACCACCGTGAAGCAGCCGACTGCGGTAATACTGGCAAACTGAGAGTGCACAGTTTGGCATAGTTTAAATATTGCGAATTTTCTGGGTTCACTAATCACATGATTCGGCGTGTGTGCAACTCATGAGTCAAAACTTCTTCATAGAATCTCGAAGTAACCACGGTCGTCTGTTTTTGTTTTTTCAATAGTTGTGATAAATCATCCAAAACGCCGGTCTATAGATCAGAGAGAGGTTGATGTTGCGTCCAATTATATCATCGCTCACAGCCGTGCCGATTAGTTTTTAGAGTTAATAAGGCGCTGCATCCTATAGAATGTATTAATCCATAAGTCTGGCTTAACCCAAGACGCACAACGCTGATATCCAATCTCCGGCGCACAATTCGAGTCCTGGGCACTGCTCGTGTCGTTCTAGCTGAAAGCGTTCTTACTTTATGGTAACAATAGTGAAAAAAAGGGGGTGGCGTGCCACACCCTCTCTAATCAATGAAATTTTACGAGACTTTTAGGAAATCTAAGTTCGACTTATACGGTATCTATATTCTCTGAAATTGTTGTGCAATTCTGACACGAATTACATGAGTTATTAAAGGATTGCATGTTGGCAGTTACTTCTGGGCCACCCTGTAATCTGTATATATACATAATATAATATCAAACAAAAAAGCCACAGAATTAATTTAAGAGTATGAATAGAGATTTAGCAGATGTGTCTATTTGAAGAGCACTCACCAGAATCTCGCCATAATCTGTTAACATGAACCAGCATGATGTCAACTAGCAGGACCTGGACATGGCAACAAGCCAATTTAATTAACTCACTCATTCCGTGTTGTGAAACCAATATTCTCAGAGTTTTGACTGAAAGGGTATTATACTTTGATCGTAATGTTTGTGAATATGATGAAACTAGTGTAACCCGTGGCTACGGCCGGGACTTTACTATCGCAGTTGAATTGCAAAAGTATAAACGGTGCAAAAGTTAAAATTGTGCAAAAGTATAAACTCGCTCAGTTAGAGTAAATTTAATTTTAAGCGCCCATCACGTAATACAAGTATCCAATAGTAATACTTAATAGGCTCCACTGCCAAATTACCTAATTATGTACAAAGCAGTAATTAGGGAGATGTAAATGGGGAGAGAAAGTGAGAGAGAGAGTGTGAGAGAGGGACAAAAAGTGAGTCACTTTAATATCACATTTGCAGTACAAAACCATTAATTAAACCACTTACCACCGACCGATTTGAAAAACCTTAATCACTTGGCTTCGTCAGAGTTTTGTCCAAATTGAAAACCTCGTTTAAAAAGCTTTAATGTAAAAGATCTAACAACGCAGGAATAATAAAATAGTTATCACAATACCTCAAAAGTAAACCTGGAGCAGACCTTGTTTTCCTGAAGAAAAATAATTATCAATAGAAATAATTTGAATAACATGAAATGAAATAACTAATTAATGAATTGATACGTAGTTTAATGGGGGGGGGGGGGGGGGGGGGGTGTCATGTCCGTCTATGTCCGCCTATGTCCTGTCCTTTTTGGATTCTATGAGACAACGGACGTGTTTTTTGGGACATTGGCGGACACGGACGGACATTGGCGGACTCGGACGGACATTGGCGGACTCGGACGGACATTGGCGGACCCGGACGGACATTGGCGGACTTGGACGGACTTTGGTCGACATTAGCGGACATTGGTGGACATTAGCGGACAAACATTTTGAGGACTGAAGAGTACTGAAGAGTACTGAAGAGTACCGAAGAGTACTGAGGAGGATGGCTGAGGAGGATGGCTGAGGAGGATGGCTGAGGAGGATGGCTGAGGAGGATGACTGAGGAGGATGGCTGAGGAGGATGACTGAGAGGGAGGAGAAGGATCAGGAAGACCCAGGAGGAGGAGGAGGAGGACCCAGAAGGAGGACCTAGGAGGAGGAGGAGGATAACTGAGGAGGATGACTGAGGAGGAGGAGGACTCAGGAGGACTGAGGAGGACTGAGAAGGAGGAGGACTGAGGAGGATGGCTGAGGAGGATGGCTGAGGAGGATGACAGAGAGGGAGGAGGAGGAAGAGGAGGAAGAGGACTGAGGAGGAGGAGGAGAAGGACTGAGGAGGAGAAGGACTGAGGAGGAGGAGGACCCAGGAGGAGGAGGACCCAGGAGGAGGACCCAGGAAAAGGCCCCAGGAGGAGGAGGACTGGGGAGGAGGAGAACTGTTGAGGACTGATGAAGAGGACTGAGGACGAGGAGGAGGAGTAGGAGGAGGACTGAGGAGGGGAGGAGGAAGAGGACTGGGGAGGATCAGGAAGACCCAGGAGGACCCAGGAGGAGGAGGACCCAGGAGGAGGAGGAGGACTGAGGAGGATGGATGAGGAGGATGGCTGGGGAGGATGGCTGAGGAGGATGACTGAGGAGGATGACTGAGAGGGAGGAGGAGGAGGACTCAGGAGGAGGACTCAGGAGGAAGAGGAGGAGGAGGACTCAGGAGGAGGACTTAGGAGACATGAGAAGGAGGACTGAGGAGAACTGAGGAGGAGGAGGAGGAGGAGGAGGAGGACTGAATAGGAGGAGGAGAAGGAGGGGGACTGGGAGAGGACTGGGGAGGAGGAGGACTGATGAGAAGGATGAAGAGGAGGACCCAAGAGGAGGAGGACTGAGGACCGAGGAGGAGGAGGACCCAGGAAGAGGAGGACTGAGGAGGACTGAGGAGGATGGCTGAGGAGGATGACTGAGAGGGAAGAGGAGGAGGAGGAGGAGGACTCAGGAGGAGGAGGAGGAGGAGGACTGAGGAGGACGGCTGAGGAGGACTGAGAAGGAGGAGGACTGAGGAGGATGGCTGGGGAGGATGGCTGAGGAGGATGACTGAGGAGGATGACTGAGAGGGAGGAGGAGGACTCAGGAGGAGGACTCAGGAGGAAGAGGAGGAGGAGGACTCAGGAGGAGGACTTAGGAGAAATGAGAAGGAGGACTGAGGAGAACTGAGGAGGAGGAGGAGGACTGAATAGGAGGAGGAGAAAGAGGGGGACTGGGAGAGGACTGGGGAGGAGGACTGATGAGAAGGATGAAGAGGAGGACCCAGGAGGAGGAGGACTGAGGACCGAGGAGGAAGAGGAGGAGGATGAAGAGGAGGAGGAGGACCCAGGAGGAGGAGGATTGAGGAGGAGGACTGAGGAGGACTGAGGAGGATGGCTGAGGAGGATGACTGAGAGGGAAGAGGAGGAGGAGGACTCAGGAGGAGGAGGACTCAGGAGGACTGAGAAGAAGGAGGACTGAGGAGGAGGAGGAGGAGGAGGACTGAATAGGATCAGGAGGAGGATGGGGACTGGGAGAGGACTGAGGAGGAGAATGGAGGACTGAGGAGAAGGATGAGGAGGAGGACTGAGGAGGACTGAGGACTGAGGAGGAAGAGGAGGAGGAGGACCCAGGAGGAGGACCCAAGAGGAGGACTCAGGAGGAGGAGGAGGACTGGGGAGGAGGAGGACTGTTGAGGACTGATGAGGAGGACTGAGGACGAGGAGGAGGAGTAGGAGGAGGACTGAGGAGGGGAGGAGGAAGAGGACTGAGGAAGATCAGGAAGACCCAGGAGGAGGAGGAGGAAGAGTAGGAGGAGGAAGCATCTAAATGTTATTTCCATTTTTGTCCGTTTTTGTCCATTTTTGTCCGCTCTATTTTTTGTCCGTTTTGAAAATATAGGGTACCGAACGGACAAAAAACATGATCCCCCTATAACAGCAAAAATTGAACATTTTATTTAGCAATTTAGGTTTCCATTAATGTCCGCCTATGTCCGCCTATGTCCGCCTATGTCTGTCTATGTCCGCCTATGTCCGCCTATGTCCGTCTATGTCCGCCTATGTCCTGTCCTTTTTGGATTCTATGAGACAAGCGGACATAGACGGACGTGACACCCCCCCCCCCCCCCTTTAATCTTATCCAAACGACACAAATTTGGAAGATAGGAAGATCTCTAAACATATTTAACTTGAAGCAACTAACTTGAAGCAACTAATGTAAATTTACTTACATTCCTGGTAAAAAGAATTGATTTGATTTGAAGAGTTGGGTATCATCAGTCACAGTTTGAGCCATGACAAATTTATATCAGCTCTAAAAAGAAGATTTGTTAGGTTTACTTGGATAAACAAATGAAAACATTCATATTCATGTAGTTTTCTATTAACAGGAAACGATGTAACAGAGTCGATATATTTTAATGTTGCCATGGGGTGGCAAGTCCCAATACATCGTGGTCTGATAGTTTCATTGTGTCTTAGTATACGGTAAAACCCTGATTTACCTTAGAGTTTGGGGAAAGGAAACAGCCACAGTAAATTAGGTTTTGCGGTAAAAATCTGAGAAAAATCAAATCAAATCAAAAAGCCCCTTAAAAACTGAGGAACATTTATAAAAAACCTTTACAGTAAAAGTAGCCAAATGACAATTAATGAAAAATATGTCAAACAGTATATATATACATTCAATTAAATCAAGTGATGCAATTGGCAGAGCACAATCAAATTTTAAGTGTTGCAATTGGCAGAGCACAATTCATTGCTACTAATAATTTTTTCAAAAACATTTTAACAAAACACATGATCTACTCCATTATAGGGGCAGGGATGAGGTTGTATGAAACTTCTGATAGCTGGATCTCACGTTTGGTGTCCACCTTCTTTCCTCGGTACCCTCGTAGAGCAATAAGAGTTGTTCTCAACATTGCAAATCTTATCCTAGTTCTCACGTGTCTTACTACATCGCAGTACCTTTCCTTCCTTTTTCTTGCAATGAGGTCTGCTACTCTGTTGACAAACTGCTTACACTCTTTAGACATTCCTCCAGATGTGAGGAATACAGCCGGGGTGAAGGTAGCCTTCTCCACATTCAACACTCTCTCCAAGTACTCGTCCTTCTTCTCTTTCTCGTTCTCTTCGTATACTTCTTGAAGAGTTTTTGTCCTGTTTGATAAGCAATTGGGGTGTGAAACCCTTATGTCAAGAAAGGTCTTATCAAATGGAGTCCAAACTCCTCTAGCAGATACATCAAGCCGAGCTTGGTCACCTGTTATAGTCTTGGGGTTGAGGCAGTCACCCTCATTCACCTTCTGTAGCTGGGGTTCAACTTTTACATCATGACATACCTCACGAAGTAGATTTGCCATTGTGTCTCTGATGTTGTTGTGGGTCATTATCACGTAGCCCCCTAGCTTACAGGTGAGAAGGTGGTCAAGATCACTTGTTTTCCCACATCCACAGGTGATGGGAGTGTTAGGTATCCACCAACTGTAGCGTAAGCAGACACTGTCTCGAAACTCCTCTTTGTTCAGAGTGTAGCCATACTGCTGAAGTGGCAATGTGTTAAGCCAACTGGACGCTCCCTTTTCTCTTGCTGTTAGTAGTGCTCTCTTATAGGAGGTGCCACATCTTTCAGCTATAGCGTTAAACTTGGCTTGGAGCTCGGAATTCTTCAAATTTTTAATCATTTCTTTCCCTGATTTGGTGAGGTTACTGGATGCAGTGTAAACTTCCTGTTGGTCCACTATTGCCTTTGTAAGCTCGGTGGTGAGTAGCTTGGAAGCTGTGTACTCAGACTGGCATTCCTCGTGGGGTTTACCAATGCCCAATCCTCCCAATCTTATTGGTAGACTTAACACGTCCCTCTCTAAGTCTGAAATCTCCCTGCCCAGCATCTTTGGCAGAAGCTTTTGTCTTATTTCATGTTCTAGCGGCTCCATGGCTTCAGAGATATGAGGAACAGTCCTTTGAACAAACTTCCATCGGTGTTGTATGCCAGAGATGTAGGCTGAATAGGCTGCTTGAGGCTCAGATTCTGCAATATCAGCTAGCATCTTGATGTCTTCGCACCACCCTTGGACCTTATGACAATTAATGCACTGGCTCTAAATTTATATCTTAATCTGCTATTTTAACTGCACTACCACTTTTCATCCCTCTTTCTCCTCTAAGAGGATAGGAAATGGCCGTGGTAAATCCAGTGGCGTAACGAAAGGCCCTGCTGACCCCGCTGTGCAGGGGGGCACCGTCTTAGGGGGGCGCCAAATCGTCGTTTGAATGTGGGACAATTTCGAAAACTTAACTAAAGTACTAGCAAAACTGCGCGTTTTGCTCTAGATACACACTTTTTTAGAGATTTTACCGGCGTATTCTTTAAAATCACCTAATTTGTTCAATTTTAGGGAGGGGCACCAAAAGGGGAGGGGGCGCCAACAGGGGGGCGCTTTTTTCGGCAGGGGGGCACCAACAGGCAACGTTACGGCACTCGGTAAATCGTTGAGAAACTTTGGGCTAGGAGGGTTTGTGCACCTTATTTGAGAGTAACATCAATTCCAAATACAAAAAAAAGGAAAAGAAAAATGGGGGGACACCCAACCCATGTAGCTGAGACACCTCACAGCAAATAGACCAACATGGCTCTTGCTTGTGATCAGTGCATCAACTACCCGCCGAAGCGGTGAGTTGGGACTCCCCCTGTGATCATTTCGTCCGTAAAATTGTATACAATATAAAATAGTACAGTAAAATATCTACATAAATTAAGTGTACTTCTTAACAGATCAAATCTGAATCGTGTTCTGATATGATTTTTGACTTGGTTAAATACAATGACAGATTTTAAAGAGAAAACAAGTTTTAAACATGAACTGATTGTTTGAAGTGTAATATAATTGTATGAAAGAAAATTAATAATAATAGATTGAAATTTAATAATACCGCTTCTAAGATAAAACTTACACTCAGCAGTGCTTAAACTAGTCATCCCAGAATATAACACAAATACTTAAATAAGAAAGGTAACTTATGCTTGAAAATATATCATCAATACTAAAGCCTTAACGGGTGATACTCGTAAAATATTTGTTTCAACGAGTCCAACTATATATATATTGTAGGTTAACAACCTACCAGGACGCGCGCCGAGTTGGACTCGTCGACGGTCCTAATATACGGAACAAATATTTTACGAGTATCACCCGTTAAAATAAATAATGATATAACTTGATTGACAATTTTAACCCATGCCATTGAAATCGTTGCTTTGCTATTTGCGTTGCGAAGCTTACTTGGGAACATCAGGCTATAATTATATTTATGTTCATAATAGAGATTAGGCGGGGTGACAGGCTGAGCGCCGCCCAGTAATGCGCCGCCCAATAATACGTGCGTGCGCGGCTTGAGCCGCGCCGCATAACAATTTATGCGTTTAGGGGCTGGAGTACGCGTGTTTACAGATTAATGAATTGTTGCATTGTAAATATTTAAAGTTGACGATATATTATGATTTAATAGTAAATTTTTCAAAGCTGGCTTTGGACTTAGGTAAAATTATAATTTATTTATTTAAAAGAAAAAACCACGGATAGTTTTAAATTTACATAATCGTATAACTATAATGTATAATCAAGTTAATCCTGTTTTCAAGAATGCGCGGCTTTGGCGGCCAGTTATTGACTTGTACATAAAATTGAATTTTAAATAGAAATGTGAATGTATTAAAATTTAAAACTTTCAAAACGGAGGCTTATAAATATTATTATATTATGATTGTAAAATAAAGGATAAAATTTTAAATTTGTTTAAAAAAAAAAAAAAAAAAAAGAATGATATTTCGCGCGGCGCGTCGAAGCGGCAAAATCCTCCAAGATATGACCAATGACGAAAATTTTTTGTTTTAGCTGCATGTTGTTTTGGACTTTTAGCTTGTCAATGCAGTTTTGTATTTGAACAAATATTTTACGAGTACCGGATCAATGTACAACAATACAAACAACAATTTAATTATTAACGGGTGATACTCGTAAAATATTTGTTCCATATTTTAGGACCGTCGACGAGTCCAACTCGGTGCGCGTCCTAATAGGTTGTAAACCTACAATATAATTAATATGCTGTCCGAATTTTGTTTAGTGCGGTGCGGCACATGCATAATTTGTTTCATTTTTCATGTTTTTTATGAGAGTGTGCCAGTTAAACTTATTATTATAAGTCACGTATTAATTGACTGTTTGTTTTACTCCTTGTAAGTTTATAACCTACCAGGACGCGCGCCGAGTTGGATATTTGAAACAAATATTTTACGAGTATCACCCGTTAATTTACTCCTGGCAGTTATATTAGGGAAACATTCAACTTCCATTCTTAAAACATTACTGACCTAGCCGGTCTGCTCTCCAACAAATCTCTAGACCATACCAAATTTACTGCCACAGCAAGAGTAATCCATTTAATTCTCTCTGTGAACGAACAATTTACAACAAATTATAAAAGAATTTGCTATAGGACTTTAAAATAAAATTGAACCATACAAACTCAATTTATTTTTTAAACTAGCACTATACTATATAACATTTCTAAACTATCCCTACACATTTGTAAATAATTAGAATTGCAGTGTAACTTAAATTATTACAGAATTACAACTATTGTGTAATCAATCAAGTAGTTATCACTTTTGTAACCTTGTATCCTTGTATCTTTATCAACGATTACCCCTAAGAACCTAGTTTCATTAGAATAATAATTCTATACAGTTACATAATTGAAACAATTATGGCCACTTATTGTTCATTAGAATTTTGATTACAAAACCATAAATTTTCAGTCAGCAATAAATAAAAGGTGTAAAGGTGTACACTATCATAGTTGATAATGTAAAATCCGGATTGGAGTATTATTTATGAGTCGCATTGTTGTAATGTATTCTGGGTAAAATTATCTTTATCCCGGTTGTTGCGACAAGTAAAAATGCTCTTATTAGGGAAAGGAGATTACTCGACGTTTCAATGTAACTACATCGTATTCATGATCTAAAAACAAGTGTTAAAAATTCAAAACGTAAAAAACATATATCTGAGGCAAAATTTGTGTACATTAATTTATTTTTAATCAATCAACTTTATCCAAAAATTCGATACAAAAAAAAAAAAAAAAAAAAAAAAAAAAAAAAAAAAAAAAAAAAAAAAAAGTCATTTTTATAACAGTTTACATAGGGGGTCAGAACCCAATTTAGAATTTGAGATTTTAAAAACAGAAAGCAACACAGCTAGAAGAAAGATTGCAGAAGCAATGCTTATTTTGAAGTTCAAACCTAACATTAACAAGAGAGATGAGTTAGAAACAATCAAACGTTTTTTAGTAACAAGTACATAATAAACAGGGTGTAACATATTTTATACTTTATAGACAGGGGATTGTCTACACATATGTAGTGATTTTTAGTGATATTTATAGGTTTTGTTTACTTTCTGAGTACAGGGACCACATCTCACACACGCACACTTCCGCCTCCTATTCAACACACTAACCCTTACAACATCAATCAAACCATGTTAGGCTCCCACGTTTCACACTTCTCATTGGTCAGTACGATTCCCGCCATTTTCACTCCACACTAGATACATACCTACACACTTCACATCATGCACCTGTTCACCGTTGTAGCACTCCATGCTTCTGTATCATGTGTAGTATATTTAGTAGTAGTTTTAGGAATGTACAGTATTTACTATAAAAGTTTGTCGTCGTATAAATTAGTTTTGTTATGAATTTTGTTATGACTTTTTTTTTGTATCGAATTTTTGGATAAAGTTGATTGATTAAAAATAAATTAATGTACACAAATTTTGCCTCAGATATATGTTTTTTACGTTTTGAATTTTTAACACTTGTTTTTAGATCATGAATACGATGTAGTTACATTGAAACGTCGAGTAATCTCCTTTCCCTAATAAGAGCATTTTTACTTGTCGCAACAACCGGGATAAAGATAATTTTACCCAGAATACATAGTTGATAATGGAACATGTAAAAGCAAGTGTTGTTAAATTAAAATATATCTTATCAATCAGAAAAAATTAATTTTTTAGAAGCAAGCTGGCATTAAACCCTGGGTTATCTCCCCCATTCAAAAAGTCATTCGTATTGTAATATTTGAGCAGCCATTAAAATGCTGTCCCTCTGGCACTGATCATCCAATTGTCGTTCTGGAAATAATAGAACCCGAAAAAATTCCATGTTTATTGTTGTTTTGTTTCTGTAAAGTTGTTTTGGTAAGGGCTCATTCATATATTACGTTATCAGCCGAGGGGGGAGGGGGTTTGCAAATGATTACGCTAGTGTAATTTCACCACAATAGCCATGTGTAAAACTGATTACGGAGTGGGGTTAAAAATGAGCCAAAAAATGACTATGTAATATGTGAACGACCCCTAAAGCAAGATATTTTTGCAGGCACTTATTTTTAACAATTTTGTAAAAATTAATAATTTTCATTGCATCATAGAACTAAATCTACAATATGATCAAGGGTGTGGAAACACTCTTAATGAAATGCAAGCAATGATACCAGTAGAAAGTAATGTACTTGTGCCTTAAGTAATGTTATTGATCAGGTCATTCAATTAATAGAGCTAATTGATATATTTTTGAGGAGCCATTCGATGGAGTAATGTTGACTTAAGGTCACAAATTTTGACAAATCTATTTTTTTTAAATCTAGACACTTATTTTACTTCGGAGTATTCCAACAGCCATATTGTTACACAAGTGCAACCAGCCAATTACAGGAAGCCGAAGGATTTGTTTTTAGCCAGTGACGGTTAAGGTAGTGTGTACCATACTTTCTTCGCCCGAGACTTTGCTGCAATGTGCAGCTCCTCATTTAACCCTCACACCCGATTTCTCGAGTATTCGGCTGAGTAGACCGGGGGGCTGCATAGACCACTCACGATCCTTAGCTGAATGTCAACGACACTCACCCCACGACCAGGCAGGCAGTGGGATTTGAACCCGCAACCTCACGATTGCAAAGCTGGCTAACCAACTGCGCTACCTGGCCGTAAAATGCATCTTTATAAATCGGGATAATTAATTCCTTGCAAAAATCGATTACACATGATATATCAATTAATTAAATATATATGTATATAATAAATAGTTGTTGCTTGGTTTCCCAAAGAGAGTGCTCGACTGCAGTTAAGCAGGAGCATTATTCGAACAATTGAAACAAATCAAATTGGCGGGCAAACAATTCGTTTCATGATGTGTATAAAACAATAACAATCATCAGTGATTATATATATTACATATCGTATTTTCAAAATCTCGTTTTGACTTCTATTATTTCATAAATCAGTTCAAGTTCAAAATATGGCACTCCAAGCGTTATCTCAAAGTACCTGCCTTGCCTTTCTTAAAGTACAATATACTACATTGTAAAGGGATAATTTCTCATGGGCATGTATCCATTGTAGTCTGAGACGAAACGGAATCTCGTTAGCTTTTCGTGTTAAAAGCGATTTCTCAACGGTTATCACCTCTCTAGATGATTCTTAAAACATTTGGACTTTATTGCATTTTTGAAATAAATGCAATAAGGGCGTTTTCGGTCACACCCTTTTTCAGGGTTTCGCGGTCACTCAAATTTTTGTATTTCAGTCCAGGAAGGTCTTAAAGACTATTCCGATACACCAAAATGTGCCTAATAGCCACATTTATATACAACTTATGAAGCAACACATACCTTAAAATGCTTCGTTTCAGAAATATGGCCGAAAAACGGTTTTTGGCTTGACGCAGTTCATAATTTCCGTGATTTCTGGCATTTCCGCCTAGGAAGGTCGTAGAGACTATTCTGATACACTAAAATGTACATAATGGCCACATTTATATACAACTTATGGAGCAACATATACCCTAAAAGGCTTATTTTCGGAAATGTGGCTGAAAAACGGATTTTTGCCGAGCGAACAATGACAATATTCACAAGTGGGCTATTGGACTGTTAACTAGAACGGTCTTAAAGACTCATGAGCAACATAGCATTTGTCACAAGATGTAAGATGAGTCACTTTGTGTCCAGAAACACCTACAAAAATTGGAGAATGATCTACTTTATTGGGCATCTCTCTTAATGGGCCAGGCCAGCAGCATATTTGTGTCTTACGAAAGGGCGATTTTTCAAAATTACGGTTTCTATATTGAAGGTCAATGAGTCAGTTGCTAACAGTAAATTGTTTGTAATTGCCGACTCATACACATCATGTACTCAAAAACGCTCACTTTAGGAGTGATTAGTAAATAAGTTTAACTACTGCATGATTTGTGAAAACTCCAACAATTTTTTATTGGCACCAATTTAGCCAAAATTTAATAACCAAAATTCAACTTTCTATTTATTCATACCATGAAACTTAACCATGATATGTACTAAGAATACCGGACCTAAAATAATTCGGCACTGTTTCTGGGCCAGATTGTTGCTTGACCACTGACCAGTACTGACCAGTACTTCAGAATGACCCCATATCCTTTTTTTCAGTCGCATAGATTTTTCCATCGTATGATAATGCGTGTCATTGACTGGCTAGTTCTTCTGTTATTACAGCAGTGAGCTGCCTCGATATCTTATCTGGGGCATGGGCACAAGAACTAGAACATTAGAACTGTAATTCTAGAACCTCAGATAAAGGTTACTTGGCAGAATAGCATTAGCAGGGTTCGAGATTTGACTGAGGGCATCCAGGTAACATACCAGGTTCATATCACCAGTTGAGGTGAATCTTAATTTCGGCATGCAATGCCTTATAAGTTATAAGCTTATAGTAGGATTACGGGGTTTATATAATAGAAGGTCTCGAGATGCTGATTTAGCTATTTAGGTTTCACATGTGAAATTTTGTCCAGCTGTGGGTAAACTGTAAAGTGGATTTTAGAGCGGGGAGGGGGTCTTAATGACCAAAATCTGAACGATCTCTTACTTACGGGACACTACGGGACAAGGGACGGATCTCGGGCCTAATAGCCGGAGTCTGCACCTAGATGGTCAACGTGAGGATAGTATGATGATTTAGGATGCTCTGCCTGCCTTTCAAAAGGTCTTGTAACCCCGAAAGCTGGTATATCTTATCTAAATTCACCTTGGTTACATCCCGTGCTGTTTCGAATATATGATTAGATTTATAGGTCCGATATCAAGCAAAAAAGTCTGATCTCCGGTACTGATGTTACATGATCTCCGACGCGAGGATCTCCGAACTCCGATCTTAAAGTTAAATCTCAGAGCCAAAAAGAGGAACCTAAGCCTCGGTTCCTCTCTTTGAGAGTCAAACAGGAAATTCGGTGTTATCAACTCAAAGTCGGATTCGTAGCACAATTGAAAACCAAAGAATAAAAATCTTAATGAATTTCCGGACATCCTAAAATTAATATCAGGTCGTATTCGATTCAGTGGCCCAAACTCCAGTAGGTTACAAGACTTAAGTTCAAGTCGAGGAAAACTTTGATTAAGCATGATCCTTGTCTAGTTGGAATTTTCGCATATCATGCAGTAGTTATCTACTAATCACTCCTAAACTGAGCGTTTTAGAGTCGAATCTCGAACCCTGCCATTCAGTCAAGTAATCTTAATCTGAAGTTCTAGAATTATAGTTCTAATGTTCTAGTACTAATGTATTAGTGCCCTAGATAAGATCTCGAGGCAGCTGTAATAACAAAAGAGCTAGCCAGTAACCACTTGATTAAAAACGAGGAAATGACACACATTATCATACGATGGTAAAATCTATGCGAACCAGACCACTGCGGTATTGCTATTATGGTAAATTAGTTAAATTAACTGCGGCCAACAGATCTCAAACCAGGGATTACAGACCAATATTGGTCGAGACAGCGAAATCAATCATAATTTTAAAGTGGGGTACTGGTCAGCGGTCAAGCAACAATCTGGATCGGATCCAGTGCCGATTTATTTTAGGTCCGGTATAGTATAATTCTAATTGGTACATATATCATGGTTTCATGGCATAAATAAATAAAAAGTTTGAAGTTGAATTTTGGTCTGGCACATATTATATTAGTATATTTAAAAATTAAATTGGTGCCAAGGAAAAATTGTTGGAGTTTTCACAAATCATGTAGTAGTTATTTACTGATGACTCCTAAAGTGAGCGTTTTTGAGTACATGATGTGCATGAGTCGCCAATTGCGACCAATTCGCTGTTAGCTGCCTACCCTTTGACCTTAAGAAACCGTAAGTTTGAAAAATCGCCCTTTCGTAAGACACAAATATGCTGCTGGCCTGGCCCATTAAGAGAGATGCCCAATAAAGTAGATCATTCTCCAATTTTTGTAGGTGTTTCTGGACACAAAGTGACTCATCTTACATCTTGTGACAAATGCTATGTTGCTCATGAGTCTTTAAGACCGTTCTAGTTAACAGTCCAATAGCCCATTTGTGAATATTATTGTCATTGTTTGCTCGGCAAAAATCCGTTTTTCAGCCACATTTCCGAAAATAAGCCTTTTAGGGTATATGTTGCTTCATAAGTTGTAAATAAATGTGGCCATTATGTACATTTTAGTGTATCAGAATAGTCTCTACGACCTTCCTAGGCGGAAATGCCAAAAATCACGGAAATTATGAACTGCGTCAAGCCAAAAACCGTTTTTCGGCCATATTTCCGAAACGAAGCATTTTAAGGTATGTGTTGCTTCATAAGTTGTATATAAATGTGGCTATTAGGCACATTTTGGTGTATCGGAATAGTCTTTAAGACCTTCCTGGACTGAAATACAAAAATTTGAGTGACCGCGAAACCCTGAAAAAGGGTGTGACCGAAAACGCCCTTATTGCATTTATTTCAAAAATGCAATAAAGTCCAAATGTTTTAAGAATCATCTAGAGAGGTGATACCCGTTGAGAAATCGCTTTTAACACGAAAAGCTAACGAGATAGCCTTTTAGAACGGTTGGGATCCGACTATTGGTTAAATTTGGGGACAGTGCAGTGGCTTACCCTGCATGATTTTGTTACTATTAATTTATTTGAAGTACATCTGGACACCAGCAATCTACATGTATTATTAATTTTTTACAGTTCAACCAATGAAAACATGAAGATGGACAAATACGAGAAGCTTGGAAAGATAGGTGAAGGTTCGTATGGTGTTGTATTTAGATGCAAGCACAAAGATACCGGGCAGGTTAGTCGAATATTTCCTACTCTGCTTAAAGAGTAAAAGTTTGGTTTCAATCTAAGATGTTTTGCTTTCTCTTTGTTGAAAATTGCTTGTTAGTAATTATGCTCATTATGTGGTTTCTATCACTACAGGTTGTGGCAATAAAGAAATTCCTTGATTCTGAGGATGATCCTTATGTCAAAAAGATTGCTATGCGTGAAATTAGAATGTTAAAGGTAAATTAGGAATGTATAATCTACATATTATATAATATTTATGTTTAAAAAAATATATTTACGAGCTTCCATTCACGGGATAGCCAGTTACCTGGCAACGCCCGCTCATGATGCTTCTCCAAGCTCACACAAGTGTCAGCAAGGAGGAGGATATTCATGCATTTCTGCACGAGGAGCCCATCACAGCTACCAACAATTGATTTGTTTCCAAGGCCTAGGCCGTGTACCATTTTGTGCTAAGCAACACCATGGTTTGGTGATCGGTCGTTCCTTTTTGGTAATAATATGTTGAGAACTCAAGAACTGTCCCCCTGACAGGGATCGAACTCGCAACCTCTAGGATAGAGGTTGTTATAGATAATGTTTATGTATGAGTATTATACAATACAAAGTTTTGTGTAACGATCTCTTTCTAATAACAATAACATTCTTTCGTACGAAAGTACAAAAAAGTTTTGAATTGGAATTCTGGTTAATAAAGAAATAGTAATGATTGAAACTTTCAGCTGCTGAAGCATGGAAACTTAGTAAATTTACTACAAGTCTTTAGAAGAAAGAAAAAGATTCATCTTGGTAACCATTTTCATTTGTTATGATTTTTGATGATATGCTGCAGCCTAATGTTTTATATTGTCGTCAATTGAACCATGTTCACATTGTTTAGATATAAATAATGTTACTATGTAACTAATGATGATTGTTAATTTTCAGTGTTCGAGTACTGTCATCACACGTTGTTGAATGAGCTAGAAGAATGCCCTAATGGGTAAGTGCAGAGAGCCCCCCCCCCCCCCCCCCCCCCTGCAGAGAGCCCCGCCCCCCTGCCCCCCCCCCCCCCTGCAGAGAAACTACTTCATGTTATAATCGTATTCTCAAGGAGTACAATAAGTTGTAATCTTTGTTTATCCCTGTATAACTGTGCATGTTCCTTGTGGCTCAATATTTAAATTTTGAATAATGACCATGTTGAAGCGATTTACTTTGAAATGGGGAGAATAAATCGGTGAGCACTGAGCATTAAAACGTGATATTTTTAATCTTACCCAAAATTAAAAATATTTAATCTATCGATAATTTACCTATAATTTACCTATAAGTAATACATGTCATTTAAAATACAGTGGTTACTATAGCGATAACAGTATTTATCATATTATTAACGTTATACTGAATCACTAAACTTAGTTCCCTCATCACAAGCCTGTCCATTTCCCTGGCTAAAATTATTAGATAAAAGATCATCATGGTATTTTAAAATTAAAAAATATCATCAAATAACTCCGTTATGGTTTACAAACTTCTTCGTTTAGATTTGGGAAGAAAAGTGTTGGCCAAATTACGTGAAAAGTAATTTCCTAGCGGGCACGTACCTATTATTTATTATATAGGTATATTATATATAGGTGGTTTGTAATGATATAACTGTCTGGAGTATGGAGTTACCATGACAACATACCATTATATACACACGTACAACTAAAAGTGGTCTGTATTGAATTTTAACGCAAAAAGAGATAAGAAGTGGCTCACTGATGCTGGAAAATGTAGTTCCGTATTTTTAGTGTGAGGTGAACTTAAATAAAACTCCGAATTTGTTCAGTGATGAAAAATGTAACCCTATCACACTTGATAACAATCAACATTTATCATCTAAAATCATAATATTTATTGTAAAAGGTAATGTTAGGTCTAGCTGTTACTTCGTCATGTTCCTCTACTTAGAGGGAATTATTAATGCAAATCTACAATTGGTTGGGTACCACATGCTCATAACCAAATCAAACCCTCTTTATTTAGATAATTTCATCTGTAGATTCTTAGGATGCACCCAGGGAGCCTAAATTTCTTAACCTCGATCGTTTTTCTCAGCTAAATTTCAAATTACGAGCCCATTCTGGCAAGATGGCGGTCAGTTTCTGATTCCCATTCACAAAGGGAAGTTTGTGTCACGTGACTTAAACTTGCCATTCACAAAGGGAAGTTTGTGTCACGTGACTTAAACTTGCCAATCACAAAGGGAAGTTTGTGTCACGTGACTTAAACTTGCCAATCACAAAGGGAAGTTTGTGTCACGTGACTTAAACTTGCCATTCACAAAGGGAAGTTTGTGTCACGTGACTTAAACTTGCCAATCAGAGACGCGTTCATTGAACACTTACAATCAAACAAATTGTCCTGAAATGATATTACAGGGAGCATACTTAATTGCAATACATGCACCATGCCATGCTCTAATACGATAACCAAGTGGTGGGAAGCCCTGTCCACCAATCATGCCAGAGAACTACAGTCACGTGGCAGCAGTTACCCAATCATAGCAGAGGGACTACAGTAACCAGCCAATGAGGGAGCAGGAACTAGGTGATTTCCCTAACGACTTACCAGCGGTTCACGGCTCATTGTACAGGCCAGGTTTCTAAACTAGGATAAAACTTTGTCACATACTTATTAGAGAGGGTGCACCCCCCCCCCCCTTTATTAGGTGCACCCCCCCCCCCCTTATTAGGTGCACCCCCCCTTATTAGGTGCACCCCCCCCTTATTAGGTGCACCCCCCCCCTTATTAGGTGCACCGCCCCCCCCCCCCCCCCTTATTAGGTGCAACCCCCCCCCCCCCCCTTATTAGGTACATAGTCAATCATAAGTTCATACAGACGGTAGGTATTGAAATATCACGTCCAAGATTCTTGTAATGGAGTTGTATCTATATTCTTGTAATGGAGTTGTATCTATTGTATCTATATTCTAGAATATTCTATACGTTTTTACTTTTTGATAAAAGACGGGTACAACAGTGACCAATATAATATTTCAAAAACTTGTCAAAACTTGTTAACCTCAATTATTAAAAAAGTTAAGCGGCTACAAGTATGTGAATAGCAGCAATGTTTTTGTCATCAAAAATTAAATTGAGTTAGAAAATAATATTTTGGTCGATTTTTTTGACCCCTTAATTATCCCCTCTGGCCTTAATTATCACGCTCTTCATTTACTAAATAATTTTCGTGAAGGTGTCATTAATACCACAAATATGGTATTAAGTTGCAGACTATGAGTAAAAGAGAGTGGAGGTAAGTTTCGAGTTAAATATGCGAATAAATTATTACGAAAACGATTGTCGAAATTAGTTTCCAATATGTTTCATTGAACGTTACAGACGGCCGATCAACATTAAGTCATGTAAATATAATACTGGAAATAAGTTCATATTAAATCATAACGCCACTGTATAAGTGAATCTGGTGTCACAAAATTATAACAATTTAGTTCTTTTCGTTCCGCATAAAATATTAACTTACCTTAAATGGAATCTAAACTGAATATCAGATAAATATACTAACATGTACCACACAATAAGTACAACATACCAAATACTCACATACTGACCTACTGACATACTGACATACTGACATACTGACATACCGAAATACTCACATACCGAAATACTCACATACCGAAATACTCACATACCGAAATACTCACATACTCACATACTCACATACTCACATACCACACACTCACCTGCACTAGAGGTGACGCTACCAGGCTACTTCAGGTGTGACTTCCCACCTGATTGTGTCTCTCTCAGATATTAGAGAGGACTGTGGAGTGAGGCTGCTATTTATAGTACCAGTACTGCTGGAGAGGGAGATTATCAGAGAAATGTGGGGGAGGGACCACATACTAACATACCACCTTCATTTTATAACGATCAAACCATTATACCATATATGGTAAGAGAGATAATATGATACTGGAAGTTAGGAGGGTGTACTAGGATGGTACGGGGAAGACCAGGGGGACCAGGGGAGAGGGCCAGGGGACTAACTTAGTGTGAGGCTGATACCTATTTGTATTGCTTACTATGCTGATCATGTAAGGCTGATACTTATGTGAAATGGTTGTGGGGGAGGAACTACACTCCACACCATCTTATCTTATGTACTCTTAGTTTGTCAGCTGATCTCCGGCCTCATTCCTATCCTCACTCTGATTGGCGCCCTGAAACCACGTGACTCGCAGATGATTGGTTGCTTAAAGTCACGTGACAGGATACTGGGGTGTGATTGGCTGCACGGTGCGGGGATTATTTGCCTGCTTGTCAGGTTATTATTGCCCATGTCAATGCGATTAAGCAGATTTGTCTTCTCTCTAATACTCTAATCAAAAGTCTGCCAGCTGTCCCGTGTCCTGATTGGTCGAGCTTGTCACGTGCCCAGTAGCCCTGGTCTCTCATTGGCTCATTTTTATCACGTGTTGTCACCCCTGAATTGTCCGTAAAATATATATCATACGTTATCATGCCATAATATATTGTATCAACATTGCCATAGCAACATACAAGTCTCGGAAAAAGTGGGGAGAATTGTACAGTGTGATAACATGTCATGTTATTATATCACCAATCAAGAAATTCTATATTTTCCTGGAATCTGTCTTATAACTGATATCGTATTACAAAAACCGTCCGATTTATGGTGTGATCTATTTGTATCCTAATATTATTATGTATATTTTTCTGTATTCGTCAATTCCCTTAGTGTATTAACAATAAAATCATCACACGGACATTAAAGATCAGAATAAAAAATATAAAAATGTAAAATGCTGTTTGAGAAAAAATAACGTACTCGTTTAAAAAATAAGGGTTTATCTAAACACTGCCTCTGTTTATTAGGACGCCCTTATCTCATTCCATTTATACTATAATTCTTCAGTGAACTTTTAGTTGAAATTGTATGTTTTTTAAAATGAAAAGTGGAAATAATAACACGGTCTGACACATACCGAAAATTTTTCATTTTAAACGGTAGAAAATGGCGAAGATTGCATGTTAAACGATAAGAATTAAGTGCCCATACTTCAGCGGAAGTTACACACTATTTCCAGGGCAGGTATTATTCCCCTTAAGAAGTTCAAATCACAGCATCCTTATTCCCTTCCACAACTTACATCTTCCACAGAACCAGTCATTCTTCACGTACATGTCTGATATTCATGCAGATACTATTTTAAAATATCTTGACACATTGTCTCGAAGTTCAATACAATTACGAAGTAAGAGAGTTAAATTATCTTGTGAAACTTATCTCTCGTCATCTTTTGATCTCTGGATTTCTTGCATGAGAATTTGAAAAGATAAAGGCTTTATTAATGAGAAGATCACTAACTTGCTAATACACCCCTGTAACACACTATATACCATACTGATGTACCTCCTCCATTATCAGCTCTAAACTAAATCATCTCCTTTATAAATACATTTATCATCTCCTTTGTACGCGTTTAAAATCCTCCCCCACAATTGCCACAGTTAAAAGTGGTGTTCCTTGTTGTCTAGCACATTATTAGAGAGTATTACTGCCGCACCCTTCATCCCTCCTTACAACTGCACGTGCAGCAGCATGTAGCAGCATGTATTCTCTTTATACTGTATGACGTCATATCTGACTCTGTATGACGTCACACTTGAGTCTGTATGACGTCATATCTCGCTTGGTCCGCATCGTCACTTTGACGTGTTGAAATTACTACTTAACTACTACTATAATAGTGTAGTGTTGTAGTGTTGTAGTGTTGTAGTGTTGTAGTGTTGTACTATTGTAGTGTTATATTCGGCAAATGCTCCTTCATTAAACTAGTATTTATGAAACCTAAATTTGACACGTGCAGGAGGCGCGCGACTCGCGAGTGTAATATACAGGGTAATATACAGGGTAATATAATACAGGGTAATATACAGGGTAATATTATCACTTGTAGACTACGCCCCCGAGCAATAACATGCTAGGCTTGAATTGTAATTACCGATAATCACCATAGAAACAGCTGTAATTACTATACCGGCTCGTGGGTAATTACCGCTTATAATATTTATTAGTGAACTCCATCCCTGTTATTACTCTGAGTTCTAACTACATTACAGGTATATACTATATACTACTATATTAGAAGGTCACATGGAGCGGGTGTACTGTAGTTAATATAATACTAACTAACACACGTTAATATGTGTGGGTTAGTTAAATACGAACTTACTTTAACGTTATACACAAGTTAAAGGAAGTTAAAGGAAGTTAAAGGAAGTTGAAGGAAGTCAAAGGAATTTTATTCGTATAATCGGTCTAAGAATAGCTCTTACTGCCCTTCAGTGTATTAGTCAGTACAGTTGTACTCTTTAAATCCGAATTTCTCCATCAATGATGCTCCTTAACTGGAACATGTGTACCCTGTATAGTAGTAGTTACTCTGCATGTTTCCTGTACAGTAGTAGTTACTCTGCATGTTTCCTGATTCCTCCTACTCTACTGGAATATTCTGGAACTCAACCATAACCCTCCGTATTAGTGGACCACTGCAAATAAAATAGTAAATATACTATTTATATATATATATATTATACTGTTTATATACTGAATAGTAAACAATGCTTTACTCTTAGATACCAGTATAGAGCTCGCAACTCTGCAGAGAAATGAAGATTTTGAAGAAACAGGATTTCAAACACCTAGCTTTTTGTTAAACCACGTTGCAAAGTTGCACAACTGAACAGGGTCGTGTGGTTGGGGAATGGGGAGCCGGGGGGGGGGGGGGGGGCGGAGGGAGCCGGGGAGTAAGTACTGGCGTCTGGCTAGTGTAATGAGTATTTATAGTTTGTACCTGGTACTGGTAATATGGCGGGCGACACACAACTTCCTTAGATCACTAGCTGCAAATTAATGAAATAGCTTCACCCTGGTTGGTGGATGTGTGTGTTCTGATTGGTCGAAGAAGGAGGAGGGTGAAGTAGTCAGTGAAGTAGTCAGTGAACTATATAGAGAGTTATTACTACTATACAGGGTACACTAGTAATTTGTGCTATTCCTAATATAAACATTTCCGTGGGAATCGCTCAGGAGATACGCCACAAATATTAATATTCATCTTTTTATACGATATTCTGTTCGTTCAATAATAAATTTAATTCCGCGGAATCGGAGAAAAGAAGAAAATTTAGCTTCGGTTAAAAACCACGAACATTATTTAGTTGTCCTGAGAGTTAGAGAGAGAGATAGTATAGAGTATAGAGTATAGAGTATAGAGTATAGAGTATAGAGTATAGAGTGTAGAGTATAGAGTATAGAGTATAGAGTGTAGAGTATAGAGTATAGAGTATAGAGTATAGAGAATAGAGTATAGAGTATAGAGTATAGAGTATAGAGTGTAGAGTGTAGAGTGTAGAGTGTAGAGTGTAGAGTGTAGAGTGTAGAGTGTAGAGTGTAGAGTGTAGAGTGTAGAGTGTAGAGTGTAGAGTGTAGAGTGTAGAGTGTAGAGTGTAGAGTGTAGAGTGTAGAGTGTAGAGTGTAGAGTGTAGAGTGTAGAGTGTAGATTGTAGAGTGTAGAGTGTAGAGTGTAGAGTGTAGAGTGTAGAGTGTAGAGTGTAGAGTGTAGAGTATAGAGTATAGAGTGTAGAGTGTAGAGTGTAGAGTGTAGAGTGTAGAGTGTAGAGTGTAGAGTGTAGAGTGTAGAGTGTAGAGTATAGAGTATAGAGTATAGAGTATAGAGTATAGAGTATAGAGTATAGAGAGAGATGTAACTTAACACGTGACACTATTTCTGTTGGATATTAGCAGCAATTCACATAATCACACATTGTAACCTTGATAATCTAATGTCAGATTATATCACATATCTATTAAAAATAAAGGGGGGGGGGGGGGGGGTCATGATTGAGGGACGAAAATAGTCAAATAGGAGAGTTATCTAGCTACCTCCCCCGTGAACTGTATACATGCTTGCTATCTAATATCTAATATCTAATATATCTATCTAATATACGTAATTGGTTCTGTCAAACTGTTTGAATTGTGGAAGCAAGCATCAAACGTCCTTTCCATCAGATGCTTTGTTAAAATGTGGACAATTTGGTGTTAAAATGTGGACAATTTGGTGTTAAAATGAACAATTTGGTGTTAAAATGAACAATTTGGTGTTAAAATGAACAATTTGGTGTTAAAATGGACAATTTGGTGTTAAAATGAACAATTTGGTGTTAAAATGAACAATTTGGTGTTAAAATGAACAATTTGGTGTTAAAATGAACAATTTGGTGTTAAAATGAACAATTTGGTGTTAAAATGAACAATTTGGTGTTAAAATGAACAATTTGGTGTTAAAATGAACAATTTGGTGTTAAAATGAACAATCTTGGTGTTAAAATGAACAATCTTGGTGTTAAAATGAACAATCTTAGTGTTAAAATGAACAATTTGGTGTTAAAATGAACGAGTTTGTGTTAAAATGAACAATCTTGGTGTTAAAATAACATTGAATGTAAATGATAAGGATGGCTGAGAGAAGCTCTGAAATTCTAACTTATATATAATGTATATTTAATTAGTCTTAGTGTAATTGAGACAGTATCATAATTATAATGATAATATAATATTTATAATTAGAAATACACATAAATTATTCGGAGTAATGTCAATTGCTTTGGTCTTGTTTCAAAGCAACATTCATTACATATTCTCCTCTCTATACTCCAGGATGGAAAAGATTAAACTAATATCTCTTCATAATTTTACTTTGGGTTAGAAGATAACATTGCAGCAGTGGTTTTTCAAATCCTACGTATCTGAAGCTGCACTCTAACACTCTACTTTTAGTAGTTCGCTAGTTTACATAATAATAATTGATATATTATACATATTAGCTATACGTATAAATACGTATAAATTATAATAATAAGATAATACCATTTGGAGACATAACGTCACTACACTGGAGAAAATAGAAGATCTTACACCGATTAAACGATCTGGAAGCTGAATTATTATTGAGATATATAAATGTATATATGTATATTTTGAACAGATTTAAAGACGCATTAGTTAAACTAGCAGGAACCCGTATAACCCTAAAATGGTGTCAATCATGCTGATTTGGAGGCCATTGAAGCATTTGACCCAGTCAACAAAGTTTCAGTTGTATATCTTTTACGGTTTTTGCGGAAAGTCGCGTTAAAGTTGATACCGTGGTGTCTGTAAAATGGTACGGATAAACACATATATACATACATATATATCGTTTCGCTTTATATATAGTAAGAAGTAAGATTAGTTACTGAAATCCAGCAATGATATCTGGAGCATTACTCACCTTTAGAAGAATTAAAGTGAAACGTCTGAATTGATAATATATATAAAGTTGGTAGATATGTATGGTCAATATATTATTATAATTAATAATTAATTATTATAATTAATAATTAATTAATTAATAATTAATTAATTAATAAATGGTGGAAGTTATACGTTATCCCCTACATTACCTTGTTCTATGAAAAGATAAATGTTATAGTGTTAATATTGTAATGTTATATGTAGTGTTAACTGTAGAGTTAATCTTTACAACTTGCTATTACTTTATATTACTTGCCATTATATTATATAATTGTATATTACTTGCTATTATACATAGATTATTAAAATAACTGTGTAACAATGGCAACTCTGAGTATTGAACTTATACTTTACATCCCTGTGTATATATTTTTCATACTTTACATCCCTGTGTATATATTGTTTATACTTTGTATCACAATATGGCAGTTTGCATAATAGAAATAACCCTGTTCACCTAATCCCTGTGTAGTGTTCACCTAATCCCTGTGTAGTCCATTACAAATAACCTAATTTGGGCCTTATATAAACGTACTGTGTCGTAGTGTTATGGAATACAGCTAAACTTCTGCTCAAATCACCACCAAATACGATATCAGCTATAATAAATCAAACTTCTTGAAAAAAATGAGCTAATGAAATAAATATTTGGGGGAATAAAGGGGTTTGACTGTATAAAAATAATTACTGAAAGTGTAAATGCTGGGTGTAAATGCTGGGTATAGTAGTATTAGCAGTATTATTTCAGGCTGGAAGAATTACAAATCAAGAAGATTATGTGGCAGGTCCTACAAGCAGTTAACTTCTGTCATGGACACAATGTGAGTAGAATAGTAGATTAAGTAATAGATAATAGATTAATTACTTAAATTAATCAGTAAGTTATTTGAACTGTTGCGATTAATACGAAATACCGCGCTAAAATCTCATGTTTTGGGTAAAGATTGATTACTGAGGTTAATCGAGTCATGTATAACAGAATTATAGAACATTTAGTATTAAACTGAGAATCAAGTAGGCGTGATAAATACTCTTTCTCCTGGACTAAGGAACTGTTTTCTCGCAACAGGATTGAATATAATATAAAATATAACAGGATTGAATATAATATAATGGTTTTTAGCACATCAGTTTGTTGGCCCAAGTCCAAACTAAAAATGATCCAAGACCCTCTACAAATACACTCAGTTTGTTTTATAACGCATTTTACGCAGTTAGATTAGCGTATATGATATAAAGACAACCTATTGTATGGTTTTTACTATAAAGTTGTTTTATTTGTGCCATTTCCAAATTTGTAACTAAATTGTTAATAAGTATTATATAAGGATTATTAATTACTAATAACTCTATTCCAACTACAGAACCAATCTTCCAAACTTGCGTTTACATAAACTTTACTGTGTATACCTTTATTGTTGACGTTGTATTTGGTGTATAGTGCACAGTAGCAGTGCATAATGTGTACTACATTATTCCTAATTTATGTCAAGTAGTCAACATTTCGTGTACTACATTATTCCTAATTTATGTCAAGTAGTCAACATTTCGTGTACTACATTATTCCTAATTTATGTCAAGTAGTCAACATTTCGTGTACTACATTATTCCTAATTTATGTCAAGTAGTCAACATTTCGTGTACTACATTATTCCTAATTTATGTCAAGTTGTCAACATTTCGTGTACTACATTATTCCTAATTTATGTCAAGTTGTCAACATTTCGTGTACTACATTATTCCTAATTTATGTCAAGTAGTCAACATTTCGTGTACTACATTATTCCTAATTTATGTCAAGTAGTCAACATTTCGTTTACTACATTATTCCTAATTTATGTCAAGTAGTCAACATTTCGTGTACTACATTATTCCTAATTTATGTCAAGTAGTCAACATTTCGTGTACTACATTATTCCTAATTTATGTCAAGTAGTCAACATTTCGTGTACTACATTATTCCTAATTTATGTCAAGTAGTCAACATTTCGTGTACTACATTATTCCTAATTTATGTCAAGTTGTCAACATTTCGTGTACTACATTATTCCTAATTTATGTCAAGTTGTCAACATTTCGTGTACTACATTATTCCTAATTTATGTCAAGTAGTCAACATTTCGTGTACTACATTATTCCTAATTTATGTCAAGTAGTCAACATTTCGTTTACTACATTATTCCTAATTTATGTCAAGTAGTCAACATTTCGTGTACTACATTATTCCTAATTTATGTCAAGTAGTCAACATTTCGTGTACTACATTATTCCTAATTTATGTCAAGTAGTCAACATTTCGTGTACTACATTATTCCTAATTTATGTCAAGTAATCAAAATTTCGTGTACTACATTATTCCTAATTTATGTCAAGTAGTCAACATTTCGTGTACTACATTATTCCTAATTTATGTCAAGTAGTCAACATTTCGTTTACTACATTATTCCTAATTTATGTCAAGTAGTCAACATTTCGTGTACTACATTATTCCTAATTTATGTCACTAGTAGTCAACATTTCGTGTACTACATTATTCCTAATTTATGTCAAGTAGTCAACATTTCGTGTACTACATTATTCCTAATTTATGTCAAGTAGTCAACATTTCGTGTACTACATTATTCCTAATTTATGTCAAGTAGTCAACATTTCGTTTACTACATTATTCCTAATTTATGTCAAGTAGTCAACATTTCGTGTACTACATTATTCCTAATTTATGTCAAGTAGTCAACATTTCGTGTACTACATTATTCCTAATTTATGTCACTAGTAGTCAACATTTCGTGTACTACATTATTCCTAATTTATGTCACTAGTAGTCAACATTTCGTGTACTACATTATTCCTAATTTATGTCAAGTAGTCAACATTTCGTGTACTACATTATTCCTAATTTATGTCAAGTAGTCAACATTTCGTGTACTACATTATTCCTAATTTATGTCACTAGTAGTCAACATTTCGTGTACTACATTATTCCTAATTTATGTCAAGTAGTCAACATTACAAAACATTTCGTTTACAAATCAGTAGTCATGGAAAACAACACTCTAAATATTTGATAAGCAGACTCCAGCGGAATAATAATAAACGTGTTACGCGACACAGAGCACGTGACCAGCACGTGACCAGCACGTGACCAGCTCGTGATCTGCACATAATAATATGTAGACATTATGAGGGATATATATTACTATCCAGTTTTAACTACACAAGTATCGTTGACTAATCCTGATTTTAAGTTCTGTCAGGATAAAATCCAGTACATATAACGAAGTGTCCGTCCAATATACACATTGCAAACTCTTAATCAACAATAATATTCCAAAAAGTAAGTTTACCAGCGCTAACCTGTAAACAGTTAAAGTATTTAAAATAGTGTTTGTTGGCTGTGAGCCAGCCACTCTGTCTGTAACACAAATCACCTGACCTCAGAGTGTAATATGCTTGTGAGACTATCAGACTCTAGTAGTGCACAGTGGGGCTCCTGTGTAGTGCACAGTGGGGCCCTGTGTAGTGCACAGTGGGGCCCTATGTAGTGTGTAGTGCACAGTGGGCCCCTGTGTAGTGCACAGTGGGGCCCTGTGTAGTGCACAGTGGGGCCCTATGTAGTGTGTAGTGCACAGTGGGGCCCTGTGTAGTGCACAGTGGGGCCCTGTGTAGTGTGTAGTGGGGCCCTGTGTAGTGCACAGTGGGGTCCTATGTAGTGCACAGTGGGGCCCTGTGTAGTGCACAGTGGGGCCCTGTGTAGTGTGTAGTGGGGCCCCTGTGTAGTGCACAGTGGGCCCCTGTGTAGTGCACAGTGGGGCCCTGTGTAGTGCACAGTGGGGCCCTGTGTAGTGCACAGTGGGGCCCTGTGTAGTGCACAGTGGGGCCCCTGTGTAGTGTGTAGTGGGGCCCTGTGTAGTGCACAGTGGGGCCCTGTGTAATGCACAGTGGGGCCCCTGTGTAGTGCACAGTGGGGCCCTGTGTAGTGCACAGTGGGGTCCAGTGTAGTGCACAGTGGGCCCCCTCTGTAGTGTGCAGTGCACAGTGGGGCCCTGTGTAATGCACAGCAGGGCTCCTGTGTAGTGCACAGTGGGGCCCCTGTGTAGTGCACAGCGGGGCCCTGTGTAGTGTGTAGTGGGGCCCTGTGTAGTGCACAGTGGGGCCCTATGTAGTGTGCAGTGCACAGTGGGGCCCTGTGTAATGCACAGCAGGGCTCCTGTGTAGTGCACAGTGGGGCCCCTGTGTAGTGCACAGTGGGGCCCTGTGTATTGTAGCTAATTATAATTACTTTTACAAAATGATAATGTAATTATATTTCTCAGTATCAGAAAGCACTAACTATAAATTTGGCAGATGTTACTAATAATATTTAGGGTTCTCCAAGCATAAATAAAATGCATTTTCCTGAATGTTCAAATCTGTCATGATGATCGATGAAGAATTATTTGATTTGTCTGTATTATTAAGATTACATTAATGTAACTACTGTAAATAAAATCTTGTAATCTTTATCTTCGTATACTGTACAATGTATACTGTACAATGTATACTGTACAATGTACTGTACAATGTATACTGTACAATGTTGCAGCCAAAGCAAACTACTTTGCAACCTGTATAGTTAAATAGTAGCTAATTGTGCGTTTATTAGTAAAATGTCTAAGTTACAATAATTGTAAGTAAGATATGTAATTGTGTAAAATGGTGTCAAGACTCAAAAGACTGAAATAATTATTACCTATTTAAATCGCGTTTTTGACACTACTTGGGGATCCAAATTTTGGGCACTAAAATTCTTATTTCATGGCCAATTTTTTCCCGATCCATGACTCAAAGTGCCGAAGGCACAAAAGAGTCAAGGACAAGGGTTAGCGAACGAGGTTTTTTTTGTATATATGGTAGCTTCAAGCTACCATAGCTTGCGAGTGAGCGTGCGAGCGTGCGTGCGTAAGTGCCCTCGCCCCCAGTCTAGTTATCGCCCACGTGTCTGCCTGCGCAAAGTTATTTTGCGCGATAATCTGAACTCAACAATTGTTGGCGCGCGTTGCTGAACTGTTCAAGTACATTGTTAATATCACCATGTGCGCATCCCGCTAGGGACAAATTGATAGCATATTATTATTATTTTGAGTTAGTATTACTATTTTGCACAGATCCGTGTCAGGTTGCATAAATAATAAACATATAAAAAATGTTTAGAAATATACACGATTTTCAAATTCAATATGGAATTATATTAACTGGGCGGCGCTCGGCCTGTCACTCCGCCATATCTGCATGCTTATAAACAGTAAAGACTGGGGTCCCCAGGTGGTATGGAATATGATAAAATACGCCATCACGGATCGGGAAATTGAGCGGCCATCCACAAAAGAATAGCGGCCGCATTTCTTGTTTATTTTCATGCTGCTTTGAAGGCCATTAAGACATTTGACCAAGTCAAAAACGTTTCAGTTTTATATACATATTTTACGGTTTTTGCAAAAAGTCGTGTTAAAGTTGCCAGTAAAATGGCACGGATCCATCCATATATATCGTCTCGCTTTATATATGATAAGATATTATATGGAATAGAACTCAGAATAGGCTGCAATAGTTATAAAAAAGTAGAATTTATTCCGTATTACTCATTTCTACACATGATGAATTAAAAATCTATGTTTGAGCACGTGCTATTACTCGTGAACTGTCAATGTGTCATGTATAATAACACGAGTATGACATTGTCACGAGTATGACATTGTCACGAGTATGACATTGTCACGAGTATGACATTGTCACGAGTATGACATTGTCACGAGTATGACATTGTCACGAGTATGACATTGTCACGAGTATGACATGACGAGTGTCTCTACAATAGACTGTCTCATAACACAGGTGCCCCTCTAAAGAGACAATGTGACCTGCCTGGGAGGCAGTACTACTATAATATATATATATCACATAAGGGGGTAGATCTAGGTACACTCTACAAGTGGGTGTGTTACATCGTCAACCACATTTATTGTAGTACAGTAGTATATCAACATTCAACTTCTGCTGAAATAAATTAGCATCTCCGATCAGATGATTAATAATAATAATACAGTACACTGTACAATAGTATATAATAATAATATGATTGTGTTTAAACATTCATACGAAATCTTTGAGCTAGGCTAACCCGAAAAAAATGTAGATTTCAAATTTGTTTGAAAATGAGTAAAAACTTTCTAAATAAAAATTAAATTCAATGAGCTGAAACCGTGATTTTTAAAATTTGTAATTCAAAATTCAAATAAACCCAGGCTTAATTTTAGATCCCTCACTTTAAAAATGATTGTTGTTTCTAATTATCCACTGCACTTGACAGTAAATATTGTTCATATCATTATACAATACAGACCTACCATTTGATGTGTGTTTCCATGGTACCGCTGATGGAGCACCCATAATACACCTCTTTAGATCTTACTCTAAAGTTCTCTTATTGACTTTGCGCGATAATTCGATAAAATTGTGGCTATTTAATGAAGACTGTTATGAAGCGATTAAGCGTGGGCATGTCTGAGCGATTTTAAAATTTCTAAAATTCACAAACTTATATGTTAAATCGGGGCTCTAATTCACGGGTTTTAATTTAATTATGGCTCAGACCAACTTCCAAACCAGCAATTGTTGTTCCGAACGAGTGTTAATCGCACAATAGAATTGTCTGAGTTGCGAGCAACATCACATTTATAGGGGGGGGGGGGGGGGGGGGGGGTGCCGCACAAGTAACCAGGTAGTTTGCTGACTGTATGAGGTGCAAATCTATTTGGCAATCTATGACAATCCCACCATTTTAAAACTCATTGAAGCAGATGATTGTTTGCATCTCACTCATGCGTGCCACATAGTCCTTACGTGTCATTTAGTCTCAGCACATTGCTTAGTTGTGACAGGTCAAACATTATATTTCGATAAAATGAAGCCACGTGCATCTAGAGGGGAGCTACCTCTCTCTCTGTTAAGGTCACTGAGGGCGACCTGTTGGTAGCTTGAGGGGAGCTACCTCACTTCTCCAACCTAGTAACCTGGCTCTCATGATACTTCTCCAGCTGGTAACCTAGTAACCTGGGGGGGGGGGGGGGTAGGGGGGAGGTGGGAGGAGGGGGGTATCTGGTGTGAATAACAAGTTCTTAAGAATTATGAACTGAGGACTGATTAGAATGTCTGTGTTATTTCGGGACCTGTATAGATACATGTATAAAACTGAGAGGTCACATTGTGCCACGGCCAGGGTAACCCAATATATCTGTTCATTGTTATCTAGCGTCTAGATTAACACGTACCGTTTTAATTGTTTTGAGTGGGGACTGTTCTGATATATTGGGTGTCTGACGTCACGTGGTAACGTGTGTGACGTCACGTGGTAATGTGTGTGACGTCACGTGTTAACGTGTGTGACGTCACGTGAAGTTATATAAAGGATTTTGGTGAGTGATATAAACAGATGGAGAGTGTTATGATGAAGATTGTTTTTAACAGGGTGTTTCCTTGCCAAGTCATTATACCGTTATAACAGGTACTACTATCCTCACCACTCCAAGTTAACAACAGTGCCACCTAGCAAAACATAAGTCTAAGTCGTAGTTAAGTCCACTATTTAGGTCCGCTATATTCACAGTAACTTGAATATTCCATGTATAAATGATAAATGTAAAAAAGTAAAGATGCTAATAAGCGAGTAGTATGTACTAGCTTCATATCTTGACGACTAACCTACACTACTCTGTAGTACACGCTATCCATCAGTCTTTATTAAGGCATCTTCCTCCAATATAGGTAATTGCCATGAATTTAAACGGTATACAGTTCGATAGAGTTATAGATTGTCTGTCATTTGGTCCCGGACAGTTGTCATAGTAACCACTAGTGCACTGTTTCTCTCCGCTCTTATAATGTCATATGTCAGTGTATATTAGGTTAGAATGTCATTGCTATCATTTTAGCGTGAACCATAAAATGAGAACAATGTAGAAAAATGTAGAATATTTGAAATTAAGGGTAGGATAGAGGGGTGGTATGAAGGGTAGGATAGAGGGGTGGTATCACGGGTAGGATAGAGGGGTGGTATGGAGGGTAGGATAGAGGGGTGGTATGAAGGGTAGGATAGAGGGGTGGTATGAAGGGTAGGATAGAGGGGTGGTATTGAGGGTAGGATAGAGGGGTGGTATTGAGGGTAGGATAGAGGGGTGGTATTAAGGGTAGGATAGAGGGGTGGTATTGAGGGTAGGATAGAGGGGTGGTATTAAGGGTTTGATAGAGGGATGGTATGAAGGGTAGGATAGAGGGATGGTATGAAGGGTAGGATAGAGGGGTGGTATGAAGGGTAGGATAGAGGGGTGGTATGGAGGGTAGGATAGAGGGGTGGTATGGAGGGTAGGATAGAGGGGTGGTATGAAGGGTAGGATAGAGGGTTGGTATTGAGGGTAGGATAGAGGGGTGGTATGAAGGGTAGGATAGAGGGGTGGTATTAAGGGTAGGATAGAGGGTTGGTAACAAGTGTAGGATAGAGGGGTGGTATGAAGGGTAGGATAGAGGGGTGGTATTGAGGGTAGGATAGAGGGGTGGTATTGAGGGTAGGATAGAGGGGTGGTATGAAGGGTAGGATAGAGGGGTGGTATTGAGGGTAGGATAGAGGGGTGGTATTGAGGGTAGGATAGAGGGGTGGTATTAAGGGTAGGATAGAGGGGTGGTATTAAGTGTAGGATAGAGGGGTGGTATGGAAAGTAGGATAGAGGGGTGGTATGGAGGGTAGGATAGAGGGGTGGTATGAAGGATATGATAGAGGGGTGGTATGGAGGGTAGGATAGATGGGTGGTATTAAGGCTAGGATAGAGGGGTGGTATTGAGGGTAGGATAGAGGGGTGGTATTAAGGGTAGGATAGAGGGGTGGTATGGAGGGTAGGATAGAGGGGTGGTATGGAGGGTAGGATAGAGGGGTGGTATGGAGGGTAGGATAGAGGGGTGGTATGGAGGGTAGGATAGAGGGGTGGTATTAAGGGTAGGATAGAGGGGTGGTATTAAGGTTGGTAGGGGAGTTTGCCGTGTCAGGTTACACTTTATTCTCCCATACCTTCAGAGCACAGTTCTTACTTTAACCAGCTGGTTATTAGAACTACTAGTACTACTAACTGTACCACTCAAGTGCCAGGAGCTGGTGTCACGTGGTGTGACGTCACGTCACGTGGTGCCGGTGTACTTGATATTATATCCCACTCGAAATACTACATTTTTACCCCAGAGTTGCAGGAACTGTTAACCAAGCCGCCGTACAACTCTATTTTACTCTATAATACCACATCATGATTTCAATCATTTCCCCTTATATGGAATAATATGTATGATTGTTATAGCTAATTCCAAAAATCACAAACAGTATTGCAGTAACCATTCATTGAACATAATTTAGCTCCCTCTTAGTCTCCCAAACCTTTTCAAAATCAGACTCATTTATAGACTTATTTATAGACTTATTTGTCGGACAATATGTCTATTTCAAGTCCTCCAAAATCACGAAAATTAGATTTGTAAAATGTCTGTCACGTGATAAAGTAGCTCCCTATTATTATATACTATATAATATATACTATATATACACAATGTATAATATATATTTTATATACACAATGTATATTATATACTATATACTATATATACTATACTATACATTATACACAATGTATATTATATACTATATACTATACTATATATACACAATGAATATTATATATACACAATGTATATTATATACTATATATTACTATACTATATATTACTATATTATATATTAATATACTATATATTACTATAATATATATTACTATACTATATATTACTATACTATATAATATTAATATACTATATTATATTACTATAGTACTACTATATATTACTATACTATATATTACTACATAAGACTGTCGATATAATTTGAAAGGATATTTACCCTGTAGAGTTGAAGATTGTAGTTTTAACAAACTCTTTTGTCGACGACATTTCTTGATTTAGACATTAATATTTTGATTCAAAATATTAATGTCTAAATCAAGAAATGTCGTCGTCAAAATTTTTGAACAATCGTTTCTACACTAAATTATATGACAAACGACGTGATTTGAGTTTTAAAGTCGTTACTTTTCCTATGAATAATATTTTTGATCTGTATTATCTCCGTAATTTAGCTTACGACAAGAGATATTGGCAGAAATTACAATGAAGTTTTTGATTTTAGGTATTTGTTTTAGGGAATGATTAGACCTGTGCGTTGTTTTTAACTATCCCTTGTTTAGAACTTTGATTTAATAATACTTTTCCTAACCTTCAATTCAACGTACCTGTGAAACCTTCGTATGGAGTATTTGTAGGCGAACTGTATAGGTCATACTGTATATCCTACTGCATAGGATATGCAAATCTTCCTCAGTAGTTACTGAGTAGGTAGTTAGTTAGTAGTTACTGAATTTATAGTTAATATCACTATGTTTACAGTATGCACTGAAGTAGTTACTGAATTTATAGTTAATATCACTATGTTTACAGTATGCACTGAAGTAGTTACTGAATTTATTAATTGATAAACTGATTACCCAGAATTTTGAACGGAAGATCTTACATAGATATCTTAAATTATTTATTGATTGTCAGCCAGCGTGTATCCTCAAACACTGGCATAATTTCACAGTTAATGACTTCATGTAATTATAGTGTGTGTGTGAGGCCTCCTTTTAATTCCTTATGCATGTTACCTTTTACGTAAGCTATTTCTTTGGTTGTATCGGAATAGTTTTATTTACCTTGACCACTCTTTCACAGTTTATTATTAAGCTTTCAAGCAGTAGACTATTATTGTGCCATTAATACACCAGCACTATATATTATTGTGCCATTAATACACCAGTACTATCTATTATTGTGCCATTAATACACCAGTACTATCTATTATTGTGCCATTAATACACCAGTACTATCTATTATTGTGCCATTAATACACCAGTACTATCTATTATTGTGCCATTAATACACCAGTACTATCTATTATTGTGCCATTAATACACCAGTACTATCTATTATTGTGCCATTAATACACCAGTACTATATATTATTGTGCCATTAATACACCAGTACCATATATTATTGTGCCATTAATTCATGGCACAATGATATATGGTACTGGTGTATTAATGGCACAATTACGGTAATATAACCTTGACATAAACAGTAAATAACATTGTATGCAGTAAGATCATGTAATATGCTTGTTACCTTGCTAGCTACCCCCTGTACTGCACTGTACTACCCTGTACTTGCTAGCTACCCCCTGGGTTCTTACAAATTATTAGTAAACACTTTCCTCGTTTTACGCGTGTAATATCAACACATTCTGTTACCGTGCTATTAATAAGCTGCACATAGGTTGCAAACTGTTTCCTCTAATGTAGCTAGTTCTATACTGTGTACGCAATGTTTTCAATTCTATGCTTCTAAGGTCTTTAGTTTAAGGTATATAATGTATGTGATCAAATGTAGGACACGCCCAACCGTTAGTGACGATAATTCGCCAATAACCAAGCACTTATCAATTATCGTAGTGTTATTTGGCTCGAATCTGTTAGGTCATTGGTAAGAGTGGCCTGGGAATTGGTGAATCTCACAATAAGCGCCATGTTTACCACCGTGACAGGCTATGTTGTCTAAGTCACCAAATAATGCAGTCCAATCTCACTGCATGGAAAACGCGAAAATTCGTTAATTATAAAAAGGAGCATTTCAGCAGTCAGTGTAGCGCGCGTGTCATGCGAAATGTTTGGCGCGCTTAGCTAACTTTGGAATAATAGTGTTTTCTAAACATTTTAACTATCATGTGATGTTTTGCGTGCTTGAACAAGATTTCCAATTAATGAAAATTAATGAAAGATAAAGTTGATAACTATTTGTAATTTTCGTTTCAGTGCATACACAGAGATGTGAAGCCCGAGAACATCCTGGTCACAAAAAGTGGAATCGTAAAGTTGTGCGACTTCGGGTTTGCGAGGCTCCTCAGTAAGTCAATATAATATTCATCATCTAGGACTATTAAAATGCTTGGTATCCGATGATAATCTATTAGGAATGACAGAGCAGATTAGGAACTCGTAGGTCAACTCATAATATCTGTCAGAGTGTCAGTTCCTACTCAAAGCATCACCATTCATCATCACAACACCACGTGACGTCATCACAACACCACGTGACGTCATCACAACACCACGTGACCTCATTACACCCAGATGGAGAGGAAGAGTACACAGATTACGTAGCTACACGATGGTACCGAGCGCCAGAGTTGCTAGTCGGAGATACGCAGTACGGTCCTCCAGTAGATGTTTGGGCTGTAGGTCAGTCATCTCTTCTACTTGAGTATCTCTCACTCTCTCCCCCCTCCCCTCCCCCTCCCTCTCTCCATCTCCCCTCTCCCCCTCTCTCCCTCTATCTCTCTCTCTCTCTCTCTCTCTCTCTCTCTCTCTCTCTCTCCTCTCTCTCTCTCTCTCTCTCTCTCTCTCTCTCTCTCTCTCTCTCTCTCTCTCTCTCTCTCTCTCTCTCTCTCTCTCTCTCTCTCTCTCTCTCTCTCTCTCTCTCTCTCTCTCTCTCTCTCTCTCTCTCTCTCTCTCCTATCTCCCTCCCTCTCTCTCTCCCTCTCTCACTCTCTCCCCTCCCCTCCCTCTCCCTCTCTCCCCCTCTCCCTCTCCCTCTCTCCCCCTCTCCCTCTCTCCCTCTCCCTCTCTCTCCCCCTCTCTCTCCCCCTCTCTCTCTCCTCCTCTCTCGCTCTCTCTCTCTCTCTCTCCCCCTCTCTCTCTCTCCATCGCTCTCTCTCCCTCTCTCTCTCTCCCTATCCTTCTCTCCTTCTCTCTCTCCCCCTCTGTCCCTCTCTCCCTCTCTCTCCCCCTCTGCCCATCCCTCTCTCCCCCTCTCTCCCCCCTCTCCCCCTCTCTCCCATTTCTCCCCCTCTCCCTCTCTCTCCCCCTCTGCCCCTCCCTCTCTTCCCCTCTCTCTCTCCTCCTCTCTCTCTCCCCCTCTCTCTCTCTCCCCCTCTCGCTCTCTCTCCCCCTCACTCTCTCCCCCCCTCCTCTCCCTCTCTCCCCTTTCTCCCATTTATCCCCCTCTCCCTCTCTCTCCCCCTCTGCCCCTCCCTCTCTCCCCCTCTCTCTCTCCTCCTCTCTCTCTCCCCCTCTCTCTCTCTCTCTCCCTCGCTCTCTCTCCCTCTCACTCTCTCCCCCCTCCTCTCCCTCTCTCCCCCTCTCTCCCATTTATCCCCCTCTCCCCCTTCCCCCTCTCTCTCTCCCCTCTCTCTCTCTCCCCTTCTCTCTCTCCCCCTCTCGCTCTCTCTCCCCTCACTCTCTCCCCCCCTCCTCTCCCTCTCTCCCCCTCTCTCCCATTTCTCCCCCTCTCCCTCTCTCCCCCTCTCTCCCATTTCTCCCCCTCTCCCTCTCTCTCCCCCTCTGCCCCTCCCTCTCTCCCCCTCTCTCCCCCTCTCTCTCTCTCCCTCTCTCTCTCTCTCCCTCTCTCTCTCTCCCCATCTCTCCCCTCTCTCTATAGACTATTTTACAGGTTGTGTGTTTAGTGAGCTGCTGACAGGGCAGCCGCTGTGGCCCGGTAAAACAGGAGACGTTGACCAGATATACCTTATCAGAAAAACTCTGGGTTAGTATTAGTGAATAGCTCAATCCTTTGCAAACGTTTCACGGCCTTGTTTTGAAGAAGATCAGAACATATCTAAAGATAATACTTGTGATTATCTCAGGTGATTTGCTGCCAAGACATCTGAAGATATACAATAACAGTTCGTACTTCAAAGGAGTTGAATTGAAGGATCCTGAACGCTATGTAAGTATGATAAATATTAATTATTTAATATATTTTCAAGTACATGGAATATCTTCAAACCAAATATCGATTGCTTACTTGAAGTTACTTTATTAAATATAACCAACAAATAATTCGATAACGATACCAGGAATCGCTACACGAACGAATGGGAGTAGATGTCCCAAAGCAAGCGATGGATTTCCTGCAACTCTGTCTTGTGATGGATCCCAACAAGCGGGCAACATGCGAGGACCTCCTCAACCATTCTTACTTCGACGGATTTAGAGAGTGGTTCGAAATAGAACTTGCGGTGAGTCGTCACGACAACACAACATCACGTCACAACAACACAACAATGCGTGATATTATTATATCCGTTACTAAAACTGATGATGATGAGTAATTTATAGTTACACGGCAAATCATATTTTAAACACAGTCGAAAGTTTTTCTGTTTTTCCTCTAATTTCCCATTTTTACAGCGACTTGTCAATATGGAGAAGAAATCAAACTTTGAAAAGAAACTGAAGGTAAGAAATTATTTAATCATTATTAAAATTAATATTTGTTTTGAGCCTCATAATATAAGCAACGTAATTGTTGTTTTCGGTAGCACTTGAGTAGATCTAGTAGTCGTCAATAGTCACGTAGTCAGTAGCAGTCAATGTAGTTAATAGTTAGATTGCAACATAGCCTAAATTAAGATGTTCCCACCCATGCGTAACATTGCTGTTATAGTAGTAGTGGTAATAGTAGTATAATAGTGTATACAATTTGTATACTATATATACTACTACTACTACTATTATATGTCATGGGTCCGGGCCTCGTCGGGTTAGGGTATGAGAATGTTTTCTCGCGCCGACAAGTCTACACCCTGATATGTTTGATTAACGTCTGTGTGATTTGAGATGAAATGTAAGGTGTTAAATAAGAATTGTAGGACGGGAAATGTGAAATGTTAATTATAAAAGAGTTTTAAAAAGTAAAATGTAAGAAAACAATTTATGAAAAATCTAACGGCCGGACAGTCCCCGTCCCACAGAAGTTCACGACGTATTTTAAAGGAAGGCTGGGTAAGCAAATATTGTTATTCACGTGACGTCATCCCTCTGTCACGTGACGTCATCCCTCTGTCACGTGACGTCATCACTTTGTCACGTGATGTCATCCTTTTGTCTCGTGACGTCATCACTTTGTCACGTGACGTCATAACTTTTCACATTAAACCACCGTATACCTTGTCTTTAACTTGAGAACCTGCATATAACACATACTAATCTGTTGTAACTGCAATGTGATGTGATATATAATATGTATAATGTGATGTTATGGTGTCTATTATCCTTTAACTTGTCTCTTATTCTCTTGTTGTCTTGGTGTGTGACACTGTCACGTGACGTCATCACTCTGTCGCGTGACGTCATCACTCTGCCACGTGACATTGTCACAGAAGTTATATGTTTTGAGACTGCTTCCAAGGTGACAGCAAAAGTAAAATTAACACTTGACAATATTTCAGCCTGCAAGTAACCAAGCAGTATTACAATCAGAGCGACCTAACAACCCTATACCTCATAACATACCTAACATTCCTCACGAAACTGAGCACATCCTCCCCCACATCTCTCTTAAACCTAACGCAGTCGCCTTCGAGCCTCCAGGTTGGTGTGACGTCATCATCAGTTACGTGCCGTACTATACTGTACTTCTTTGCAAATTAAAGTTACGTGCCGTACTATACGGCACCTCTTTGCAAGTTAAAGTTACGTGCCGTACTATACTGTACCTCTTTGCAAGTCAAAGTTACGTGCCGTACTATACTGTACCTCTTTGCAAGTTAAAGTTACGTGCCGTACTATACTGTACCTCTTTGTAAGTTAAAGTTACGTGCCGTACTATACGGTACCTCTTTGCAAGTTAAAGTTACGTGCCGCACTATACTGTACCTCTTTGCAAGTTAAAGTTACGTGCCGCACTATACGGCACCTCTTTGCAAGTTAAAGTTACGTGCCGTACTATACTGTACCTCTTTGCAAGTCAAAGTTACGTGCCGTACTATACTGTACTTCTTTGCAAATTAAAGTTACGTGCCGTACTATACGGCACCTCTTTGCAAGTTAAAGTTACGTGCCGTACTATACTGTACCTCTTTGCAAGTCAAAGTTACGTGCCGTACTATACTGTACCTCTTTGCAAGTTAAAGTTACGTGCCGTACTATACTGTACCTCTTTGTAAGTTAAAGTTACGTGCCGTACTATACGGTACCTCTTTGCAAGTTAAAGTTACGTGCCGCACTATACTGTACCTCTTTGCAAGTTAAAGTTACGTGCCGCACTATACGGCACCTCTTTGCAAGTTAAAGTTACGTGCCGTACTATACTGTACCTCTTTGCAAGTCAAAGTTACGTGCCGTACTATACTGTACCTCTTTGCAAGTCAAAGTTACGTGCCGTACTATACTGTACCTCTTTGCAAGTTAAAGTTACGTGCCGTACTATACTGTACCTCTTTGTAAGTTAAAGTTACGTGCCGTACTATACGGTACCTCTTTGCAAGTTAAAGTTACGTGCCGCACTATACTGTACCTCTTTGCAAGTTAAAGTTACGTGCCGCACTATACTGTACCTCTTTGCAAGTTAAAGTTACGTGCCGTACTATACGGTACCTCTTTGCAAGTTAAAGTTACGTGCCGTACTATACTGTACCTCTTTGCAAGTTAAAGTTACGTGCCGTACTATACTGTACCTCTTTACAAGTTAAAGTTACGTGCCGTACTATACTGTACCTCTTTACAAGTTAAAGTTACGTGCCGTACTATACGGTACCTCTTTACAAGTTAAAGTTACGTGCCGTACTATACGGTACCTCTTTGCAAGTTAAAGTTACGTGCCGTACTATACTGTACCTCTTTGCAAGTTAAAGTTACGTTGTACATTTTTCACTATATGATAAATTATCCAGATTTTGCAGCACAAATATGTAGTCCACAGTATTGTGATTGCTTATTTGCCAAGATGGTCAATTAAAAACTAAAGTTCAACAAGATGTTCAGCTGATATTTGGAAACCAATATAAAGTAAACTTTGTAAGGGGCCATAATAAAACCCTACATGTACCCTGGCAGAAAGGGACAGGAGTCTGGTGGTGGGTAGAGTGCAGCGTCCCCTCCTGCGCTCTAACATCAGTCAGTGTAGCTTGGGAGCCACCTCTCTAGCCCCCTCTCACCACCCCTCGTCTCTTCAACCCTCCCCTAAACCGCACAATCGTACTGGCATTCCTGAACTCCGTACTGGCATTCCTGAACTCAACAAACATTTCAAGATGGCGGACAAGGGTAACGCTTCATTGCTCCGTTTTGCCGCAGTCTGCTAAATGCTAACTCTCTAATGCTAACTCTCTAATGCTAACTCTCTAATGCTAACTCACTAATGCTGGGCCATTATATTTGCTTTTAGTTAAAACTGGAGGAACTCGGAATAAAATTATGCGAGGGTTCAAAATCCCAGTGGCCAGTACAAGGAATGCTGAACAAATTACCTAAGATTCACTCTGTTGGTTTAGTTAGAATTCGCTTATTTGGACTGAAAGCTGAGTTTACATACGCAGTTGAGCTGACAATGATGGAAAAACTCCTTCAAACGTTTCAGCTGCTGAAACTTTCAGCTGCTTCTTTTGTATTTGCTGACTAACTTGTTCTAATCACTCACAAAATATACACAGAATTAACATTTATAATAACTTTCTGTTTCCCTAACTCCCTTATCCCCAGGAAACACTAGAGTTCTGGACAGCAAATACCGACAACTTCCCGCCATCATGTCAAGATCTAACGAGGAACCCGGACCTCCCAAACAACTTAAACCTCTCGACCACAAGTTCTCCCACCCCGATCTGCACTATCAGAACTCTAAACATTTCGCTGATGTGGATTTCAGGGCTGGACATTTCGAGCCGGGTGCGGGGTTTAGAGGGGGATTCCCGGAGAGGGGCTTCGAAACGAGACATAACACACGGGACAGCTTCCACCATCCGTACGATAACTTCAAGTAGTGGAGGTTGAGGGACCCACAGTGTTGTGGGGATGAAGTTGAACACCCGCCATGTCTGATGTCGTGGTAATGACGTTACTGAGCCAGGGCGGCATTTTATGGAGGGTCTTTGTGATGTGATTATGATCCTCCTCCTTGCAAACCACTGAAAGACGCTGGATTTCGAGCCCAATTTTTTGTAGCTGTAGATTTAGTTGTTGATTGGTGATATTTATTGTCATTTTCATTTGTTTCGTATGCACTGTAACATTGATTTCATGACTTGACTTGCAGTAACTTTAGTCCATGCTCTGTAAATGGTTCAGATAAGAGTTTTAATTTAAGTTTTGAGATGAGATTAAAGGTTGTAATCTTGCTGCAAATGTAAAAATGAACCTTGATCAGAATAGAAATTGATCATTAAGAGTAGTAATGTAACTGATATTATTTTCAGCTGTCAGTGTCGATTTGACATAGAATTGATATTATCAAACATATCAAGATGAATGTTGATTGAAGATTTATTGAGTTTAGATTTAATTGGTATTGGTAACTTAATATATTGTATATTATCCAATTTATGATATTCATTTTATAGGGCTGCCTGCAGCACCTGGTATAAAACGTATTTAATTTCGAACAACAAACAAGTTAGGAGTAAATTTTATAGTACAAAATCAAAAATACAAGTACAATTAGCTGGCCTTACTAAATATGCATTGGCTTAAATTTACGTGAAAACAGGAGTAACTAGATTAGCTTGGCACGCCGAGCTTCTTGCATTGGGATATAGGTTTACCTGGGGACCTCAGGCTATCACGTTCATAAACATAGAGATTAGGCGGGATGACAGGCTGAGCGCGGCCCAGTAAGATATAGGTATAAGAGAAACGAGCAATATACTTGCAGTAATAATAACTAGATACATTTAAAATCGAGTGTAGAATGCTTTAGCGTGCCAGGAAAGTGCCAAGCAAGTAAATACATTGCACGTGTGCATTAATATAATGCAATTAATATAATGCAATTTACAGTGAGGAAAATGCAATAAAATTGTTTTTACTTACTGGGCGGGGCGGCGCTCAGCTCCTTACCTGCCATTAACTGCCGAATCTATATTCGGGCGGCTAGAGTAAATTTGAAATACGACTTGCATCGCACTGAAAAAAGTGCGACCAATGCTCATTGCCATTGCATTGCCCGGCGCGAGCTCTTCACTCAGGAAGCGCAAACACGTCAATATAAAAAGTTTCGCGCCCTACGAACTTCGGTAGACCTTAATGCTCGTTACACGTGGTTCACTGCGCGTGCAGTGTCTTCAGTGTTATACAACATAAATCGGATTAGTACTGAAAGCTATTTGTACAGGGATTTTCTTATCGATACTACAAATGACTCATCTTTAAAAAGACACGCTCGACTATTACACAACATATTATTATTATGCATATGTAATTAAATAATTTTTATATAATGTATGTCTTACTTAAACTTTAAGCTTGAAGCTATGAATATTTGTAAATGGATTTTTAATTTTGTCCTGAAACATTGTTTGTTTTTGGAAAGATTTTACAATTGAATTAACTTGGTACCATATGGTTTAGACTTAGTTGATCTTATTTATTATCGATAGTTATACGTTACAAATTATTATACAATGACTCCAGCTCAGCGCGCGTCTTTGTAGGTTATCAGTTATAAACCTACAAATATTTGTATCCCTTAATAAACTCCAATATATTACACAGTACATCAAAGGATAATGATCTCATTGAATAGAGTCACATAATACCATGACAAAAATTTTGACAAATGGATAGGCTTTTAACAAAAATTTTATCCTGTCAAAATCCCAAAAATTATAAATTCACGAAATAGGGTAGGGATCATGTTTTTTAAAATTTTTTACGAAAGTTTTTTACAGCATATTGTTTATCACATTTTTTTACACAAGATTTGCATCATACCGTAATTTTTTTTTCTAATATTTTGATAAAAAATAATTTTTATTTGGTTTTCAAAGGACGCACTACACTACGCCGCGCATTTTAAGAGATTTAACAAAAATCGTTGTCGCCTGGTTTTTATTATAATTTTATTGCCCATTTAATTTGACCTTGTCGCGTTTTGATCGCATGTTTTTCTGTTCCCACTCCTAGCACAAAGCTTCAATGCTACACCGTATTATATTTAGTTTGATAGTAGTTGTTTCGTAGAATGAAAGTGAGCTTACTAATTAATCTTGAGTGGTTATTTAATGTAACTGAGTTAGTGCTACTTCCTTTTGGCTTTGATGTGTTTGAGACTTAAAGAAACTTGTTCTAGTAGGGTAATGATAGTACAGTGGATGTCTCTTAGAGTAAATATCTTTTTACACTTATAGATCTGGATAGAATTTGAAAGTTTTACTCTTTTATCAGATCATTTCACTCATGCAACTTATCGAAATTACAGTAAACTATTCAAGCCTTGCTTAAATGTGTTTCTGTGCTAGAAAAAGTATACTTATGTGACACTTCCATGGATCAAATCGTGTGAATGGCACGGTAAAGAACAAACACATTCCAAGCTAGAGCTCCAGATCTGCCTTAAATTTCAGTAATGGCCTTCAATCACATTTTCTAGAAAACTGGTGATATGTGATTCTAAGTTGGTCCCACTTATTTTGATTATCTTAGTTTAGCTGTAATATCGAACTCAAAGAGCTGTTATTATTATTCCTTGAACTGCAGGTGTTTTGAAAGTATTTGCAATCTATCTACAACCTCATCCCTGCCCCTATAATGGAGTAGATCATGTGTTTTGTTAAAATGTTTTTGAAAAAATTATTGGTAGCAATGAATTGTGCTCTGCCAATTGCAACACTTAAAATTTGATTGTGCTCTGCCAATTGCATCACTTGATTTAATTGAATGAATATATACTGTTTGACACACTTTTCATTTCTATATTCCTGGTGCAGAAACAGACCTAACTTTATGTATATTGTTTATTCTGATTATTGTAAAGCTCTAGCTCTAAGCAGTTAGCCAGAATGTTAACTTTTAAGTATCATTATTACTAGCTGAACCAGAATTTTCCTTGGGACGAGATTCTTTCCTGGCAAACATTATTATATGCTGGTATAATAACGACCGATTCTTCAGACGAAAACATGTAAGTACTTTGTTCAAGCTTGATGTGACCTTTTTTATCTTACATACATATGACTGCTTTAGCTCAGCCTTTATTAATAAAATAAAACCTCGTACCAAGCGATTGTGGAGAGAAATGGCAGCTCTATTCACCATAATCATTTCACAACTATATAACAGTACTGCCAAGTGACTTTAATTTGTGCAAGAATTATTACTGATAAAAATCTAATAAACACATAAAACTGTGTTGTATAAACATTAAACACACTTATTAAACATTAAACACACTTATTTAAACATTAAACACACTTATTTATTGACAGTTAACATTAAGGATGGTTGATACCTGTTAAATTCATTATGCTAATCTGTTTGTTGTTTGTTTGTTTGTATCGGAAACTGACTAAACTCATTTTTGAGTGTGAATACGGGTGGTACCTGCAAATGTGTTCATTAAACATTTAGAGTTCTGTAATACTGCAGTTACAATTGTGCTAGAGTATTTTTAGTATATACGGTCAATAACTACATGATTCCAAAATTTGTAATCTCGGGGGGGGGGGGGGGGGGGGGGGGCCAACCATATTAAAGTATATTAAAGTATATCCCCGGGTCAAAATCGGAAAAAATCCTACATTTTAATATACTTTAATATACCTACAATTAGTAGATTAGAAGATAAGCAAATTACTGGTCCCCTGAACTCATACTTCATATATTTTGGCTCATAAATTAGTCAAGTATCAATATCTTTGAACAAGACTAACTTTACATGAAAGGTAAATCTAATCTATACATTAAATACAACAAAATTTTTCACATAATTTTTTATAATGTAGGTATATTAAAGTATATTAAAGTATATTAAAGTATATCCCGGGTCAAAATTGGAAAAAAAACCTACATTTTAATATACTTTAATATACCTACAATTAGTAGATTAGAAGATAAGCCAGTTGCTAGTCCCCTGAACTCATAATTCATATATTTTGGCTCATAAATTGGTCAAGTATATGGTAAGTAATATGGATTCAAAATTTTAATAGAGAAAATGTAGGAATATTAAAGTATATTAAAGTACATTAAAGTATATTAAAGTACATTAAAGTATATTAAAGTATATTAAAGTATATTAAAGTATATCCCCGGGTCAAAATTGGAAAAAATCCTACATTTTAATATACTTTAATATGGTTGGCCCCCCCCCCCCCCCCCCCCCCCCAATCTCCAACTTTCTGCACAATGTACTGGGGAAAAAAGGAAAATTATATAAAATCAACGATTTAATGTTAGGAAGTTAAATTTAATTCCCTTGTTTCTTAAGTCAGCTTTAAAGTCGGAAAAACAAAATATGTAGGGTCGATACCAAACCGATTATTGAGCGACGATAGCTAAATAGTTGGTTCCTGGGATACAGAGTCCTCCTGATTCTTCAGTCTCTGAGTGTGGTTGTTGCTATTGTTCAGTTCTGTCCATATTTCCTCGTGTTATGTTTCAAAGTTTCGGAGTGTCATGTTGTCCTGGCACTGAGTTCTGTCCACATGTTATGATCAAAGTTTTGGGGTTCATGTTGTCATTCCTCTGACGAAATGATTATAAAATAGTGATAGATTTAATTAAGGAAAGGGCTAATTTGTGGAGCTAAACTGTGACGAGGTTTAACTGCCGTGTTGCTGGGTAGTGGGTACATTATGCTAATCTACTTACCAGTTCATTTACAGCCAATTCTTATCATTATGACTTAAGCAAATGGATATTTTCAATGCAACATTCAAACATCGTTTTTAGGCAAGATTGGGCGATTTGGTTTTGATCGTTGGATTAATCACCCAAGGTTACTTGGATAATAATTTGAAATCATTCGAATCACTGATTAAGTGCCAGGATCATGCATCAGCCAGATCTTAAAATAGTCATAACTCGGCTTATTTGTAAACAACCAACTTGAAACTATAGGAAAGCACTTGAATTATCAAACTGTCTGGAAATTTTTGAGTTCCTAACTCAATTTATGGTGACAATTGGGATAAAGAGGGAGTGTCGTGCCAAACATCTGTAATTGATGAAATTTTACGAGATTTTCAGGAAATCTTAACATTTTTGAGTTAATTAGTATGACCTACATCTGCATTCTCTAAGCAATTCTGAATGGGGGTTTTGTGTGGGTAGTTACTTCTGGGACACCCTGTAGAATCTCACTAGTGACAATATACCTTGGTTCTATAGAGTTTAAGAATGTAACCGCAGTCCGCAACGTTCTGAAAAACTACAAGCCTCAATTTATAAATAAGTGATCTATACTTGTTTTTTAAAATTCAAATAGTTGATTTAGTCATTTACTTTTGAAACACTGAGACAGTCTAAGTTCTTTAGCTTCTGATTCGACAGTTGGATCGCAAAATTATTTAAAGCGTGCTAATCTGCTATCTAATTCAAGTCTAATTTGTTGAATCGTTGCTCCCGTCCCAGTTCCCTTGGACTGAGGAGTGAGCACTGTCAAACACCCAGTTACACAATGACACAGTTATTACGTTACGCATATCAATTAACAGTATTGAGTTGCTAGCTTTGACCTTTTCCTATTGATAGATTACCCTGAAACCTTCTATTTACGTCTTCAGTTTACAAATCAGTGAAACACAAACATACTATGCGGGGGGACTACAGACCCCCTCAAAGTCCTTTACAACGTTACTGCCAGGTTACATAGCACTGAAAGTGAAAATCAATATCATCAGAAATTCAAATTCAAAGCAATGCCGTCATAGTATTACAAAGCCCCAAAACGCAACAATGCTTCAAACTCTAGAATAATCTAGAACTTGATATGGGCTAACACAATATCATAACATATTGCACTACATGGTCAGTAGTAACAATAGCAGTGAGCAGCTTATTCTAAAAACTTTAAGGGGGATAGTCTTAACCTGCCCTAACTTACCAGATCTTACCACTTCTTACCAGAGTTAACCGCAACTTGCCCCAACTACCTCTAACTAGCCGTAACTAGCCACTCAAGTAATAACACAGTCCCTCACGGGAGTTGGACCAGTGCATATAAATATGCGTGCTGCTTTTAGCAACTTAGAGGTTTACAAGAGGTTTAGCTGTGACTGGGAGCTCTCGTATCAACCTACTGCGTGACCGACAGACCGGTTTTGTGTCCTTGAACCAGCTCCCTTCTCTAGCGCTGAATTCATGTTAAAGACGCTTATTGAGGAATTCTTGATGTATTCATAACACTAACCTTTAATAATTGTTTATAAAAGAGTATTTATTAAGTGACAAGTGTTTCAACAAACTACATAAGGTTATAGAACATACTCTCAAACTAACTAATTAAGTCTGACAACGCAGACTTAACAACAGTACTATATCACAGGACTGGTGAGAGTCGTGTGAGCGGATTGCGGAAGCGTCACGTCGGTGATCTCTACAACAACTGCTGCACAATGTGTGTCTACGACAGTAGCTTCCTCTGTCCTGTCGGAGATTTCAGGAGGAGACTGGACGTGTTCCAGCCCAACACCAGGAACCATTATACACCAACAGGGTATTTTGTGTCAAGAACGAGGTTAACCTTCCACCTATGACCTAACCAGATAAACAACAAATTCATAGGTTTGTTTCTATTTTGTTTATCTACTTTTGATGGTATTTGTTACAGCAGTTCATGTGTAAAAATATGTGGGTTAAATTCTATTTAAATTCTGTAGTAACAAGTAGTAATAACAATGTAGTAAACGGTAAAGACAGTCAATTATCCTAGGAGTGCATGTGTTCGCACCCGAAGACGCCCTGAACCGAGTGTATATTTTCAGAATTTAAATTTTTGGCATATTATTCACCACCCTTTTTCACCGGGTCAAAACACTTTCCTGTCATATTAGAACTGATCACTTACATGATAGATCATGTAGGCTGTTTTTGGCGAAATCTGAAATTGAGAAAATGCCTAGAGGAATCATTATATTGTGAAACATCGTAGTATTGGCTATATTTCAGTGCTGGGAAGCCTCAATTCGGTTTTCTAAGATGGATATAGTAAAAAAAATAGGCGTAGGAGCCAATTCGCATAACATTACCCAGGTTCATGGAATGAACGAAAATGAACAATAATGAATATTCTTTTAGAAGTGCTCAGAATTGGTCGGTAAGAGTTTATATTGGCCCTAGGACCACTCAAACCAAGTTTGGGAATCACTGCATGTCCAGAACGGACGTAAAAATGTTCCAAATTGTTCCAAACTTATGGATCATTGACGGCTGACGCCAAGTTTTTTTTCCGTATAAAATAGATCGCATTTTCAATTTGAGACAGTTTTAGCGCGCGCCGTCGCGCGCGCACCGTGAATCAAATTCAATTCGTTAGACAAATTGTCTAAAATGTGATTTCGTAACATGTGTACGACCCCTAACTCAACCTTTTTCAGATTTCATGTTGAGTTACGTGCCCAAGAATTCAGAAACGACGTTTGCATCATTAATGTGAAAAAGACCTGGGAGAAACTCCTTCAAGCCGCACGTCACGCCTTAAGAGTGATAGCTAATATCGTTAACCCCGCTGAAGTGGTTTCATCTCATCGAGAGACTACAGATATGGTGTGTAATTTATACTTTTGGAGATTACATATTTCATCACTGGAAGATATACAGGTTATAATTGTGGGAAGTCAATCTATGTTTAATAATATTTGGTTGACTATCCATTATTTACCTCAGGAAACGTGCGAAGTACGAAGTCAGCGAAGTACGAAGTCAGCTAGAATTGTGTACTGTCGGTACACAATTCTAGCTGAGAAAGCAGAGTTCAGAGCAGAATTAAAGCAGAAAGCTGCCAACCATCACCTCTCAGCAACACAAAACCTCTTCACCGAAGCCCTATCTACATACCCACCCGAAATCAACGTGGAACTACCAAGAGTCCCTCACGAGAATTGTCCAAAGATCACGAGCAGATAAGTCCGGATCTGCAAACCACTCTGAAGCACCTACCTCACAGACTTCGTCCTACCAGCTACTTGCCTGACTTCACTGAGAGAGGAAGCGCTAGCAGACAAGGAAAGGTGATCAGGCTGCAGGACCAGCTGCTGGTGCAGAAGGACGAACAACTACAGTTGAATAGACAGTACAAACAGCGGTGGAGTCAGGGATTAAGAGCTTCAGTGCAGCTGTTCAACAGAACAGTGCAAGTGGTACGGTCTGCTACAGTAAAATCCTGAAGAAGGTGATGAAGAGTGTGGCTGCAGAGGAGGACAGGAGCAAGAATCTGATAGTGTTTGGACTGAAAGAAGAGGATGAAGAACAGCTACCAGCTCTTGTAAACGCAGTATTGGACGAGATCGGGGAGAAACCTCATTTCGAAGCGACAAGAGTCGGCTGGAAGAGGCCAGGTACGGCCATCCTACCAGCCAAGATCACTGTCCCAAGCTCAACAGCAGTTCATCAGATTCTGATGAAAACAGGGAGACTGAGGCTGGCTGAGGCACACAAAGATGTATGGATTTGTATATCCAGTGAAGAGCGTGCAGCAAGGAAGAACCTGGTAACTGACCTGAAGAAAAAGAGAGCTGAACAAACTCATCTCGACCACTACATCTGGTACGGGAAGGTCTGTAGCCGGGTAAAGAAGCCACCATGACGTAATTCATGTCTATCGGACACCGATCAGTATATTATGTAGGAGTATCTTAAGAGTTTACGGACGTTATCTGTATTTGAGAGACAATTATATTATATGCATACATTATTATTTGATTGTTTCACACTTTTCACATTTCATCAATTTATTACTAGGTGGTAGTGATGTTATTGAGACTTTGGGCGGCCAAAAACTCCTGTTCTGCAAGTTGTCCTCTGTACTTGTTTCGCTGTCCCACGCTTTTTAGCATTTATACCCCCCCCCCCCCCCCCAGTGTAGAGTGATTTATCATCATCTGTCATACTACTAAGATAGAAGGAGTCAGAGTATCCTCCTCGTTGGTAATACCATTTCGGGCAGTGACCAATGAAATAGTTCATCCATTGTCTCCTTCCATGAGACAGTGTGGACAACTTTTGGGGACCATTGTCGGTTTGAACTTAGGGGTCGTTAACATATTACGTAATCAATATTTTAGCAATTTTTACCCCCCTCCCCCCTTCCGTAATCAACCGTAATCAAGACCCAACCTCCCCCCCCCCTTCTGACAGCAATATTACGTAATCATGGCCCGGCCCCCCCCCCCCCCCCCCCCCCCCCTTGAGATTTTTCCTAGAGAACACTTTTCTCTACGTTTCATGCTACCCTGATCATGCTATCATGATGAGCTGAAATCATTGTTATGGTATCCGGCCAAGCACCTTCTAAACTACTCACTATTATAGCCGGATATTCGATCAATTTCTAAATTTTATCACTATCAGAGTGAAATTGAGTGGAATTTAAAATATCAAATTGTTATTATTCTAGAGGGTAAAAACAAAAACTTTGATTACGTAATCAACGACCGAACCCCCCGCCCCCCCCCCACCCCACCCCGTAATCAACCATAAGCATTTGGAAACCCCCCTCGGCCGATTACGTAAAATGGTAGTTCTGTTTACAATGTCCAGTAAGGAAGAATTATGCCGCTGTTCTTGTGCTCATTTTCCCAAGTTTTGGGATTAATCTGGCGAACTTATGTCTCTACTCGTTCGAAGTGAGTGCTATTAATTACGTAATTATCAGCTAACTCCCCCCCCCCCCCCCCCCCCCCCGTAATCATTTGGGAACCCTCTGCCGATTACGTAATATGTGAACGACCCCGAAGTATAATCTGAGATACTTTATTTTATGACATGCTATATTGTAATTTGTTTACATGTTTCAGTGTACATTTCTACTGTACTATTACGAAATTATTATTACTGTACTATTACGAAATTTAACGAACTTGCTGCTTGTCCATCAGAATTGTGACTTTTATTTTGTTGAAAATTTAGGTGGGCACGAAAACTGTTAGTTAGAATGTAAGTTCAGAGGAATTTTTCCCTTACAATCAAGCTACATGAATTGTTGTGAATACTAAGATCAAACTATCATTTTACAGGCTGGCGTCATCTTCATTGACACAAGCCCTATAAATTGTATAGTAAAAAGTTAATACAACCCAAAATTCCCTTAAAAATCTGAACACTCTTAAAACGTTCATTAAAAGTTAAAATGAGATGTTAGAGTATAACATATATAAGTAAGGGAAGGCCGAAAGGATTTATAATGTTAATTCCCAAAGGTTTTAAAATTAAAGTCTAGAGAAGTTAAATATATTCATGTTCACGGACTTCCAAAGTTTTGGGACTAGAATTATCAATGATCGACACAGAAATGTTCCCTTTGTCTATAAGTATAACCACGATCCAATAAATGTAAGCAAAAACTATATTCATCACTTATTTATCGCCATTTAAAAGTTTATAATATTTGACCCTATGTTCTCCAGTCCTAATATATAATATAACCGGCCCGTATAATATAACCCGTAAAGAGCGAGTAGTGCGACCGACGTAAGCCTTTCCACAGACACTACATTGGGAAATAACAAATAAATGATGTTGTAACTCTATAAGCAGTAGAAGTTTCCACTTTCCAAGGGAAGCTTTAAGTTCACAACATTTGCATCGTGGCACATTGCATTCGCTGGTTCATGGTTGGGCCATGTTTAGCTCCTAAAGCAAGTAAAGTTCTTTCAATTTGACGAGGCGAGATTTTAACAACATAACTCGCAGGACTGCTGTATTTAGCACACGCGCGACTGTAATGATATGAAAAATGAGCCGTCCGCTCATGCCTATATATAGTCATCGTGTCCATAGATACGTGAAGCGACGCGTATCCATAGATACGTGTAGTGACGCGCAAGTTATTCTATTATGAATTCATTTTGTTTGGCGCGCGGCGTAAGAATTTATTTTGACCATATAAATGTTCATAACTTTTTGTGAGAACCTGCGCTGAGTTTTTTGAGAAGGGCGACATTCGATTGAGCATTTTTGCTATCCAATGGTATAAAATGTAGCACCAGCGCAATTATCGCTCAAAAATCTTATTTCTACGCGCAGCTCTCAGCGGGTGGTTACTGGGCGGCGCTCAGCCTGTCATTCCGCCTAATCTCTATTATGTTTGGCGTAAACCATATTGATATACGCAAGAATTGTCATACGCGTACGTTTACTGTTTAGAGTTTAGACCTGCCGGCTGCGCCGCGCGGCTGTATCGTGGTCACGATACTTATGGCTTCGTGAAACAATTATACGTAGTGAAACGACAATAGTGATTTAATGAAACGTAAAGTGACTGCAATCGACGCGATGACTTAGTCATTAGTGAAACGACAATGGGGGGTCACGACGTGATACAACGCTACAAAGGTGAAAGGCTGTCTGAAAGGCCGCGCGCTGAGTTAGATTGTAAAACTGCACTAGTACTGATTATATTGGATTGTAAAATTGAAAATCGTAAAAACGCACCCGCTTGCACCATGCACTTTTGAAAACGTTCAAATACACCAAGTTATGTTTATGAACATAATAGCCTGGGGTTTCCACTACACATTAGTGACTAGCAACTAGTGAGCTTGAGTTTGTACAAAATCTTCAATTTTATTTAGCTTTACTTGGCCAAACATGAAACACTTCAGTTAACCATTTGCTTTCACGCCGTTGCGGGCGCGCTTGTTTCAGGACTGGCGCGGCGGGCGCTACTGTGTACTGCACGCGCAATTATAGCCCATTATATGCACATTTAAAAGAATTTGCACTTTCATTTTTAAACGCTCACTTTGACAAATTATAACTCGCCACCAATCAAGTCAAATTTCAATTTTTAAATATCAAAAGAAAATAAAGAATTTCTCCAACACGAAAGGGGCGATTTGGATGGGGTCGTAAAAACGCGATCTTCACCCTCAAAATCGACTTTTAAAACTTAAATTTTCCGTCAAAATAAGTCTTATATTATAATTAAAACATCCCCCAACCTCCCAGCATCCCCCACAGGGGGCCGGGAGCTGAAGCCATTAAGCTTCCCCCTCTTCTATTCCTTCTGTTTTCTTATTCTGCAACTGAACTATGAACTCTCGTCTCTCTCGTTCAGAAAACCTTACCACCTGCCGGGATTGCTAGACGATGTCAGTTCATCTCAGCTCGGCGCGGCACAGTAGCGTATCCCGCCGATCTAGAGAGAGAGTCGCTGTGAGAAGCCTCATTGAGTGCGCGGCGCGGCACAGTAACGCATCGCGCTACAAGGCTCGCTAGATGTGATCGATTTTCAACAGCGCGTTCGTCCTCGCGTGTCACATCAAGTTAATCTTTCGCACGCTGCATTTAGCCCCACATTACTTTGCAAAGTTAAAAAGCTGCGATCTTTTATTTAGCCCAAAATCAAACTTTTCTGTTTAATTCAGAATCTAAGTTGTCCCAATTTTTGCTCCTGGGGAGCTAACTTTAAATATTTACGAGACGGAAATCTTGTTGAAACCGGAACGTTCTATCTATTTTACTTTTGGAAATAGACCCCAGCCGGTAGGGTTTGCTTGTCATACGTTGTATGACCCGCCGCGCACGAGTGCGCGGCTCCCCTGTATCGTCGAAACTCTACAGGGGTTTTAGTGAAGCGACCGTGGGGGTCACCACGTGATACAAGGGTTTGTAGGGCCTGTCGTGATATCATGGATCGCTTAGGTTCCACCAGGATCTGGTAGTCCTCATAATTCTGCGGCCTCTATGTGTCGTCATCTCGCACAACTCTTTAAGAATCTTGTGGATTTGGCATGTGAAAATTTGCAGCCCTCCAGACATTGATTGGGTTAACGAGGTGTCGTACGTCACCTCAAGATCGGGTGACAGGGGGCTGACCAGGCCAGAACCCAATTGATTGGGCCTGAGGTCACGTGATTATGAGCCTAAGGTCACGTGACTATGACGTCACCAGACCTTCCTCTCCGTTTCCCGCTCATTGGACCAGGTGAGCTTGCATGCATGTGAATGTGGGTGTAAGTATAGCTGTACTGTAGTTTATACCTAATTAAACCCCTATAGAAACCGACAATTTATATTCTGGCAGAAAGCTAGAAATTTACCAAAATATCGTCATTGTTTTAAATTTATTTTGATGACCATTCCTGACCTAAAATCGCACGAGAAATCGATTAAACTTGGTTTCAGAACTCAACAATGCTTCCTTATGCCTCAAAATCCATGTTTTATCGATACAATCAACATATCGATCCTGTAGTTCAACTTATTACTTATGGGGTTCAAGTATAGTTACGCGGTAGACAAACTAAAACAAAATTGTAGGTTTATAACCTACCAAGACGTGTGCCGAGTTAAGCTCGAGTCGAAGGTAATATTTGGAACAAATATTTTACGAGTATCACCCGTTAAAAACAAAACACCAGTTTAATTGTCCTTTTGTCTGAACCATATGGTTAAGTGTTAGCTGTATACAATACGTCAAAAAATCATATCAACGAATCGTATCAAAGTCCATCATCAGTTAGTAACAGAGTAGAGATCAGAGCAGAACGAAGGAACATGCTTGCTTGCGGGAATCTTTTAATACTTTCAACACTACTATATAACAAATAATTTGAGGTATGACACGAGGAGATACGGCACGAAAACGAAATGTCAAGAAAAGTCCAGAGAAAACTGGTGCTACAGCAGAAACGGATGTAACTGAAGATGAAGGAGACCGCAGTTGTGAATGCAGAAGGTATATCGCAGAGGAGTTTTCATTAGCTTGTGCAACCTGTGATATGTACTGGCATTATTGCTGTGTTGGACTGACAGGTCTGACACAAGAAGAAGGCGACCATCTGTCTAACTGGCGTTGTCAGAATTGTTTTATATCACCTTACATAAAAAGCAAAAGGACTCAGACCTCGAACCCTGATAATGAAGAAACAAAAATACTACGGAATGTTATTAGGCAGGAACTTGAGGCTCTTACACCTTGTATCAGAGGGGTTGTTGAAAACGCAGTGAACGAGAACATTCCAACTAACTTTGAGTCTGAAAAACCTAAAGAAATATCAAAGATAGTGAACCAGGCTTTCCAGTCCTTCGCTGATGTTACTGCAAATAGTCAGAAGAAAGTTATGGAAGAAATGAGCTTACAGCAAGCTTCACAAAGTGTTGTCAGTAAAGTTCAGACAAAGATGCACACTGATGCATATGAGCGAAATTTAAGGAAGCTCAATCTGTGTGTTTTGAATGTACCAGAGAGCAAGAAAGCTAACTCCAAGCTACGCCAGGAAGAGGACTCGAATTTCTGCAAGGAGACACTAAAGATCGAAAAAAGTGACTTTATCAGTTGCCATCGTGCAGGTAAAGTGGATCCAGGTAAGCCAGACTCCTGTCGGCCATTGATCATCCAGACAGCTGATGAGGAGTCAGTTAACTATTATTCCAACCATGGCAAGGGCTGGAAAGAGTCATCATACTGGATAAATCTGGATCTCTGCAGAGCAGACCGAGAGATCCGTTTTTTAGCCAGAGAAGAGAGGAAGAAGAGGCGGGAAGAAGCAGAGAAGGAAAAGACAGAGAAGAAGGTGGAGAAGAAGTAAATAGCAGTGATAAAGAATGTAGTCAGCCCATGAATATTTTTTATACTAATGCTAATGGACTATTTAATAAAATTGATGAACTAAAATGTATTCTATCAGTTTATAAATCCATTCATGTAATCTGCATTACAGAAACCCATTTTAATAGTGATATTTTAGATGCTGAAATTTTTATTGAAGGTTTTAGTATGTTTAGAAAAGACAGAGATTTTAAAATCGATAACTCCACTAGCAACATAAGTGGAGGTGGAGGTTCTATTATTTATATCAAAAACAGTTGTAATGCTTCATTAGTGAGCTCATTTTTAAAAGCACCAGACTCTTTAGCTATTAATGTCAATACCTCTGGTGGATTGATTAGTATTTGTTGTATTTATAGGTCTACCTCTTTGAATTTAAAGCAGAATAATATGTTATTATCTTGCATCAAGAACATATCTAGTGAAAAGAATGTTTTTGAAACCATTATCATTGGAGATTTTAACCTACCTAATGTATCTTGGGAAACTGGTAGTGTAAATAGTGGTATTTCTAGTAAGAATCAGGTTTTAATGATTCAACAAAAGTATATTGATTTATTTAACGACAGTGGTTTGACGTGGTACTTTACTAACGAAACAACCAGAAGACGGCTTGTGAAAGATACTCTCCAGGAGAGTCTTCTTGATCAGGTTTTGTATACAAATGATGCTCTTGTCAACGGTTGTAAGATCGTTTCTCCGCTTGGCAAAAGTGATCATGTTGGGATACTAGTCGAACTGGTTGTTTCGCCCAATACTAACAAAAGTCCCAAACAAAAGATTTTAAAGCCTATTTGGGGTAAGATTTCCTCAGAAGAGTTATTTAACTTTAGTATGAATAATATTGACTGGGATTATAGTTGTACAAATAATGTTCAAGATATGTGGGTTGAACTACATGGTAAATTGGAGTCTGTTGCTGCAGCTGTCCCAGCTGCTTCGGTTTATCTCGACAACAGACCTGTCAAGTTGCCATGGAGTACAACTTCACTTAAAAGAATGAGGAAGAACAAGGATAAAGCATGGGCTGAATTTGATATTAATCCTTCGGATATTAACTTTAGCTGTGCAAATAGCAAGCAGCATATTTTTGAGGTGGCAGAAATTAAAGCTAAAGTAAATTATGAAAAGAAGATTACTTCTAATTTAAAACAGAATTGTAAATCTTTTTACTCGTATTTGCGTAATAAACGTCAAGTTAAGTCAAGTGTTGTTTCTTTAGATAGAGGAGATGGTACACGCACAGATAGTTCATCTGAGTCAGCTGAGGTACTTGCTAGTGCCTTTAGTTCTGTGTTTGTGCGTGAACCACCTGGCCCTCTTCCCCAAAATGAGAGTTATAACAAAGAGGTTATTGATGATATGGAAATTAGCAGTTCTGATATCAAGAAGCAGCTTTTAAAGCTTAATGTTTTTAAGAGTTCTGGTCCGGATGGCGTTCATCCAAAGTTGTTGAAATCCTTAGCATACGATGAAAAGTTTGTTGAAGCTGTAACTAAATTATTTATTAAGTGTTCAGAAACAGGAGTCCTGCCTGACATTTGGAAGACAGCATCTGTTGTAGCATTGTTCAAAAAGGGTGTTAAATCTGATCCCTTAAATTATAGACCTGTCTCATTAACTTGTATTTTGTGCAAAGTGTATGAAAAGTTGACCTGAGGGCACATTTATTAACATTTTTAGAAGAACGAATTTCAAAGCATCAGCATGGATTTGTGAAGGGTAAATCTTGTCTATCTAATCTCTTAGAGACATTTGATAATATTCTTGATATTTTAGATGAAGGTGCTCCTGTCGATCTTTTGTATTTTGATTTTAGTAAGGCCTTTGACACAGTCCCCCACTTTAGACTTCTATCTAAATTGGAGGGGTTTGGGGTCAAGGGAAAAGTTTTAGATGTTATAAAAGACTTTCTGACAGACAGAACCATGAGGGTTTGTGTAGAAGGACAATGGTCTGAGGTGAAACACGTGTTATCTGGTGTTCCCCAGGGGTCAGTATTGGGTCCTTTGTTATTTAATCTTTATATAAACGATTTACCTGACAATGTTAAAAATAAGATTAAATTATTTGCAGATGATCTCAAGTTAGTTTGTAATGCAGCTAACCATAGAAGTGTATCTGATGATATTTTAGAACTCGAAATTTGGGAGAGTATTTGGCACTTAAACTTCAATCCTGCCAAGTGTAAAGTAGTCCATATTAATCTGAATAATAATCCTAACTCGAATTATATTGTAAATGGAGTAGAACTAGAAGTATCTGCACAGGAAAAAGATTTGGGGGTTATTACCCATAGCTCCTTGCTTTGGAATGAACAGATAAAAGCATGTATTTCTAAAGCAAATCGTATGATCTGCTGGATAGTAAGGAACTTAATTATTAGAGAAAAGGTTGTAATGATAGCTATTTATAAAGCTTTGATAAGACCTCATCTTGAGTATTGTGTCCAATTGTGGAATCCAGTTGCGGCTCATGGAAGTTGGGGGACTGTTTTGGAGCTGGAGAGCGTCCAGAGGCGGTTTACCCGTCTTATTGATGAGGTGGGTACTCTTCCATACAGCTGCAGACTGGATATCCTCAGTTTGACAACGCTGGCAGAGCGGCGAATACGTGGGGACCTTATCGAAGCTTTTAAAGTAACTAGTGGTTTGACTGAATATGGATCGGGTTTGTTCAGAATGAGCAGATCTGGTCTTAATCTAGTTTCAACCAATAGGTGTAATAAGAGTGTAACTAAAGTTAAGAATCTCCAGTCTTCTTTTCTTCCGGAGCGAGTCATTCCTTACTGGAACAAACTCCCTTCAGATGTCAAGAACTGCTCGACAGTTTTAAGCTTTAAAGTTAGATTGGAAGGATTTAAAAAAGAAATGATTTCTAAAAACAGTGTAAATGATTTTTATTTTTGGAATGTTTCGAATGAAGTTTTAGGGAAAATTGAAGGACCCAGTTATTTAAGCAATAAGGAGACACATAATGAATATCTGTGGTTTCATCCTTTTGTGGCAAAGAAGCGTTTTATAAATCTTTATTCCACTGGGAAGTATTAATGAATTATTTATAATAGATAATGTATTAGATTTTATTTATTAATAAAATTGAATTTGATGAATTATTAATGTTGATGGAAAAATATATTTATTTAAATTATTTTTTTATTTAGTGCAATGATATTTTGTAGACACTTGTGATGATGTTATGTCATAATCTTTACTTACTTACTTACTTACTTACTTACTTACTTACTTTCTGAAATATTGTCGACAGGTTAAAATCAATTGCATTTCTGTTACTTGGGTGTGGGATATAAAGCATTATATGGTTGTTAAAAGCCTACATAATACTCTTCACTTAATATGGCTAATGTTTAGCATTATTTATAATCCATTATAATGATGTGATCTGAAATTAAGTTAAGCTACAGACGTTTTTTGTGACAATACAAGAAATAATGGATGAGCTCCTACTTGTGAGCCACTTAGGAAATACAATATATCTGATTTATTGTACCTTCACTTCTTCTGCTTTTTCGTTTGCTGTCTGTGCTCTGCGACAGCAATTTGTTGCCCAGATTTCCTATCCTCCCCTACCACCTTCTTACCACAGGTTGATATAAGCGCCACTTGCCTCTCAACAGCTTGGTTGTTGTTAACAAATGCTGTTTTGAGAGGCATTCTTATAAATGATATAATAGCGGCTCTCGTCAGACCACGTAGCAAGGGGGGTAGGGTTACCCGAGCATACTCCTTCTTTGCTGAGGATAATTGTGTTATTTTTTATTTACATCATGTACTGAGCCTGAAGAAACTATAACCTAACTCGAACACGTTAGTTCTAGTAGTAGTATAATAATATGTCGAATGAATGATTGATTAAGCTGATCGTTAACATATGACACATATTATGGAAAAAAGTATCTTTGATAATAATAATTCTCTCATGATCAGTGTGTAACTGTCCATAATGTAAAAGTTGTTATCTCACTCTTGTTTACGCTAATATAATGCATTAAATAGGGGTGCAATAACTGGGAGGGAGATAACTATTGTTATCTCCCTGGTACTACATTTAGGCTGTGATTAACAGGTAAATAGGAGGGATGTAACTATTGTTATCTCCCTGGTCCATCCTTAGTCGCTGAGATGTTGCTAATTATTTTAAAAACAGAAAGTGGTATAACTTATGTTCTGATAAATATTTTTGCTTCAAAATTTTACAGAATGTCAATAACAAGTAGTCAACCATTTGTGGCAAGTTTTGTGTGAGTGTGAGCTTTACTGAGCTTATTTGACCAATTTAAAATAATTAGCAACATCTCAGCGACCTGTAAGTTGTGAAAATAATGTTATCACATTATAAGCAGTGATGTAACTGCTTATTATTACCGACTCCCGTTTTAAACCACCATCCACAAGAATCCTCCTTGTAGATGGGGAGCTCAGTGAACTTCCTTGCGGTCATGTCCAAATCTGGCTTGTAAAAAACCCTCACACGTCGGGAGGGTGGCACAATCTCCTCCCAGTCAAGGATTTTCAGACAATCGGCCACACCCTCCCTCCGCACATCTTGTTCATCATCGGCTGAAATTCATCATTCAATCAAATTTAAAAGATTTTATAGAAATGGATAATATATCCCAATTACTTAAACTGATAAAGTGCTACGTAGGACACATTATGAGACATCATTTAAAGGCTGTGTTATGGTGTTAAATAAATACCTAGTTTAGCGAGAATGACTGATTCAGGGTGTCCGAAATAGCTGTTATGGCTGATCCGGGCATAAACAACTTCACGCTCCTTCCGGGTCAGTTGTATCTCAGTGGCGTATTGCAGATGTTTGAACAGGTGCACAGCACCATGCTCCAAACCAGGCTGTAACTTCACATCCGCATGAACCTGATATCATAATCATTAATGCATCTTTAACCATAATAATATAGATAACCAGAAGTACAGAAAAACAAAGCATTTTTAATATTACATATTCAAGTAAGAAATGAAGAATTTTAGAAGTTTAGCATATCAATATAATTCCTCACAAATAAAGACTTTAAAGTCAAGGTTCTTAATCTATTGTTGAAGTTTAAATTCAATTACCCTGTAGTACACTTCTATTATGTACCTAGCCAGCACCTCGATCTTATGTTGGTGGCTAGGTTCGGGGGTGGACATGTGATAGCGGAGTATTCTCGATGCCATCGTCAGCCACCTTGCGTGACACAACGGCCCAATCTTGTTACCAGCCGATGCTGGATCAGCGTATCCTAATGAAACGAAAAAATTCTTTAGAAGTTAAAGAAAGACTGAATTTCAATCACAGGTCCCTCAAAAATATAAATGTTTATTGTAATTGTGATTATGAATATGATTTTATCATTTATGTCATAACATTCGTACCGTCCATGCAGGATATACAGAGTTTGTATAAATGCTTCCTGTCCTCGCTCATTGTTGCGAGAACGGTGTCAGGGAGCCTCGGGAAACCGGTGCACGGAATTCTCTGAAATGTTGTTATTGGTCGCTCCCACACCGGTTTCCCGATGGCCTTGCCCATAGACCCGTTGAATTGTCCGATTCCTGAAAGTTAACAAGAGTTAATCATAATATTGGTAATCGAGATGGAATTTAATATTAAACAGTCGACAGGTCGGGCCGAGCCCCAATCTCCTTTTATATCAACACAAAGGTCTTCAACCGTAAATTAGTATTAATTGTACATTGTTTAATTATCAAAAGTCATCACGTATGATAAACTTAGAAAAACCTTGGGTGAGCATAAAATTGAACAAGTTCCTCAGCCACCAAGGTCAGAATTCTGTTAATCTGTACCTTCGGTTGCTGGTCACTTCTAAGAAGTAATAACTGAAGCACTCTCCTAGTCGAAGGAATCGTTTGAGGTAACTCAAGTGGCTCTCCAATAAGAGAGGAAAACTTCATTTTTGAATGGAAAATTGTAACGAATTGAAAATGTAACGATTAAAATAATGCTTGCATTTCTTGCGTAATTTAGCAGCCTTTTTTAGCGTAATCTTAATTAAAACTGCTGCCATTGGTCGATATATTCTATCAGTAGAATAAGCTGTTGCAATTGGCCACACATTGTTAACTAATGCACCCTACTAACGCGTGTCTTACTCCGCAAAACCATCTAAAAGCTATACACTAATCCTACCTAATCTTACACTCAGCTCTTATGGCTATTCTACACTCATACTAGAACATTCTAAAAGATCGATTATTACGCTAAAACCCTGCTGTGTACAGCTTATTGGCCACTGTGTATGTGCTCGTAGTCATATAATATATATGTGTGAAAAGATGCCGATAATACTTCCAGATTATTTCTCGAATAAATTCACAAATAACCTTATAAAATAAAACATTATATAAATATAAAAAGTAGTTGTCTTTTCCATTTATACTGTACCAATCGCCGACTCACTTTTAGCATTTAGCCTCACCAGCGCAACTTGAATTATATTAGAAATCGTTAACAAAATATTTTACGAAAGTAGATCTGCTGGATTTGCAAAGTGCTAGTAATAACCAAAGATGGTCACCTTTTTATTTCATTACATTCCCAGGTAGTAGGTTTACGAAAATTGAAATACCAGACACTTTAAAAAAGCTGCCCAACTGAAATTGCACAAATTGCAATACAACTGCCACATAACACAAGGTTTTTATACATATAAGTTTATTTAACGGGTGATACTCGTAAAATATTTGTTCCAAATATTACCTTCGACTCGAGCTTAACTCGGCACACGTCCTGGTAGGTTATAAACCTACAATTTTGTTTTAGTTTGTCTACCGCGTAACTATACTTGAACCCTTTAAGTAATAAGTTGAACTACAGGATCGATATGTTGATTGTATCGATAAAACATGGATTTTGAGGCATAAGGAAGCATTGTTGAGTTCTGAAACCAAGTTTAATCGATTTCTCGTGCGATTTTAGGTCAGGAATGGTCATCAAAATAAATTTAAAACAATGAAGATATTTTGGTAAATTTCTAGCTTTCTGCCAGAAAATAAATTGTCGGTTTCTATAGGGGTTTAATTAGGTATAAACTACAGTACAGCTATACTTACACCCACATTCACATGCATGCAAGCTCACCTGGTCCAATGAGCGGGAAACGGAGAGGAAGGTCTGGTGACGTCATAGTCACGTGACCTTAGGCTCATAATCACGTGACCTCAGGCCCAATCAATTGGGTTCTGGCCTGGTCAGCCCCCTGTCACCCGATCTTGAGGTGACGTACGACACCTCGTTAACCCAATCAATGTCTGGAAGGCTGCAAATTTTCACATGCCAAATCCACAAGATTCTTAAAGAGTTGTGCGAGATGACGACACATAGAGGCCGCAGAATTATGAGGACTACCAGATCCTGGTGGAACCTAAGCGATCCATGATATCACGACAGGCCCTAAAGGGTTTGCTGGGAAGGGCTCTGGTTAGGGCTCATAGAGATTCGGCGGAATGACAGGCTGAGCGCGGCCCAGTAAATAAGAGCAAGCCAAACACAACTGTTGATACCTTAACATTTGAAAAATCAATTGTTTTTTAGACAAAACATTTTGAAAATATTATTTTTGTAACTTTAAAAATATCAGTCTAGTATGAAAATGTTTGTCTCGCTAAGTTTTGTTTCGCTAAGGTGCACTGGCCGTGCGCTAATTTACACCATGACCATTTCAAAATTCGAAATGCCGAATATAGAGAGGATGATAACTAAAGATAATGAGCTAGAACAGCACCAAGATATAGTGTAGGCACTGAGTCACTCTGATTTGGTCTAGTTTCTCTGGCACAAGAAGGAGCTTGGTGCGAAGTTGAAAATACCAGTAATTCGTTGGTTATCTTAGGGGGGCACCAAATCGTCGTTTGACTGTGGGACAATTTCGAAAAACTTAACTATGGTGCTAGCAAAACCGTAGTTGCTCTAGAAACACACTTTTTTAGAGATTTTACCGGCGTATCCTCTAAAATCATCTAATTTGGTCAATTTTAGGTAGGGGCGCCAAAAGGGGAGGGGCCGGGGCGCTTTTTCAGCGGGGGGGGGGGGGCAACAGGCAACATTACGCCACTGCTCATTACCGAGAATAGAATTTTCAGCCATGTCTCATTTAATGTTTAACAGACACGGCTAAAAAAGTGGCAGTGTTTCTGATCTTGGGTATTTAGTAAACTATGGTAAATTGATAAATTTGGTCCAGGGTTTAGTAAGGAGCAATTATGAATTACAAATTGTTATCAGGGTATATTGACATGAGGAGAGATGAGAAGACCAGACTGTACCTGGACAAGGCCCTGATCCCAGAGGCGGCTTGTGGGAGCTGGCTGGCAGTTTTGTTGGGGGTCCAATCGATGGACTGGGGGGAGGGGGGCTTGGGAGCCGGCTCAAGCTGATCCCTCCAAACTACCGATTACATTACACACAGGGCCTTGTAAATGTAATGTGTAACACTTTACAGGCGACAGCAAAACAAAAACTTATAACATGGGTGAAACAGGACACCACACGTGTACGATCTCAGCCGCGCAGTATCACAACAGTCAATAGTTCAAAGGGTCCTGGACCCCCAAATCGAGGCAAATCATAATAGATTACCTGTAGTGGGATGCGCACGATGTGCTTTGTAATGTTTACAATTAACTATGTGTTAAAACTGCGCGGCTGAGTAGTCCAGAGGTAGGATTGGACTCCCTACAACACAAAATTTCACGAAGATCATGCGTGCGCTTACATTAAAACGTATGATAGTAAACGAAGACCTTTATATTGCGATTTGTTATTTCCTAACACTATTACTAATTACTATTTCTATTTTAAGCACCAGCCACCAGATAATAATTTAAAGGCGTCCACTGACACCTGGACGCCCTCAATAGCCGCCTCTGCCTGATCCAGCCGTTAGTATCAGCCGAATTAGAAGAGGGCAGGATTAGAGGTTTTCAAGTGGTATTATCGATTATTGGCACTTTAGCAAGTTCCTGGCTATCCGTACATCAGACATCTGGGGACGCAAGCTTTGGTTAAGTTCATTGGCCAGTCAATGAAACATGAAATTTTTCAATTAAAAATATATACGTAGTTAATCACACCTGATATCTTTTTTCTGTTCATATAGTTCTAAGCACAGAGTCTGCTACCCTAAATAGAGGTCAAGGGTACTTGACCAGACAATTCGTTATAAATTAAGATTGATTGATTCTTTAAATTATTTATTGTACCATGAAATTTGTTGTGTTAATTTGATTATAAGTCTACATCTTGTTTTGAACCTTAGCAATAAGAATGGTTAAAAATGTCAAGCAGAAAGATCTTCGGCAGATGTTTCCAGCTAAAGTTAGTAAATTGAACAAGTCCCAAGATGTAGAAACTGACATAAAAGTATCTCTGAACGTTGTTGATGGGATACCCTCATCTTCAACAGATATTGTAGCAGAGGCTCAAGGTAAATTTGATTCCTGGTAAAAAATATTTATTAAGTAGGAGAGAGTGCAATTCTAAATGTCATGGTTAGAGGATCCTTGATTGATTTCTTTTCAATCATTTGCATAACTAAGTTTTAACCATTATTTGATGCTTTTAATGGTAATCTTTCTTCGCTCTTATGAGTAGGTCGATAATATAGTTTCATAGTTGGGGACGAAGTGAGAGTCTCCACTCAGTGTTTTAAAACAAATAGGGGGGGGGGGGGGGGGGGTCCAACTACAAAAAATACGAACGCACCCCTAAAATTTCAAATTCGTATTCGTATTTTTTCGTATTTTTTACAAATCGTCATTTTGATAAATAGAAGATCACACATCTTCGTAATTAATCAGATCTAAGCTCAACTTAGCAGCGAAGAAACATTAAAATAAGGAGTGTTATAAAGTTGTTGTACTCTATAAGTGTATATTCACCTACAAGCATAACTGCTTGGCGTGATGAGGTACATCTTTGATTGGTTGAAGGTCTTTCAACAACACAGCATCATCACTTTCATATTAGTCCCCGGCTTATGACGGGTTCATAGCGGTATTAAACATGTTTTTCTGGGCCCAAACATTCTACGCTCCTACTATGCTATTACTGGTCTCTTGACTAACTCCCAATCATCTGTCCATATGGTATTGTTTCTGGACAAATAGATGGTATACGATGCCCTCAGGCTGATCTCAGCGATCTTCATGCAGGCCTTCTTCTTCTCTTTGTTGTTTACGTTCAGGTGGTTCATAAAGGTTGGGAGGCTATAGTTGTAAATGCCTCGAGCTCCCACTTCTACTGTCTGGAGCTTGCAAGCCCATCCGTTGGCTTCTATCTCTTCTCACTTCTGTCAGCTGCTGATATCTCTTCATCTTTCGCTTCTCTTGATCAGCAAAGTTCTGCTCATTTCCACAAGTCAGCTCCATTTGTTTATTGCTCTGATGTATGCAATGAAATCACGATGGTTGTTATCAATCTATCTGAAAACGTATATAATTTGTAATGCAATACATTATAGAATAAATGCAATTAGAAATATCAATAACAGTTCCTATCTTACTAGAAAGATTAACTGAAAACTATACTAGGAAAAGCTAAGCACAGTTACAAAGTGTAACACTCTACTCACCACAGTAGAGTTCAGGGTGATCTTGCTAAAGGGGAAAGATTGGTTAGAACAATCTCCACCCTATCTAAGTCTAAAATATAAAAGTTAAAACCCCAGAGGTATGGAACTACTAACTGTGATAGATAAATCAATTCAAAAGTCTAAAACAACAACAACATCGATTCAAAAGTATAAAAGGCTTGTTAAAAAAAACAACTTAGAAGAATAAGCTAAATATTGAATAAATTAATAATTTAACAATGTCCATTAAAATGTTATAAAATTTTGTTCATTACAATGTTAAAAGGCATTCTGAAGTATGGTGAGTTCTCAAGTCTCAAGAGCCTACTCCGTTGGGTCCAGGTCAGTTTGTAGTAAACTGCAAACCTTTAATATCTGTAGCCTAATTTCTCAATCCTCAGTCCTTACAAAGGATGCTTTCATCCTTAATCCTATACTTCTCTCTAAACAGACTGCCCAGACAAAAATATAGAGAAACACTCAAGATAGGTAGAACTTAACACATTCAGAAATACCAGTCTAGTTGTAGTATGTGCTTGGCACTGTTCTCAGGACAAAAACTTCTTCAGACATCATCTCGGCAAACTTGATACTCTCTTCATTTCCATTGGGTTCAGCTATGGGAGGAGGTTCAGGAGGGTCTTTCTCAAGTAGCCAGTCTACTTTGTCTAAATTGACCCCGGAAAAACTTCCGTCTTCTGAAATGACATTCCAGTAGTTCTTGTTCATGCTGTTGACAGTGTTTCCTCTAGACTTAAGCTGAACTTTGTGCCATGTATCCGAATCAGGTTCTTGGAATACCACTGTGTCTCCTTCAATTACTGCAGTTATCAAGCCTTCATTTTTCTTCATAGGTTTCCTTGCCTTTGGAGGTTTCTTTGTTTGTTCCACTTCTTCAGTAGTTCTCTCAATAGTTGTTTCTGGAGTGTCTTTAACTTCAACTATTGTAGGCTCTGCAGTTCCACCAGGTAGGTTGTTTGTTGTTTCCTGTGGTTCTTCTTGATCTGTCGTTCTAGTAATGGTTTGGATCTCAGGTTTTACTTGAGCACTTATCTCTTCAGGATCAAGATTTGGAATGTTGAAGTCTCTTAGAGTAGAATTATGATCAGAGTTTGTTTCTTGAGCTCTGGCTTGAGATCTCTCTTTACTATTCATCTGCTTATCTGCTTCTTGTTTTGGAACCATCACGTTTTCTTCATGGATTGGGATCGCATAGTGACCTGATTTAGTCAACTCTAGCTTGTAATCTTCTCCACGGATGGTAATGGTGTCTGTCTCGAAATTAAGTTGTACTCCCATGCACTTCATTGACTTCAAAGATAATAGAAGAGGTATGTCACTGTTAACGATGTGTACTTCAAGCCGAATTTTGTGGGTACAAATTGTGACTGGGATGATCACTTTCTTAGAAGATTCTAGGGTTCCTACTCCAAATCTAAAGATGATTTCTGCTGGGAATTCTTTAACGGTGCTTCTTGTCTCGTCATCTAGAGAATCTAGAAAGCATGAATACCAGTTTTCCCCGGCTACTGTTCTACTTGCTCCTGAGTCTAACAAAGCTTTATTGACAGTTTCTCCGGCTAGAAAAGCAGCTTCTTCTTCTTGACGGACGTTCCATTGGAAGAATATGGGTTTCACTGTAGGCATAGGTTCTTCATAGTATTCTTGGTTGTATCCGTAAAACTCTTCATTGTTGGGAATCATGTCTGACAGATAATAAGGAATCTGCTGGTTGTAATAGGCTGGGTTGGGCGGTCCTTGTCTGTAGCCTGAGTGTTGGTTATTAGGCATGGTGTGTTGTTGGTAAGGCGGCCTTTGGAAGTTCATCGGCTGTCTGAAAGGAGCTCTAAGAGGGCAGTCTCTGATCCAGTGTCCTGGAGAGTAGCACCCGTAGCAAACCTGTCTGTTGTCATTCCTCTGACCAAAAGGTCTCTGTTTTCCTCTAACATTGTTTCCAGTTCTGTTCCTATTGAACATTATTTGCTCTTCTGGGAGAGTATTTGAGTCTGTTGTCTCTTTTTTACCAGCTTCTGTTGGAAGTTTTCTATTGTCTAAAGCTAGATAGCATGGCTCTGCTTTCACTTTAATAGGAAGACTGTCAGATTCTTCTACTTTGGATTTATTGAGTTGGGAATCAGCCAATCTCATGAGTGATTTCTTCATATCTTCCATTGTCATAGCTGTGCAGGTGGCTCTAGCTAACTTCTCATCTGCATTGGACAGATTGGCAGCTTTTAGTAATTTATAGGCCAGCACCAGTTCAGGAAGTGTCACTCCTTCTGTCTTCAGTTCTCGTTCTAGACTCTCGAAAATCAGGATAAACTCAGTCATTCTCTGTTCTGAGTTTCTTTTTAAATTTTCAAATCTTTCATATTTTCCAAGAGTATCATCACTCTCTAGGTAAATCTCATCTAACTGGGCTATAAGTAGCTCAACACCGACTTTAGTCTCAGGTGGCTCAGCATCAGCCTTCTTGGTCTTAAGAAGTTCTTCATCTATGGTTAGAGCGATGTCTAATGCTTTGTCTTTGAGAAACATGATCAGTATCATTGCTTTGTGTTCCTCTGACACCGTTGATACAGTTGCCCATATCTTAGCAAGCTGGCGGTACCGTTTATAACCAGTCCCATCAAATGATGGTGTGTCCTTTGACATCCTCACAGTAGTTGACGTAGTTGTAGTTGATGTAGTTTGAGTTTTAGTTGACGTCGTTGTAGTTTGAGCTTGCGCTTGCTGCTACCACTGTTTATTGCTCTGATGTATGCAATGAAATCACGATGGTTGTTATCAATCTATCTGAAAACGTATATAATTTGTAATGCAATACATTATAGAATAAATGCAATTAGAAATATCAATAACAGTTCCTATCTTACTAGAAAGATTAACTGAAAACTATACTAGGAAAAGCTAAGCACAGTTACAAAGTGTAACACTCTACTCACCACAGTAGAGTTCAGGGTGATCTTGCTAAAGGGGAAAGATTGGTTAGAACACCATTAGATAAACCTTCTTTGCTTTATCTGAATAGATCACTACATCAGGTCTTAGTGGTGTAGCTGCAATGTGCTGCGGGAAGTTCCTCTGTCTCTCATCCTCATCAAATATTATCTTCCAGTCGTTGGCATCTGAAAAGAAATATCTTTGGGTCTTATGATGAGTTGGGTCAGCTAAGGTAACCTTCTCGCGCTTATTGCCTGCCTTGTGAAAGACCGACGGTGCCCTCTTCGATTCCTTGGCGATGTCGGAATTAAACTCTTCAATCTGTGATGAAACGGTCTTCATGATTTCACGTAGGACCTGATCATGGCGCCAGTTGAAACGTCCCTGTCTTAGTGCAACCTTGCAGAACGTCAGGATATGATTGAGTGTCCCTTGTTTGCTGCAGAGTTTACAGTTTCCTGAAACGGCTTTATTCCAAAGCTTTAGGTTGCTAGGTGTTGACGCAGTGTCATGAATAGCATTGACATGAAACTTTAACAGTTCCGGACTAAGTTGATAGATCAAGTTATTCCACGTGGTGTCAAATGTCATTGTATTTTCCCATGTGAGAAAGAGGTTTTGCCGCTTTTTGTCAAAAAGTGAACAAATAAGTGTCTCTTCATCAAAGGTCCTCACCATGTTGGTTAGCAGTTTCCTCTCTGATGTGTCCTCATATCTTGTCCCATACCCGAGGCCAGTTGTACCAACTGCAGGTTTTCCAACTAACTCTTGGAAGTAAAGTTGGCGCTGACGGTCTTTCAGCTCTTTGGGATAAGACCACATCTTCTGTGTGTCTGCAATAGCCTTATGGTTAGAGTACACTTTTTTGATGTAGGGGTCACTTGAGTTACAAAGTTGGTGTCCTTTAATAAGTTGGATGACTTTGTACTCAGTGCAGATGTTTTTCAGCTGCAATCCTTTCTGGTCTCTACTCCTGTAGAGGACGGTGGTGGTACAAGGATGCGCAATCCCTAGCCACTTCTTAAGGTATCTGTTACACAGTGCCTCAAGCTCTCTCACAAATGTGATGGGTAGGTTATAAACAGTAAACCCCCATGACATCTTACTAATGATGAGGTGGTTATACACCCACGCCTTCATTGGACCGGTGATTTCATCATTAGACGTTGTTTCCAAAAGGTCCTCTAACTTCTTCTTGATCATGGACCGAATTTCCTTTACCTCAAGATCTACATACATGTACATTCCTAGGAACTTCATTGGTGCTTGGATAATGGACGGCACCTGTTGTTCGCTTAGTACAAACTCTGCATCATAGGTATTGTACTTTCCTCCAGTACACTTCATAGACATAGACAGGCACTTCGATGGTTTAGCCTTCATTTTCTTCAACCATCATGTATCATACATAAAACCTGGGGGTGCAACAACAAAAACGATGAACCCACACAAAATTTTGAAATTCGCTCCCTTTTTATCGTTTTTTTATTAAAATTCGGGATATATTGTGATCCATTTTATGTTTTATTGGAAATTGGTCCATTTAACTGGGGGGGGGGGGGGGGGGGGGGGGGGGGGGGGGTCAACCCGATTTCCGATATGAGGGTTGATGAGGCCAAAGTCGGAATCGGAAAAATCGGAAAATTGAGAAATTTACAGAATCGATCTCTAAAACCTCTCAGAAGTGATATAATTCAACCAGAACCCCTACATAATACGTATGCTAATATATTGTGATGAGAAAACGAACCGATTGGACATTCCATTAGTATGTTTTATGTGTTTTTCCACTGTGCTCACTACTAGTTGGAGTTATCATGTACTCCCAGACCCGAGTGCTTTCGCCTCTTGTGAAATCGATTGTTTCTGCTCATTGATTTTATCCCTGTTACTTGTTATTATGTATTAGTACAACACTAGGTACCGGGTTATATTTTGTGGTCCGGTCTTTAAACATACCATAATATCACTATAGTACACTGCACCTTAAATGTATAGTCAAGTACATTTGTATCGTTACACATGCTTATTATTGGCTTGAGTCCTCCTCCTCAGTCCTCCTCCTCCTCATCCTAAGTCTTCTTCCTCCTGAGTCTTCCTCCTCCTCCTTCTTCTCCTCCTAAGTCTTCTTCCTCATGAGTCCTCTGAGTCCTCCTCCTCCTTCTCATCAGTCCTCTCTCTCCTCCTCTTAAGTATTCCTCCTCCTCCTCCTGAGTCCTCATCCTCCTCCTCCCCAGTCCCCATCCTCCTCCTCCTTCTCCTCTTCCTTCTCCTCTTCATCAGTCCTCCTCCTCAGTCCTCTTCATAGTCGTTCTCGTTCTCGTCCTTAGTTCTCCTCCTCCTCCTCCTCCTCAGTCCTCCTCCTGAGTCCTCCTCCTGAGTCCTCCTCCTCATCCTCCTCCACAATCATCTTCCTTCTCATCAGTCCTCCCCCATTCCTCTTCCTCCTCAGTCTTCCTCCTCCTCCTCAGTCCTCCTTCCTCCTTCTCCTCCTCCTCCTCAGTCCTCCCCCAGACCTCCTCCTCATCAGTCCTTCCCCAGTCCTCCTCATCCTTCTCCTTCTTATCAGTCGGCCTCGTCCTCGCTCTCGTCCTCAGTCCTTCTCCTCCTCAGTAATCCCCCCAGTTCTCCTCCCCCTCCTCAGTCCTCCTCATCCTTTTACTCCTCCTCCTGACTCCTCCTCAGTCCTCTTCAGTCCTTCTCCTCCTCAGTCATCCCCCAGTTCTCCTCCCACTCCTCAGGCCTCGTCCCCAGTCCTCCTCCTGAGTCCTCCTCCTCCTTCTCATCAGTCCTCCTTCTCCTCCTCTTAAGTATTCCTCCTCCTCCTCCTGAGTCCTCCTCATCCTCCTCCTCCCCAGTCCTCATCCTCCTCCTTCTTCTCCTCTTCCTTCTCCTCCTCATCAGTCCTCCTCCTCAGTCCTCTTCATAGTCGTCCTCGTTCTCGTCCTTAGTCCTCCTCCTCCTCCTCCTGAGTCCTCCCCCAGTCCTACTCCTCAGTCATCCTCCTCCTCCTCAGTCCTCCCCCAGACCTCCTCCTCATCAGTCCTTCCCCAGTCCTCCTCCTCCTCCTTCTCCTTATTATAAGTCGGCCTCCTCCTCGTCCTCGCTCTTGTCCTCAGTCCTCCTCGTCCTTAGTCCTCATCCTTTTACTCCTCCTCCTGATTCCTACTCAGTCCTCTTCAGTCCTTCTCCTCATCAGTCATCCCCCCAGTCCTCCTCCTCAGTCTCCTCCCCCAGACCTCCTCCTCATCAGTCCTTCCCCAGTCCTCCTCATCCTCCTCCTCCTTCTCCTTATTATTAGTCGGCCTCCTCCTCGTCCTCGCTCTCGTCCTCAGTCCTCAGTCCTCCTCGTCCTTAGTCCTCATCCTTTTACTCCTCCTCCTCCTCAGTCGTCCTCAGTCCTTCTCCTCCTCAGTCATTCCCCCAGGTCTCCTTCCCCTCCTCAGTCCTCGTCCTCAGTCCTCCTCATAGTCGTACTCCTCGTCCTCAGTCCTCCTCGTCTTTAGACCTCCTCATCAGTCCTTCCCCAGTCCTCCTCCTCCTCCTTCTCCTCCTCCTAAGTCTTCTTCCTCCTGAGTCCTCCTCCTGAGTCCTCCTCCTCCTTCTCATCAGTCCTCCTTCTCCTCCTCTTAAGTATTCCTCCTCCTGAGCCCTCCTCCTCATCGTCCCCAGTCCTCATCCTCCTCCTCTTTCTCCTCTTCCTTCTCCTCCTCATCAGTCCTCCTCCTCAGTTCTCTTCATAGTCGTCCTCGTTCTCGTCCTTACTCCTTAGTCCTCCTCATCAGTCCTCCTCCTGAGTCCTCCTCCACAGTCCTCTTCCTCCTCCTCAGTCCTCATCAGTCCTCCCCCAGTCCTCCTCCTCCTCCTCCTCCTCCTTCCTAAGTCCTCCTCCTACTTCCTCAGTCCTCCTCCTCCTCCTCAGTCCGCCCCCAGTCCTCCTCCTCAGTCTCCTCCCCCTCCTCCTTCTCCTCCTCAGTCCTCTTCCTCCTCCTACTCCTCGGTCATCCTCCTCCTCCTCAGTCGTCCCCCAGACCTCCTCATCAGTCCTTCCCCAGTCCTCCTCCTCCTCCTCCTTATCCTTCTTATCAGTCGGCCTCCTCCTCGTCCTCGCTCTCGCCCTCAGTCCTCCTCGTCCTTAGTCCTCATCCTTTTACTCCTCCTCCTCCTCCTCAATCGTCCTCAGTCCTTCTCCTCTTCAGTCATCCCCTAGTTCTACTCCCCCTCCTCAGTCCTCGTCCTCAGTCCTCCTCATAGTCGTCCTCCTCGTCCTCGTCTTCCTTCTCAGTCCTCCTCGTCCTCAGTCCTCCTCGTCTTTAGACCTCCTCCTCATCAGTCCTTCCCCAGTCCTCCTCTTCCTCCTCCTTCTCCTTCTTATCATTCGTCCTCCTCCTCATCCTCGCTCTCGTCCTCAGTCATCAGTCCTCCTCGTCCTTAGTCATCATCCTTTTACTCCTCCTCCTCCTCCTCAGTCCTCCTCAGTCCTTCTCCTCCTCAGTCATCTCCCCAGTTCTCTTCCCACTCCTCAGTCCTCGTCCTCAGTCCTCCTCATAGTCGTCCTCCTCGTCCTCGTCTTCCTTCTCAGTCCTCCTCGTCTTTAGACCTCCTCCTCATCAGTCCTTCCCCAGTCCTTCTCTTCCTCCTCCTTCTCCTTCTTATCAGTCGTCCTCCTCCTCGCTCTCGTCCTCAGTCCTCAGTCCTCCTCGTCCTTAGTCTTCATCATTTTACTCCTCCTCCTGACTCCTACTCAGTCCTCTTCAGTCCTTCTCCTCCTCAGTCATCCCCCAGTTCTCCTCCCCTCCTCAGTCCTCGTCCTCTTCCCTTTCCTCCTCCTCCTCAGTCCTCCTCCTCCTCTTCAGGGGATCATGTTTGCGAAAAGTGGAAGGCTAAAGGTAAACACTTTATCACGGCTCCAGGACGTTATAACTGGCCTTGAAGGGATGGTTCATTATCTAGTCCAATGTGCAACTAAGTACAAGGACTGTGATATTGCTCCCTGGCACTCTAGTTGATGATGATGACAGGGAAGAGGCTGAGCTTGAGGCTCCCAATGATGATGATGATGAAATGTAGATTTATAACCAGTCAACTGAAGTTCTCACAACCGACGGCCGTTGGTACCAGGCCATGTTGATACTGCTGCTGAGAAGTTCATGAACGACGGTCGGTCATCAATGGCAGGTCATACACGCCAAAGGAGAATCAAAGGCTACAGTATCGTCAGGGTATCACTTTCTCGGCCATGTCAATCGCTTGGAAAAGACTGTAAACGTGTATCTGTTGGTGACAAGGGCTGGTTCGACAAGAAAAAATTCAAGCAAGCTGTCAAGTTCCGCGGGCAGGCTCTGTTCATGTCAACATCGCATATATTCAGCAAGGGTGACAGGTCGTCTGTCTGCCGTGTACCCACTAACTCCTTTTGTTCTACCCATCATAACTATCATGTTTGGGTGAAGTCTGATGTAGATGGTAAGATTTACCTATCAAAAGAAGTTTTGAAGATCACTAAGAGAATTTGAAGTTTTTCTCTATTTTTAATCCTAAGGAATTTAAGCTGTTACTATAACCATGACTACTTTGTGTAATAAGTTTATCTAAAGATAGATCTGATAGAATATTAATATGAATGTGCCATATATATAGTCTATATATTATAATATATAATGGGTTCAGCCGAAGCTTATTAAATTTCGTTTTAGGAACCCAACTTACCAGACTTTAAAAGTATGCGTAATGCGTATTTGGCAATAATATTCTGTGATGTAGCATTCAAAGACCTTTATAAATCACAATTAATACATCATAATATCTGAATTGTGATAATATCCCAGTGATTTTGACATTTACGCTTACGTGAGATTGACAAGCAGCTAAACTCCAATTATTAATTAATAGGTAATCGTAGTATTGTATTTTCATTTGTTCACCAGTTTTGCTGCGTCTTATTTATCTTCTTTGATGTCATACAGTGTAATATACAAAGATACAACGGAGAATACCAATGCAAATGGATTTATAGATCCATTTCTCTGGGATATTTCGTTTTTTCTAAAGTACAAAAATTCTGGTAAAAAATACGAAAAAATACGAAAAAATACGAACGCACCCCTAAAATTTGAAATTCGTATTCGTATTTTTTGTAGTTGGACCCCCCCCCAAATAGTTGTCAACGTTTTCTATGACAAAGGTGTGTGCTGAAACGTTGACAACTATTCGTTTTGAAACACTGAGTGGAGACTCTCACTTCGTCCCCAACTATCAAACTATTTGATGCTCTTGTACAGATCGACCTTTCTATAATATGACTTTAAATGGCACTGGCTTAATTTTTTCAAATCAAAACCTTGTGCCAAATGTTTCTGACAGAACAAGGTTAGGAATTTCAGAGCAATACTAACTAAGTCATGCATTGGTTATTGAATTGCAAAATATATTGAACAATTTGTTCTTGAAAAACATTTTAAATTGTTTTTGTATGTACAAAAAATTCAAAATGTTAAGCTTAGTAATAGTCAAAGAATAATTTTATCAAGGGTCCTCTGACCATACAACTCGAATTACACCCACCGATCCTTTATACATAATAAATTTGTTATTGAGAAACACTTTTGAGACAATGCTTTTCGAACACCTTGTATTACATGAAATTAAAGAAAAGCTTGGTTCTCTGAATGCATTTCTAACAGAAGGACCAGCAAGTAAGCGTTTAAAAACAGAAAACTACAATGGGGACTCAAATAAGAATCTCAAAAAGAAAAGCCTTGCATCTAAGCCTTTGAAATGTGATGTCTGCAAACAAGTAAGTTAACAAAACTTAAATGCGTTCAAATTCTACTCTAGTTAGTATATAATATACATTTAAAAAATAAATATTGAGTCAGCAATATATTAAATGAATTTTAATGTACTAGCTCATTCAAGTGTTATATTCAAATCAGCTGCTGGATTCTGAATCGTTGAAGATGTTCGGAGGTGATGATGCTGATGCTGTAGAGGAGTTCATTGCATTGGCTTCAGAGTCCTTGTCCCTGTTTGACGCTGACAGTAATGGTAAACTTACATCTTTTGGTGGAAATTTTGTAAAAGTTCTATCTGCTGAATTTTTCAGTTCTTCTAAATAAATGATTTAGGAATTGGGGGAATCATAACGAAATTGATTTATAATTCGATCTAAAATTTGTATTTTTGTCAGGTGACAGTGAGTGGAACGAAAAACCGCAGCATCGTATCACTGACTTTACTGTGTATGATGAATATGGTCACTTGTGCCCCTTTGACACTGGTGAGTTAGAAATAGCAGATAATCTGTTTTCAGTGCTATGGGTGGGTAGCCTTGTCACAACTCCCATCTAATGACTTCATATCAAGATCCACAAAAATTTGGAGCACAATTGCACCTAAACTTAAGCTTTTTGACTACTCCTACAAGATTAGCCTTGCTAAAAGTCGCCTGAAAAAGGCACTTCTAAAGCTGCAACATGCTTATAATGATTCAGCATGGACTTCAAGCGATTATGACATAATGCAGCTGTCATTTGAAAACAATCCCCTTCAACAAATTTAATCCAGTGTTCTCGGCCCACAGGTTCCTCCTATTAAAATATTTTTGATTTTGGTAAATGTGTGCTGACTCCACCACCTATGTATTTAACCTAATATTTAGTGTATTACAGGTAGACATTGACATAGGTAGGTATTTTTCTTTTAAGGTAGATATTAAAGTTTGGTAAATTTCTTAATTGTATGACTATTTCCATTATTGAGACGTTTTAAATATTTGATTTAAGAGGTTTTTTTATAGGACTGGTTCACAGTGTGAACAGATTCCAGATTTATATATTTTTTAAGTGATATTTAATAAATGATTAAAAGAACCAATTTTAAAGTTGCCATAGTGAAGCCTTTAGGTCCAAAAATATACCCATTATGCTCACTTAAAAACAACTCTAAATCAGTAGGCTGTCACTCTATCAATGCACCACACCGCTTCCTCCACTGCACTAAAAGTTATACAATAAATTCTACAATCCTAATTTTGTATCGTGATGGAGACCGGTGTCCATACAAAACATTTACTAGGTTGCCGTTTGGTGTGAGCAATAGCGAACAGCACGCACACTCCTTTGCCCCGTCAACCTATATCTAATCTATTTAAAGAGTGACAACCATACTACACATTGAATTAGGATTCCTTTAAATATCAAATTGATTTATTGTAAACTTGTTTACTCTGTAATAAATGGCATAAAATTGAATTTTTGTTTAACTGAATTTTTGTTTAACTGATGTTGATAGGGTGCACAGGGGGCTATATTTGCACAGTTTGGGCAAATTCTAGGCACTAAGCGAGACTTAGTCAAGGAAGTTGAGACTTAGTCAATGAAAATCCATTAAAGATGGACTTGTTTACTTACACTCATCTTATTTATCATGTTCATAAATGTTTAAGCATTATATCAATAGCCAATATTCGATATTACGATACAACGGTACCCTGGTTGATCGCCTGTGTAGCGGTACTATTATACATACTACTCGCCTGTATAAACATTAAACATTAAACCTATCTACTCCCAGGATTGATAGACCAGAATGTACATCTCTACTTTAGTGGTTATGTTAAACCTATCTACGACGATTCCCCAAGTCTTCAAGGTGAAACATCTTCTCCTACAATAAACCTACATGTACAGTTATGCTGAACCTACATGTACAGTTATGCCACTGAACACAGATTAATATTATACCTGTACTAAAATAGATTAGGTTATCTGATAACATATTATATATAATATATAATATAACATTCACCACATTCAGGTGGAGTGCGGGGTTCCAGACTGGGTCCCATTGATTCCTGGTACATAGCTGGGTTTGATGGAGGGGAGAAAGAACTAATAGGCTTCACCACAGGTACTGTGTTATATGTGTGTACTGTTCATTATTGTGTACTGTTCATTATTGTGTGTTTAGGAATAAGGTTGGTACAATAAAACTCCAATTTACCCTACCCCTACTTTACCACTTTATACCGGGGCTTTTGTTCAATGTAATTCTGAGTAAATTTATTACCCAACCAAGTTGACTGATAAGATCACTTCTCTTGTCAGCATATGCAGACTATCTGTTATTTCAACCCAGTGAACAGTATGGTCACGTGGTGTGACGTCATAACACGTGGTGTGACGTCATAACACGTGGTGTGACGTCATAACACGTGGTGGGACGTCATAACACGTGGTGTGACGTCATAACACCACTTCTCTTGTCATCATATGCAGACTATCTGTTATCCCAACCCAGTGAACAGTATGGTCACGTGTTGTGACGTCATAACACGTGGTGTGCCGTCATAACACGTGGTGTGCCGTCATAACACGTGGTGTGACGTCATAACACCACTTCTCTTGTCAGCATATGCAGACTATCTGTTATCCCAACCTAGTGAACAGTATGGTCACGTGGTGTGACGTCATAACACGTGGTGTGACGTCATAACGCGTGGTGTGACGTCATAACACGTGGTGTGACGTAATAACACGTGGTGTGACGTCATAACACGTGGTGTGTCATAACACTACTTCTCTTGTCAGCATATGCAGACTATCTGTTATCCCAACCCAGTGAACAGTATGCCCTTTTATTCGACATGTTACGTGAGAAAACCTATCTTAGCAAAACAGTAATCGAGATATTGGAGGAGGATTCAGGTTTGTAGTTTATAAATTAACATATAATAATATGCTAATAATATGCTAATAATATGCTAATAATATGCTAATACTGATATAGTAGCAGTGCAGTGGTGAAGTCCACCCGACCACTGCAGATCCAAGCTCTTGAACCAAATTTTATATCCGAGTGGATTTCATTAAAAAAATGGGGGAAAAAAGAAAAAATTAGCGATTTTAGTCGTAATACTTATATTCCAGTACCTGAGGTAGTAAAAGATAAGTTACTACTAAAATAGTGACTACCTCTCAGATATGACGATGGAGGATCTGATCAACTGTGTTCAGCTAGTAGTGCCCCCCGAGAACTGCGCTAAGTTCTCCGAGGAAACTCTTCTGAAGCACGCTCAGTTTCTAATTGAGCAGATCGAGAGCTATGATAGAGTTAGTTTTATTTAGGATTTAGTTTTGTTATATTTTCAGTTTTATTAAGAATGTAGTTGACCCAATTAAAGTTGTATCTTAACATGTATACATGAACAAGGGGCAAGAAAATCTAATTATCTAATTAACTGATTATCTAAATAACTAATTATCTGATTAACTAATTATCTAATTAACTAATTATCTAATAACTGTCAGGCTGCTGACGATGATGAGGACCTACTGATCACAGTGCCCGCAGTGAGAGGGCTTATCCAGCTGGCTGGAGTTACTCTGGGCGGGACACAGCCAGCTAACTCTCATAGAGCTCTCGTTAATGTTAAACTTAAGGTTTGTTAAATTTAGCTAGGCAGCAGTAAGTTGCAATGAATATTTGTTAACCTTCAACTGTTACTTCAACTTTTCAAAAGTTACCTCTAAAACGGGTTGTTGGATCTGTACATTTTAGCGCATATTTGTAATTCTATTGCGCTCCTGAAAATTGATAATTTATTTAAAATTGTGGACCCCCAGGTTGCTGGTAAAACTAAAAGTACGGACATATCGCACGCCACTGTCACGCCCCTCGTACAATCTTCCTTCGAGGCCATTTTCGTGGATCAAATGCAAGCAACTGTGAGTTTTAAGCTAGTTCTCAGCTAGAAAACAAAATGATTTATTTAAGCTTAATTAATAATTCTTGTAAAATTTTGATAAATAGCGATCATCATCTAATTTAAACTTCTTCGAGTACCTTATCACTTATGTTTAATTTTTTCCATCCACCACTTAAAAAAGTAAAGGATGGTTACGAATGGATAATAGTAAAAAGGAGGGATTTTGGAGATCAGGGTAGGTGGGTCTAAATGTTTTTGGTGACCCTGGGATTAGATAAATGATGGGAAATTTAAACAAAACATTTTAAATTTATCAATAAGTAATGTGAGTGATTGTAAACTTGTAAAACAACTAAAAAGAGTTAAAGCATTATTAAACAATAAACAGTGAGTCTTTACAATTGTTTAAGGCCAAATTATACAATACACTAAATCTCGACTAATTCTGGTCGCCTTGCTCCTTCACCCACTGCTGGTAATGTTGGTCAATGTCAGGACAATCATCAGGACCATGTGTTGCTACAGTGTAGATTGTGGTGCCTCCCACGTAAGCAATGCAAGCAAAACATTCCTCCTCCTTTATTTCGTCTGTAGATTTAACTTTAGACGTATAAGCGTTCATCCTCCTCTTGTACTTCATATCAGCATCTACTTCCTCTACACCATCTACTCCTCTCATTACTAGGCCTACTCTCACGTGAGATTTCAAATCCAGGTTCATACCATATTTGCTAGCGGTAACCTCACAGATTACTTTACCCTTTACAAAGCTGGTACCTTTAACGGTCCTAGTTTTGGGCACAATGCGGGTTACCTTGAAGTGCCACACCTGGTTAGCGCACTTCACTGCTAGTTCCTCCCCGCTAAAACACGGCACTTCAGACTCGCCGTACTTATCCATTGTGCACTCCGACATCACATCTTTAGCCTCAGCACTACATTTCAGATTTGTCTGCCCGAATGGTGTGGTATCTCCATCCTGGTTTCTACGTTTCCTATCTGGTCTGTACTCTCTAACGTCAGCGAGAACTCCCATTTTGTAGCCCTGTTCTCTGCAAATAGCATTCACCTCGTCTTTACCCACATTGTCATTACAAATAGTGGTCTTGTGTCCCGTGTTATCGTGTATCACCACCACCCCATGGTTAGCTCCCGTGTGCAGTTCCAACCATGACTCTGCTTCAGCTCGCTTCATGGCAGCTTTAACCCAGTCAGTATAATGGTGGAGGTTAAGGAACATATTGTACGCTTTCTCTTTCGCGTCCCCTGCTCCCCAGCTCACTAAGCCTATTTGTGCGAAGTTTTCTCCAGATTTCACGAAAAGTGGGCCTCCAGAGTCCCCAGCAAAGGCAGTAGCCTCCCGATCAGGATCAATCACGCACATGGTGCTCTCTGTGGAAATATAGGGTTATTATCATGGTTACTATGGTTACATGGTGCTCTCTGTGGAAATATAGGGTTACTATGGTTACCATGGTTACATGGTGCTCTCTGTGGAAATATATGGTTACTATAGTTACCATGGTTACATGGTGCTCTCTGTGGAAATATATGGTTACTATGGTTACCATGGTTACATGGTGCTCTCTGTGGAAATATAGGGTTACTATCATGGTTACCATGGTTACACGGTACTCTCTGTGGAAATATATGGTTACTATGGTTACCATGGTTACATGGTGCTCTCTGTGGAAATATATAGTGTAATATGGTCAGCTGTGGAAACATATGTATTAAGAAGATCGGGAGATGGATCAGTACGATAGTGGGGGCGATTGTTATCTGTTAAGGGGGGGGGGGGGGGTTCACCCTGATTATCTGTTAAAAAAACGATACAAGACGTGCACAAATTACTAGGATAATTATTTTGCAACTTTATACTTATTAGATATATATTATAGATATAATAACTGTGTTTTGAAATCAAAGAAATAGCGAACCGGGAATTTCCAGCTCATAGTCAACAGCTCCGTACATATCTTCATATTTCTCATAATCATCTGCCCAATACTGCTCACACTCGTCCTTGTTGGCTATCTGGTACACTAGTTCCTGTAAGGTGTCTGCAATAGGAAGGTCCTCATACTCTCCCTCGTCTCCAATCACTCCCCATCCTATCACAGTAACAGAGGTCCCTTCTGTGTAATGACTGTTATCCTCTGCTAGTGCAATGGTGGCGACCACGCCCTCTTTTACTCTTACTTCTTCCTTCAGTACTATCAGCGCCACGTCGTTCATAGGAACTGTAACATTATTATATTAGACCTACACGTCTTCAATAATTGTAAAAATTGTGAAAATTAATTAATTAATTAATAATTATGATATTTATATCACATATATATATGTATTTTCATAATGTCTCTATTGAAAAGAGCACAATTGATACCAACGATTACAAAGTTATACGTAAAATTATAGTAATAAAATGATAGACTCGAAAAATACAAATATTTGTCCCTAAATCTAAAAAGTTGTTAACTTGGTTAACCCCCACCTCCGAGTTGGTCGAGATGGTAGTTATCATGAACAATAATACGACTACCCTCCGCAATCTGCTCACTTTCCTCAGTTTCACTGGTGTGGTCCCCCACCACCACACGTTCCATCTCTACACTTATCTTTACACCATCAAACACTACACAGTGGGCAGCAGTGAGAACTATCCGGGGACTTATTAGAGACCCTCCACACATGTGGTCTCCCTCTAGTGTCGTCACACGTACCTGACACAATATAGTTAGTCTCCTTCTAGTGTCGTCACACGTACCTGACACAATATAGTTAGTCTCCTTCTAGTGTCGTCACACGTACCTGAAACAATATAGTTAGTCTCCTTCTAGTGTCGTCACACGTACCTGACACATTATAGTTAGTCTCCTTCTAGTGTCGTCACACGTACCTGACACAATATAGTTAGTCTCCTTCTAGTGTCGTCACACGTACCTGACACATTATAGTTAGTCTCCTTCTAGTGTCGTCACACGTACCTGACACATTATAGTTAGTCTCCTTCTAGTGTCGTCACACGTACCTGACACATTATAGTTAGTCTCCTTCTAGTGTCGTCACACGTACCTGACACATTATAGTTAGTCTCCTTCTAGTGTCGTCACACGTACCTGACACATTATAGTTAGTCTCCTTCTAGTGTCGTCACACGTACCTGACACAATATAGTTAGTCTCCTTCTAGTGTCGTCACACGTACCTGACACATTATAGTTAGTCTCCTTCTAGTGTCGTCACACGTACCTGACGCATTATAGTTAGTCTCCTTCTAGTGTCGTCACACGTACCTGACACATTATAGTTAGTCTCCTTCTAGTGTCGTCACACGTACCTGACACATTATAGTTAGTCTCCTTCTAGTGTCGTCACACGTACCTGACACATTATAGTTAGTCTCCTTCTAGTGTCGTCACACGTACCTGACACATTATAGTTAGTCTCCTTCTAGTGTCGTCACACGTACCTGACACATTATAGTTAGTCTCCTTCTAGTGTCGTCACACGTACCTGACACAATATAGTTAGTCTCCTTCTAGTGTCGTCACACGTACCTGACACAATATAGTTAGTCTCCTTCTAGTGTCGTCACACGTACCTGAAACATTATAGTTAGTCTCCTTCTAGTGTCGTCACACGTACCTGACACATAATAGTTAGTCTCCTTCTAGTGTCGTCACACGTACCTGACACAATATAGTTAGTCTCCTTCTAGTGTCGTCACACGTACCTGACACATTATAGTTAGTCTCCTTCTAGTGTCGTCACACGTACCTGACACAATATAGTTAGTCTCCTTCTAGTGTCGTCACACGTACCTGACACAATATAGTTAGTCTCCTTCTAGTGTCGTCACACGTACCTGACGCAATATAGTTAGTCTCCTTCTAGTGTCGTCACACGTACCTGACACAATATAGTTAGTCTCCTTCTAGTGTCGTCACACGTACCTGACACATTATAGTTAGTCTCCTTCTAGTGTCGTCACACGTACCTGACACAATATAGTTAGTCTCCGTCTAGTGTCGTCACACGTACCTGACACAATATAGTTAGTCTCCTTCTAGTGTCGTCACACGTACCTGACGCAATATAGTTAGTCTCCTTCTAGTGTCGTCACACGTACCTGACACAATATAGTTAGTCTCCTTCTAGTGTCGTCACACGTACCTGACACAATATAGTTAGTCTCCTTCTAGTGTCGTCACACGTACCTGACACAATATAGTTAGTCTCCTTCTAGTGTCGTCACACGTACCTGACACAATATAGTTAGTCTCCTTCTAGTGTCGTCACACGTACCTGACACAATATAGTTAGTCTCCTTCTAGTGTCGTCACCCGTACCTGACACAATATAGTTAGTCTCCTTCTAGTGTCGTCACACGTACCTGACACAATATAGTTAGTCTCCGTCTAGTGTCGTCACACGTACCTGACACAATATAGTTAGTCTCCTTCTAGTGTCGTCACACGTACCTGACACAATATAGTTAGTCTCCTTCTAGTGTCGTCACACGTACCTGACACAATATAGTTAGTCTCCTTCTAGTGTCGTCACACGTACCTGACACAATATAGTTAGTCTCCTTCTAGTGTCGTCACACGTACCTGACACAATATAGTTAGTCTCCTTCTAGTGTCGTCACACGTACCTGACACAATATAGTTAGTCTCCTTCTAGTGTCGTCACACGTACCTGACACAATATAGTTAGTCTCCTTCTAGTGTCGTCACACGTACCTGACACAATATAGTTAGTCTCCTTCTAGTGTCGTCACACGTACCTGACGCATTATAGTTAGTCTCCTTCTAGTGTCGTCACACGTACCTGACACAATATAGTTAGTCTCCTTCTAGTGTCGTCACACGTACCTGACACATTATAGTTAGTCTCCTTCTAGTGTCGTCACACGTACCTGACACAATATAGTTAGTCTCCTTCTAGTGTCGTCACACGTACCTGACACATTATAGTTAGTCTCCTTCTAGTGTCGTCACACGTACCTGACACATTATAGTTAGTCTCCTTCTAGTGTCGTCACACGTACCTGACACAATATAGTTAGTCTCCTTCTAGTGTCGTCACACGTACCTGACACAATATAGTTAGTCTCCTTCTAGTGTCGTCACACGTACCTGACACATTATAGTTAGTCTCCTTCTAGTGTCGTCACACGTACCTGACACATTATAGTTAGTCTCCTTCTAGTGTCGTCACACGTACCTGACACATTATAGTTAGTCTCCTTCTAGTGTCGTCACACGTACCTGACGCATTATAGTTAGTCTCCTTCTAGTGTCGTCACACGTACCTGACACAATATAGTTAGTCTCCTTCTAGTGTCGTCACACGTACCTGACACATTATAGTTAGTCTCCTTCTAGTGTCGTCACACGTACCTGACACATTATAGTTAGTCTCCTTCTAGTGTCGTCACACGTACCTGACACATTATAGTTAGTCTCCTTCTAGTGTCGTCACACGTACCTGACACAATATAGTTAGTCTCCCTCTAGTGTCATCACACGTACCTGACACAATATAGTTAGTCTCCTTCTAGTGTCGTCACACGTACCTGACACATTATAGTTAGTCTCCTTCTAGTGTCGTCACACGTACCTGACACATTATAGTTAGTCTCCTTCTAGTGTCGTCACACGTACCTGACACATTATAGTTAGTCTCCTTCTAGTGTCGTCACACGTACCTGACACATTATAGTTAGTCTCCTTCTAGTGTCGTCACACGTACCTGACACAATATAGTTAGTCTCCTTCTAGTGTCGTCACACGTACCTGACACATTATAGTTAGTCTCCTTCTAGTGTCGTCACACGTACCTGACACATTATAGTTAGTCTCCTTCTAGTGTCGTCACACGTACCTGACACATTATAGTTAGTCTCCTTCTAGTGTCGTCACACGTACCTGACACAATATAGTTAGTCTCCTTCTATTGTCATCACACGTACCTGACACATTATAGTTAGTCTCCTCCTAGTGTCGTCACACATACCTGACACATTATAGTTAGTCTCCTTCTAGTGTCGTCACACGTACCTGACACATTATAGTTAGTCTCCTTTTAGTGTCGTCACACGTACCTGACACATTATAGTTAGTCTCCTTCTAGTGTCGTCACACGTACCTGACACATTATAGTTAGTCTCCTTCTAGTGTCGTCACACGTACCTGACACATTATAGTTAGTCTCCTTCTAGTGTCGTCACATGTACCTGACACATTATAGTTAGTCTCCTTCTAGTGTCGTCACACGTACCTGACACATTATAGTTAGTCTCCTTCTAGTGTCGTCACACGTACCTGACACATTATAGTTAGTCTCCTTCTAGTGTCGTCACACGTACCTGACACAATATAGTTAGTCTCCTTCTAGTGTCATCACACGTACCTGACAAATTATAGTTAGTCTCCTTCTAGTGTCGTCACACGTACCTGACACATTATAGTTAGTCTCCTTCTAGTGTCGTCACACGTACCTGACACATTATAGTTAGTCTCCTTCTAGTGTCGTCACATGTACCTGACGCATTATAGTTAGTCTCCTTCTAGTGTCGTCACACGTACCTGACACATTATAGTTAGTCTCCTTCTAGTGTCGTCACACGTACCTGACACATTATAGTTAGTCTCCTTCTAGTGTCGTCACACGTACCTGACACATTATAGTTAGTCTCCTTCTAGTGTCGTCACACGTACCTGACACATTATAGTTAGTCTCCTTCTAGTGTCGTCACACGTACCTGACACAATATAGTTAGTCTCCTTGTAGTGTCGTCACACGTACCTGACACAATATAGTTAGTCTCCTTCTAGTGTCGTCACACGTACTTGACACATTATAGTTAGTCTCCTTCTAGTGTCGTCACACGTACCTGACACATTATAGTTAGTCTCCTTCTAGTGTCGTCACACGTACCTGACACATTATAGTTAGTCTCCTTCTAGTGTCGTCACATGTACCTGACGCATTATAGTTAGTCTCCTTCTAGTGTCGTCACACGTACCTGACACATTATAGTTAGTCTCCTTCTAGTGTCGTCACACGTACCTGACACATTATAGTTAGTCTCCTTCTAGTGTCGTCACACGTACCTGACACAATATAGTTAGTCTCCTTCTAGTGTCGTCACATGTACCGGACACATTATAGTTAGTCTCCTTCTAGTGTCGTCACACGTACCTGACACATTATAGTTAGTCTCCTTCTAGTGTCGTCACACGTACCTGACACATTATAGTTAGTCTCCTTCTAGTGTCGTCACACGTTCCTGACACATTATAGTTAGTCTCCTTCTAGTGTCGTCACACGTACCTGACACATTATAGTTAGTCTCCTTCTAGTGTCGTCACACGTACCTGACACAATATAGTTAGTCTCCTTCTAGTGTCATCACACGTACCTGACAAATTATAGTTAGTCTCCTTCTAGTGTCGTCACACGTACCTGACACATTATAGTTAGTCTCCTTCTAGTGTCGTCACACGTACCTGACGCATTATAGTTAGTCTCCTTCTAGTGTCGTCACATGTACCTGACGCATTATAGTTAGTCTCCTTCTAGTGTCGTCACACGTACCTGACACATTATAGTTAGTCTCCTTCTAGTGTCGTCACACGTACCTGACACAATATAGTTAGTCTCCTTCTAGTGTCGTCACACGTACCTGACACATTATAGTTAGTCTCCTTCTAGTGTCGTCACACGTACCTGACACAATATAGTTAGTCTCCTTGTAGTGTCGTCACACGTACCTGACACATTATAGTTAGTCTCCTTCTAGTGTCGTCACACGTACCTGACACATTATAGTTAGTCTCCTTCTAGTGTCGTCACACGTACCTGACACATTATAGTTAGTCTCCTTCTAGTGTCGTCACATGTACCTGACGCATTATAGTTAGTCTCCTTCTAGTGTCATCACACGTACCTGACACATTATAGTTAGTCTCCTTCTAGTGTCGTCACACGTACCTGACACATTATAGTTAGTCTCCTTCTAGTGTCGTCACATGTACCTGACGCATTATAGTTAGTCTCCTTCTAGTGTCGTCACACGTACCTGACGCAATATAGTTAGTTTGTGCCCAGTTTGTAATAATAACTAGTAAATAATTGATAATAATAAACAGACTAACCATAAAGGGGTACTCTCCCTTTTCAGTATCTTCACCGTTAATAATTAAAGTTTGCGCTGGACTGTCTCCCCAATCATCTGTTGCTTTCCCTGGTTGTTCAGTAGTGATGGACTGGATGACAATCAGAACCAGTAGCAGGTGCGTAACAATCTGGAATTAGCATAACTAATAACTAATAACTAATAACTATAAATATTTGCGATTTTATGTGTGCAATCAATCTTCAGTGTGCAATCAATCTTTTCAGTGTGCAATCAATCTTTTCCAGTGTGCAATCAATCTTTTCAGTGTGCAATCAATCTTTTCGCTTGTGAGTTGATATCAGTTGTCTCTTATCAGTAAATAGGTAATTGCACTGCCTTTTACTGTGCAGCTTTGCTATACACGAAGTATACACAATATGGAATTTTCGGTCAGTACACTTCACGAACTGGAGAAACAGATTGAGGACTTATCAGACTCGGTTTTAGCGAATCTTAATTGCAGGAAACTAGAGGACCTCACTCATGACTTGTTCAAGCCAAAAGGCGTTACAAAGGATGTAATAACCGAAATAGTTTTGAAGATGGGGTCTATGATATGTAAATCGAGAAATGTTTTGAGATCAGCAGCAGAGACGCTTGACCAACAGAAATCAGAACAGATAAAAACTCAGAACGAGCTCATCCAATGCAAATCTGGTAAACTAGCTTCAGTGAAGGAGACAGTGAAAACAGAAATGAAACTGTTTACAGATGTTGTGAAGAATAACAGCGTAGCTTCTGATATCTCTCCAGCTAAAATCAAAATGGCTGTGAAATCGGCGATTACAGAAGATGATCGGTCGAAAAACTTTATCATCTTCGGGGCCCCAGAACAGCTCGAATGTGAAGAGCAAGAAATGAACGAACGGGATCTCGTGGGTGATATTTGGGGTTTTATGAAGTTCATTGGAAGGCCGACTATAACAAACATTGAGAGAGTGGGAGTAAAGAAGTCTGACAGCCCTCGATCACGGCCGATAAAAGTTACTTTGCGAGATCCTGAAATTGTACGTGAATTTCTGAGCAGAGCAAAAGTCTTGAAATCGGTTGATGTGGCAGACTACAATTTCAACTACAACAAACTCTACTTATCTCCAGACAGGTCGCAGGATGAGCGAATCTCTCGCCAAAAGCTCGTACAGGAAATGAAAGAGGGAATCAAGAAGGACCCGAGCAAGAAATATTACATAAAAAACAACAAAGTTTGTGTCGCTGAGTGACTAATTATTTGAGAAAGTCAAGCATTTGTGTATGTGTGTGACGTTAATTTCATGGAGTTAAAACTTTTTGTATAACTGAGAACAGAGGTTAGAGGAACTACTGATAAGAGTATGATTAGACTGTGTTGCGTTATCAGTTGACTTTTTGCATCACTCTTCTAGATTATACGTAATAGGGTAACTTAGTTATAGAATAGGATTTTAGTTGTTGCAAGCATTGCACTAAGGTTTTAAGTTAGGTAAGTAGGCCACGAACTGTTGAGCAAACTGGGCTGGAAGCCCAAGCAATATGCAGTTCTGGTCTTGAGGCTATTTTACAATGTTTTATAACATGTGCTTGCAACTAGATCTTGAATGTCGCGTACCCCACGGGGATTTGATTTATTCATACAATTTATTATATATTGGTTCCAAAGCCCTTATGGGTACCAGCAAAAACTGGTTTTCAAACAAACAAACATTATTATTCCCGACACGAAAAATTTTCAAAGTGTTCCTGAAAAGCACGTTTCATGCAATTTTATCACTTTTGGCGAACTTTTTTTTCCGAATTTTAGAAATTTTTCAAGTCTCAAAAAAAGATGTAAGTGAAAAATTGTTGAAATTTTTCTCCGTGTTTCAAGCGATTCCAATCATTTTATGATTTTAAGTATTTAGCTAATTAATAATTATCCAATTATATGATTGCCCGATTAGGTGGAAAATTTTTTCATACAAAAGTTTTTTTCGTTGATACGTAAGATAAACACCCTCGAATCTCGATTAATCTGTAACTTTCTACGATGTTCACACCTAAAGATATTCGACAAACAAGAAAGGTGGTAAAAAGTGGCAAAAGTGGAAAAAGTGGCCGTAAGACGTGGAAAAGTTTGGAAAAGTTGCCGTTGGTCAACGAATGGAACTCAAAAACGTCAAAAATCCTTAGAAAGCCGGATAATCAGCTTCGTGTGCCGGTAAATCGATTTTTTTCAGATGGATCTGTCTGTATAATACTATTGCTGCTAAATCAACAATTAATTCTCCTTTCACTCACCATTTGCATTGTTCAGTTGTGATGAAATCAGTCGTTCAAAAAACCTTAAACCTGATGTAAGCCGTGATTATTTGATCTATATTATTTGATAGATTTTAGATAGTATTGTGTAATAAGGCAAGTATTGTGTAATAAGGCAGTATTGTGTAATAAGGCAGTGGAAGTGGAACATCCAGTTCTGGTCTGTGGTTAGGGAAAGTTAGAGAAAGAGAATACAATGGAGATTGTGGGTTGGACCTCACCTGGACGGACGAGAAACATGTCACTCTGGAGGAGAGACAATGGTTCTAGGAGAATTCAGACGTAAAGCCTTTGTGTAGATAGAGAGTCAAAGATAGATGTGAGTTCTAAACAAACTATGGATTCAGAGGTCATCAGACAGGAAGCTTTGGTAAAAAGATGAATAGTCGTAACACCTGGACTCGGGACAATGAAGCTTTAGTGGGAGATAAGACCAGCTGCCAAAGGTGTGAGCAGGGGCACGTGAGTCTGGTTAGAGAGGTCGGGTGAAAAACCACGGACAGGACATTATATAAGGTCCGGTGGAAAGGTCAGAAGAAGAGATAGAGTTTGCCCGATTCGAGGGCCATTGATATAGGTTACTTTGGAGCCAGGACCTGTTACGTTAGGGTCCTGGAGAGAGCATTATCGTGGTCTGTAGTTAGTGGAACTGTGCGGAGGACATGAGCAGTCTGGCTTAAGCGTAGAGAGAGTCAACAATGGTTAACTCAGGGGAGCAGGAATAGGCTGTGTTGTAGCCAGGGTTAACACGGGTTAATCCAACACGAGTGGGTTCGTGTCAACAACAATCGGGCTCAGGTAGAGCGAGAATGAATTATAGTGGATTTGGGCCTGATATAAGGACGGTCAGCGAGGATGAAAGTGTTATGTAAGTGTAGTTTAAGGGTAAGACTCCGTTAGAGACGGTTAACGAGGATTAACCGTGATAGGTAAGGGTAGAGCAAGGACGTGTGTTTTACAGTAGATGTAGGGCGTTATAAGTCAGAGTAATTAGGAAGTGTATTTTGTAGTAATTGGATTGTTAATCATTTTGTTTCTTACCCTTTTTTAACGTCATTATTACTTTTGTTTTTGTTGTTCGTAACCTAAATTACTACAAATAATCTACGAATCTGAAGCAAGTGATGACTGCTTACAAATGGCGCGAACGGTAGGATCCTATTTTATTATAGGATAGATTGTTTGTAGTTTAATTAAGGTAGGGAGGAGATTACTTATTATTCAAGAGTGAATTGACAGGTGTGAGGAGTATAGTTACGTTATGTTGTAACAGTGTTGCCAGTCAGATTAGTGTCAGATTAGTGCAGTGCAAGAGCAGTAAATGAAGGCACGGTTAAGTGTGAAGTTTAAATGATATTTTTGGGTTTCTTTCATCATGGAGGGGAAGGGAGGTTAGATACCGGAGGGGCACAGGTTAGGAGGGGCTGAGGAGATATTTTGAGGAATAAATGTCAGTCCGTTGAGGGATTGTATCGAGAGAGTGTTATGATTATTACCGAGGGGGGTACGTGAGCAGTTTATGGTTTACTGTTTCTTATTTTAAGATTTAAGACGGCAGACTTGACATACTTTCAGCCACCAGAGCCTCAGTGGGAGTGGCTGCCTGCTGAATCGTTCTGTTGTGTGTCAGACTTGTTTTCTTTTTGTAGCGCTACGAATGTTTATATTATGGAAGATAGCGAGAGGGGGAGTTTGGAGAGGGGGAGTTTGGAGTGGGTGACAGAGGTATGGGAAGAGATATGAAATTTATATAAATGAGACCCGGGTGATGCTAGCATTGGATAGGGAGAGGGAGGTTATTCGGAGAGATGTGACGTCACTAGTGAATTGGTTTGAAAACGTGGTACGTTTTGAGTGCGTTTTATGTTTTGGGGGGTGCCAGGGTATGGTATTTTCTATGATGAAAGAAACTAGTTATAGTTATATTACTGCTTTTTATGTGAAGAATGTGATGAATTAGTAGGTCGAATATTCGAATAGGATGATACGAAAGCAGTTTTGTAATTAAAGTCAAGATGTTACTGTGTGAGACACTGGTTTAATAATGAGAGTAAAAGCCGAGAAATACAGGGCTGAGAAATGTAACGGACAGGTGCGTATTGTATTGAGTGAGTGAAGTGCAGGATAGAAAGCTATGGTTGTATTGGTGTGCACTTGAAACATTTATATTAGTTGAAGTATAATATCGTGTTACGTCTGAGCCGTGTGTTTATTATGAAAGAGCACCTGGGGCTGAGCCATGATCTAAGTTTCATATAGAGTGGCTATCGTTAAATGTTCAGTTATAGTTTGCGAGTTTTATAAAGTATTCAGTTTCCTCTATTATACGAAGTAGGGGTTGTTCGGTCGTTTGCTTGTTTTGTTCGTTTTACATATGGATCCACTCGGAGACATGGTGGTGGCAATACTAGTAAAATTACTATTGGAGGTGGTGGTACTAGTGGTGACTAGTGGAATTACTATTGGAGGTGGTGGTACAGTGGTGACTAGTGGAATTACTATTGGAGGCGGTGGTACTAGTGGTGACTAGTGGAATTACTATTGGAGGTGGTGGTACTAGTGGTGACTAGTGGAATTACTATTGGAGGTGGTGGTACTAGTGGTGACTAGTGGAATTACTATTGGAGGTGGTGGTACTAGTGTTGACTAGTGGAATTACTATTGGAGGTGGTGGTACTAGTGGTGACTAGTGGAATTACTATTGGAGGTGGTGGTACTAGTGGTGACTAGTGGAATTACTATTGGAGGTGGTGGTACTAGTGGTGACTAGTGTTATTACTATTGGAGGTGGTGATACTAGCAGTGACTAGTGAATTACTATTGGAGCATGGTGAGAGGTGATGAATGGTGGAATTACTATTGGAGCATGGTGAGAGGTGACAATAGTGGAATTACTATTGGAGCATGACGAGAGGTGACAATAGTGGAATTACTATTGGAGTATGGTGAGAGGTGACAATAGTGGAATTACTATTGGAGCATGACGAGAGGTGACAATAGTGGAATTACTATTGGAGCATGACGAGAGGTGACAATAGTGGAATTACTATTGGAGCATGGTGAGAGAGGATAAATAGTGGAATTACTATTGGAGCATGGTGAGAGGTGATGAATAGTGGAATTACTATTGGAGTATGGTGAGAGGTGACAATAGTGGAATTACTATTGGAGCATGACGAGAGGTGACAATAGTGGAATTACTATTGGAGCATGGTGAGAGGTGATGAATGGTGGAATTACTATTGGAGCATGGTGAGAGGTGACAATAGTGGAATTACTATTGGAGCATGGTGACAGGTGATAAATAGTGGAATTACTATTGGAGCATGGTAAGAGCTGATAAATAGTGGAAATACTATTGGAACATGGTGATTGGTGACGGGTGAGAGTGGTATTAGAAATATACACATCGAGGCACTAGGAGATATTGCGGTGGCGATACTAGTGGTAATTATAAAGGTGCTGTTGGACCGTGGTGAGTACTGATATTGGAACTTGGAAGGAGACACGTAAATCAATTTGGAGATATTGGCATTGCAGTGGCAATACTAGTGGCAAATATTGGAAATACTATTGGAACATGGCGAGTGGTGACAAAGCATTAACCATTATTTTCAGGGTAAATCTAGAAGGAGAAACTTTTGGAGGAGACACAAGGAGACATTGGATCGGAGGCATTGGATCGGAGAGACAGATTGGCTGACAGATGGACTGGAGGTCACATAGAAAAATGGATCGAAGACAGATTGGATCGGAGACAGATTGGAGGACACATGGATTGGAGATCGCATGGAAGTATAGATCGAAGACAGATTGGATGACAGATGGATTGGAGGTCACATGGAAGCATGGATCGGAAAAAATAGAGAAGGAGAAACGGAGATAGATAGCTTGGAGAGGATGGTCGAAAAAGAAGAAAACGGGAACTAAAAGGGAAACGAAACTTAAAGAAGAAGTGAATGAAAAGGGAAGACGGATAGAAGACCCAGGCATGAAGAATGAGAGTTTCCAACAATAGAAATAATGCGGACCTGCAGAAAGAGACAAGAAAAAGACGTGAAAGAGCAAACAGGGAAGAGTCCAAAAGAAGGAGACACGTGGAGACCTGTGAAGGAGACACGTGAGCAAATTGGAAGAAAACACATGGAGACATTGGAAAGAGACATATGGAAACATTTGGATGAGACACGTGGAGAATTGTGAAGGGACACGTGAGCACATTGGAAGAAGACACATGGAGACATTGGACAAAGACACATGGCATTGGGAAGAGACATATGAAAGGAGACACGTGGAGACCTGTGAAGGAGAATCGAGAGCACTTTGGAAGAAGAAACATGGAGACATTGGAAGAAGATACATGGAGACATTGGAAAGAGACACGTGAAACATTAGAAGGAGACACGTGAAACATTAGAAGAAGACACAGATATGGAAAGCTGGAGGGACGGACAGTACGATAATACAGGGAACTGTCCAAAATGTTGGAAAACGAGCGGAAGACGGAGACATGGTGTGAGAAGAAGAGAGAGACGCAGAGAGGTTGATAATTAAGAGGAACACCAGTGGAACAAGAGAGATACACAGTAAAAGAAACAATAGAACGATGTTGGGAGGAGACTCGGAGACTTGGAGACTTACCAGGTTGTAAATACATTCTAGTAGGAGCAGTTGAATCCAAAAGGTTTTACGCTATTCTTCCAACCTAAAAACGAAAGGATTTGATAGATTTGGAAGAGTAATGAATTTATAAAGTAAACTTAGACTGGATTGAATAACTATGGGGGATTATCATCCCCCAGGGGCGGTGGAGAAAAGCTGATCAATACATACCTGGAAATGAAGATAGGGAGCGAATCTAATCATCCGGAGAGGAGCTGCTCACCATATCATTTTGGATAGGAGACTTGGAGTCGGAGTCGGAGCTGTCGGGGCAACAGGTGGAGTGGGGAAAAGTACCCGACATAAAGTACAAAGTGACACGAGGAGGAGGAGCAGGGGGATCGTCAGAAGAACTGATTTCGCCATGTTGTACAGAGTCAGACATAATTAAGACGGAGTGAAGTAAGTGAGTCAAGCATTATACTTATATAGACAATAGAACATAATATGAAGATGAACAGTGAATAGATGGCCCGTCATGGTGTTCAAAAAGGAACAATTTTATTTGGTTCTGGGACAGAGTAATGAGTTTGGTAGAGTAAGAATTTTGAAAAGTGAGTTGAAGATAGTCTTGAAACGATAGTCTGTAGTACGAGATTTTCTATAAAGTTATTATATGCACTATTATAGTAAAGTTCTAAAAAAAGCACAGATTTTGTAAAGTTGTGTTAGCCGTGAATATTGAGCGAATAGAAGCTGATATGGAATATAGTCTGTAGTACGAGATGTTCTATTAAATTATTATACTACATATTATAGTAAAGTTCTAAAAAAGATCATATTTTGTAAAGTTGTGTAAGCCGTGATTATTTGATCTATATTATTTGATAGATTTTAGATAGTATTGTGTAATAAGGCAAGTATTGTGTAATAAGGCAGTATTGTGTAATAAGGCAGTGGAAGTGGAACATCCAGTTCTGGTCTGTGGTTAGGGAAAGTTAGAGAAAGAGAATACAATGGAGATTGTGGGTTGGACCTCACCTGGACGGACGAGAAACATGTCACTCTGGAGGAGAGACAATGGTTCTAGGAGAACTCAGACGTAAAGCCTTTGTGTAGATAGAGAGTCAAAGATAGATGTGAGTTCTAAACAAACTATGGATTCAGAGGTCATCAGACAGGAAGCTTTGGTAAAAAGATGAATAGTCGTAACACCTGGACTCGGGACAATGAAGCTTTAGTGGGAGATAAGACCAGCTGCCAAAGGTGTGAGCAGGGGCACGTGAGTCTGGTTAGAGAGGTCGGGTGAAAAACCACGGACAGGACATTATATAAGGTCCGGTGGAAAGGTCAGAAGAGAGATAGAGTTTGCCCGATTCGAGGGCCATTGATATAGGTTACTTTGGAGCCAGGACCTGTTACGTTAGGGTCCTGGAGAGAGCATTATCGTGGTCTGTAGTTAGTGGAACTGTGCGGAGGACATGAGCAGTCTGGCTTAAGCGTAGAGAGAGTCAACAATGGTTAACTCAGGGGAGCAGGAATAGGCTGTGTTGTAGCCAGGGTTAACACGGGTTAATCCAACACGAGTGGGTTCGTGTCAACAACAATCGGGCTCAGGTAGAGCGAGAATGAATTATAGTGGATTTGGGCCTGATATAAGGACGGTCAGCGAGGGATGAAAGTGTTATGTAAGTGTAGTTTAAGGGTAAGACTCCGTTAGAGACGGTTAACGAGGATTAACCGTGATAGGTAAGGGTAGAGCAAGGACGTGTGTTTTACAGTAGATGTAGGGCGTTATAAGTCAGAGTAATTAGGAAGTGTATTTTGTAGTAATTGGATTGTTAATCATTTTGTTTCTTACCCTTTTTTAACGTCATTATTACTTTTGTTTTTGTTGTTCGTAACCTAAATTACTACAAATAATCTACGAATCTGAAGCAAGTGATGACTGCTTTGTAGGAAAATTAAATTATCAAGAAAAAGAATGGAACTTCGTAGAAAATGTGCCTACAGTATAGTATAGAGCGATTATTTGGGTAGGAACATTAGTTTACTGATCTAAGTAAACTAAACTAAAGAGAGAGCTATAAACCAAAACGAACAGAAAGATATGTAACTACATTAGTGTAACGGGCACTAGGATTTTAAATGAAATCTAATGAATTATCATATATTTAAATATCCTGATCACTAGTCAGCGACTATAAGTCACGTGCTATTATGCTATATCACGTGCTATATCACGTGGCAATATCACGTGCTAATATCACGTGCTAATATCACGTGCTAATATCACGTGCTAATATCACGTGCTAATTCACGTGCTAATATCACGTGCTAATATCACGTGCTAATATCACGTGCTAATATCACATGTGCTATATCACTTGCTATATCACTTGCTATATCACTTGCTATATCACTTGCTATATCACTTGCTATATCACTTGCTATATCACTTGCTATATCACTTGCTATATCAGGGGATGGTTTGTAGTCATCCTGTTCTACTAACTGGTCACATTGGTAAATGGTAATTCATTCAGCGTTCGGAGATTATTTATACGTAAAATGAAATTATCCAAATTGAATTATCCAAATTCATGATCTGTCACCCCTGGCCCTCCTTACCTTACATACAGGGGGGCCTGTATTATTACAATAACTAATCAGAATGATAGCGGTTTTGGCCCTGAACCTGTGTTATGGGGCTGGCTGTTTCGGTATAGTCGGGGGGGGGGGGGGGGGGGATCATATGCTCAGAACTGTACGTGACGTACGGCACTTAGTACCTGACCCCCCCCCCCCGTATAGTATCAGCAAAACGCTGACGGACCAACAAAGTCTTTTGAACCTACAGTAAGTAGATCAATTGGTGGCCTGCTTTTAACAAGAATTTCACCGCGGTAACACCACGCACGATCAAAGTTACCTACTGCCTACAATGTAATTGTTCTACTTTATTGTATCCCAGAGTGGTGTTTGGCGCAAGTGATAATCGCTTTCATTATATTAGGCGTGCAGAAATAAAGTAACAACTAACATGTAAAGTAACATCTGTTCTTAAATATGTAATCGCTTTTTACCATTCAGTGTCGATCAACTGTTAAATAATCGGCCACGAGTTTATCAGCTGATATAATAATTCAATTTGTTTTGACTTGCTGAATTTCATCACTCGGTAATTTATTCAGCTTGTTTCAACAAAATAACACTTATATTGATAATTGATCCGCTCAGATGACTTATATGCTATATTAATGAATTAGAGTAAATTGTAACCCGATGGAAACCTGTGTAACAGTCGTCAAGCACCTAAAACTGGTTGCTATGCCTGTAATTAATTAACACATAACTGGCGTCGCGCGCGCAAAATAGGTTCCTTTTATACACATAATTATAGCTTTATAGGGGAGTGGTCTATATTGCAAAGGAGCAGACTTTTGTCATCATCGTAGCGCCGTCGGGCCACCTCATATATCCAAACCCGATTACTTATTCCCTACGATCTTTTTGCCTTCGGCAAGAGTAGGGAAAAAAAATTATTATAGCGGCAGTTTGATCTGAAATATAGAGGAGGTCTAATTGGATCATAACACTCAGCTACCCGGTCTGAGTCAGGGAACTACTACTACTACTACTATGTAGTAGTAGTAGTAGTATTTGCTAAATACTGACATCATCCTTGTTACTAATTGTGGAGTGTGCTTTAAGAAGTTTATAGGAAGTTGGAGCACAACATTCCGTTCCGATATGTTTAAGTGTATTACGTTAGTTAGGTTTAAGTTTATTACGTTAGTTAAGTTTAAGTTTATTACATTAGTTAAGTTTAAGTGTATTACGTTAGTTAAGTTTAAGTGTATTACGTTAGTTAAGTTTAAGTGTATTACGTTAGTTAGGTTTAAGTTTATTACATTAGTTAAGTTTAAGTGTATTACGTTAGTTAAGTTTAAGTGTATTACGTTAGTTAAGTTTAAGTGTATTACGTTAGTTAGGTTTAAGTTTATTACGTTAGTTAAGTTTAAGTGTATTACGTTAGTTAAGTTTAAGTGTATTACGTTAGTTAAGTTTAAGTGTATTACGTTAATTAAGTTTAAGTGTATTACGTTAGTTAAGTTTAAGTTTATTACGTTAGTTAAGTTTAAGTGTATTACGTTAGTTAAGTTTAAGTGTATTACGTTAGTTAAGTTTAATTGTATTACGTTAGTTAAGTTTAAGTGTATTACGTTAGTTAAGTTTAAGTGTATTACGTTAGTTAAGTTTAAGTGTATTACGTTAATTAAGTTTAAGTGCATTACGTTATTTAAGTTTAAGTGTATTACGTTAGTTAAGTTTAAGTGTATTACGTTAGTTAAGTTTAAGTGTATTACGTTAGTTAAGTTTAAGTTTATTACGTTAGTTAAGTTTAAGTTTATTACGTTAATTAAGTTTAAGTGTATTACGTTAGTTAAGTTTAAGTGTATTACGTTAGTTAAGTTTAAGTTTATTACGTTATTTAAGTTTAAGTTTATTACGTTAGTTAAGTTTAAGTTTATTACGTTAGTTAAGTTTAAGTGTATTACGTTAGTTAAGTTTAAGTTTATTACGTTAGTTAAGTTTAAGTTTATTACGTTAGTTAAGTTTAAGTGTATTACGTTAGTTAAGTTTAAGTTTATTACGTTAGTTAAGTTTAAGTTTATTACGTTAATTAAGTTTAAGTGTATTACGTTAGTTAAGTTTAAGTGTATTACGTTAATTAAGTTTAAGTGTATTACGTTAGTTAAGTTTAAGTGTATTACGTTAGTTAGGTTTAAGTGTATTACGTTAGTTAAGTTTAAGTGTATTACGTTAGTTAAGTTTAAGTGTATTACGTTAGTTAAGTTTAAGTGTATTACGTTAGTTAAGTTTAAGTGTATTACGTTAGTTAAGTTTAAGTTTATTACGTTAGTTAAGTTTAAGTGTATTACGTTAGTTAAGTTTAAGTTTATTACGTTAGTTAAGTTTAAGTGTATTACGTTAGTTAAGTTTAAGTGTATTACGTTAATTAAGTTTAAGTGTATTACGTTAGTTAAGTTTAAGTGTATTATGTTAGTTAGGTTTAAGTGTATTACGTTAGTTAAGTTTAAGTGTATTACGTTAGTTAAGTTTAAGTGTATTACGTTAGTTAAGTTTAAGTGTATTACGTTAGTTAAGTTTAAGTGTATTACGTTAGTTAAGTTTAAGTTTATTACGTTAGTTAAGTTTAAGTGTATTACGTTAGTTAGGTTTAAGTTTATTACGTTAGTTAAGTTTAAGTTTATTACGTTAGTTAAGTTTAAGTGTATTACGTTAGTTAAGTTTAAGTGTATTACGTTAGTTAAGTTTAAGTGTATTACGTTAGTTAAGTTTAAGTGTATTACGTTAATTAGGTTTAAGTGTATTCTCTGGTAAGTGGTAATTGCTTCTGTCACTTGATTGCCATTTATTTGAAAATTTCGTTGCAGTCTGATGATTTGGAGGGATCGAGTTTATACTTTAGCACTATTTTAACTGCGACAGTGATATCCTGCCGAAGGTAACACTATACTAGTGAACTTTCCAAATTTCGTTGCGATATATCCAAACGAAAGTAAAGGAACCTGAAGGGGGGTAACAAGTTTTATTGGGTGTTGAAATAATTAGGCAGGGAGTTAGGGTCCAGGGAGTTGATTAGAGACTAAAGATTGGAGACGTTGTACAAGATTTGTGGCCCCCAAGCCCTAACATCATTATTTTATTGACCAATGTCCTCCAATAAGGGTTAAGTGTTTATAGAAGAGGCCACATCTTACCTGGGCGACAACTATTTTGGCATGCGCCCTAGCAAAATGATAGGAAATTTAATTGGTTGTAAATCTGCCCACTAAAAAAACATGCAACTTGTTAAAATTGACATTTTAAGCAAAGCGTAACACACAGTAAAAAGGCGTGGTATGAAACACTCCGCTTAGTATTAATCTCACATCGTTATTTCATCAGTCACGGCAGACACGGTGTAATGAATGTGAGGTATGCAAGACGCCGGATTGTGGAGAATGCAACATGTGCAAGGATAAGATAAAGTTTGGAGGATCGGGCAAAAAGAAGCAAGCCTGTATGGAACGAAAGTAAGTTTTTGCGATAAAAATACAATCTTCACGATTCAGTTCAGCATCTCTTTTGCCGAAGCTCCTGCGCGCGAAAACCAAAAAACATAGTTGTGTGTAAATGGTAATGTTAGCATTGATTTTCGCGGTTTTTGAATATATTAATCTTTTGCGCGCGCAGTAGAGCATGTGCGTTTTCTAAATTCTCGTAACAGTCAAGGATCTGAAAACGTTCCCGTCTATAAAACTTGAGATATTGCTCCTAGTCTCGAATCAATAGTAATGTAACTAAGACATGAATAATGATAGGTGTCCAAACATTGCGGTGATGAGGGCCGAGGAGAACTCCGAGGATAAAACGGATAACTTAGACCCGAGCAACAAAGTGGCCCAGTTAAAGGCAGATAAGAAAGTGTCTAGTAGCATCGAAGGAAAGTTTACTGGAAACATTACATGCAAAGAAGGTTTTTATGAATTTTATTTTAGATCCGAAAATTAAAATAGTGCTATTAAAATTGATTGATTTGACAAAAATTCATAAATTCCACTTTTAATATATTCATCAGGAAAGAAAGTGTTTTATAAGTCAGCAGTGGTTGAAAATGAAGCATTATCCCTGGGTGACTACGTTTCAATAGCTCCAGAAACCCCCGATATCCCATCTTATATTGGCAGGATCACCACTATGTTTACTAAGGGCGGTGAAAACCTTCTACACGTTCACTGGTTAAAGTAAGTACTAAGTACCCTTCTTCATCCTCCATCCCTTTCAAATACTCCTCTTCTTCCATGCCCCTCTCAAATATCCCTCCTCCCTCCCTCTTAGTCGTGCTGGAGACACAGTACTTGGTGAAGCACATGTAACCATAGTAACCCTCTTAGTCGTGCTGGAGACACAGTACTTGGTGAAGCACATGTAACCATAGTAACCCTCTTAGTCGTGCTGGAGACACAGTACTTGGTGAAGCACATGTAACCATAGTAACCCTCTTAGTCGTGCTGGAGACACAGTACTTGGTGAAGCACATGTAACCATAGTAACCCTCTTAGTCGTGCTGGAGACACAGTACTTGGTGAAGCACATGTAACCATAGTAACCCTCTTAGTCGTGCTGGAGACACAGTACTTGGTGAAGCACATGTAACCATAGTAACCCTCTTAGTCGTGCTGGAGACACAGTACTTGGTGAAGCACATGTAACCATAGTAACCCTCTTAGTCGTGCTGGAGACACAGTACTTGGTGAAGCACATTTAACCATAGTAACCCTCTTAGTCGTGCTGGAGACACAGTACTTGGTGAAGCACATGTAACCATAGTAACCCTCTTAGTCGTGCTGGAGACAGTACTTGGTGAAGCACATGTAACCATAGTAACCCTCTTAGTCGTGCTGGAGACACAGTACTTGGTGAAGCACATGTAACCATAGTGACCCTCTTAGTCGTGCTGGAGACACAGTACTTGGTGAAGCACATGTAACCATAGTAACCCTCTTAGTCGTGCTGGAGACACAGTACTTGGTGAAGCACATGTAACCATAGTAACCCTCTTAGTCGTGCTGGAGACACAGTACTTGGTGAAGCACATGACGAGTACGAACTGTTTCTATCGGACTCGTGTGATGACGCTCCTTTGGGCTCTGTCCTCAGTAAAGTTACTGTAAACTACTGCCCTCCTCCTCCTAACTGGAACATGATAGGTAATACTCTCACTTAGTTGTTTATAAAGATACAGTTGTTTGCTGTGTTCATTATTACAGTTGTTTGCTGTGTTCGTTATTATAAGTACTTATAAAACAATCACTCTGTTCAGGTGGCATGCCAGTTCCTGAGAAGAAAGATACAGCTTTATTCTTTAAGCTCTGGTATGACAGTGACAAAGCAAGGTAGGGTCGTTTTACCAACCCTGGTCTGCATTTGTTATGTTTCAATATTTGAGATACAATTTGTGGAACTCCTGCTGCATTTGTATTTGGAAAGTTTGAAGCTAAAGAATTGTAACTTTGTCAGGTTTGAAGCTAAAGAATTGTAACTTTGTCAGGTTTGAGTGTCCATTAAGGGAGTATCTGGAGTGGGAGGAGGAGGAGGGGTGTTGTCCGGCCTGTACCAGGAGGAGGGAGAGAGAAAGGGCGGCTATTCCTTTCTTAGGTTAGCAGTTAGTTAGTAGTTAGGGCGGCTATTCCTTTCTTAGGTTAGCAGTTAGTTAGTAGTTAGGGGGCAATTTGATCTTCAGTTTATTTTAACCAGTCCAGTTATTTGCACCACACACTCAACTTGTCTTGAAAGGAATTGATTTTGCGAATTTGTACATGATCACTACTTCTCCGACAATGATTTGTTTATCAGAAAAAGAGAGAGGTGTACTAAAATACAAGAACATTGAGTATAGTGTGGGGGACTATGTGTACGTTAGATCAGACGCTTACTCAATGCCATCCAGGTACGTCATCATAGATTATAATTATTAGTAATAATCTAGTCGAATATAAAAAATATGTCCCTTACGAATAACAGATATACTCTAGTAGCAGGGAGTAGTAACAGATAGGTAATGGATAAAATAAGTCATTTTATTTCAGAGGAAAAAGCAATATCACAAAAATACGAAAAGACAAAGTTGATGACGAAATGTTTCCAGGTGAATAAACTGTAAACTCGATAATACGCTATAAAACTTTAATCATGATTATTGATTACTCAAACTATTAGAGGATGGAGTTATGATTCTACAACTGTTCCACAACGTATGGAACTGTTCTAAAACTTCTGGAACTATCTCTGCATATATAATTAATTAGTTAAATTCTACCGTATCTGACATTAACTCTCACAGAATACTACAGAAAGACTGACTACATCAAGGGAAATAACGACCTGGTACCAGAACTCTTCAGAATAGGCCGCATCGTCAGCTTCTCCACCAAACAAGAGGGACTTGATGGATCTTCTGTTAAGGTAAATAGGGACTCAGTTAATTGACTGATTGATCTTCTGTTAAGGTAAATAGGGACTCAGTTAATTGACTGATTGATCTTCTGTTAAGGTAAATAGGGACTCAATTAACTGACTAATTGATCACTCAATTTGGTTTGATCCCAAATTGAGGTACTAGAAGTCAAAATCATAGTATCTCTTTTTTGTCCCATTTAGAATGATATGAGATATATAGATAGGAGATAGATTGTCACAGTTTTTACTGAATATTCCTCCAGGAACTAATTAACTATAAGTTGTGAGTGAGCCTATTTATTACAGGTGACTGTTAAGAAGATGTACCGTGCAGAGAACCTAGTGGGTAACCATGGTAACATAGAGAACTTCTGCTCGGAGGCAGCGGACATCAACCTCCTCTTCTACAGTCTAGATCAGGTAGACACCAGCTAAAGTCAATTATAACCTATTATAACATAATATATATTATATAACCTAGCCCTTTTTGTAGGAACCCAGTGAATCTTGCAATAGTAATACCGCTATATTAATTTATTGTGTCTAACTCTAATCTAAGTTTTCTGTAGGTTAAAATACGCGCTGAAAAGATATTAGGTAAGTGCACAGTGCGACACAGGGAGGATATTGAAGATCTGGGCAGGTACACAACTCTCCCCGACCATTTCTACTTCTCAGAGTGCTGGGATTCAGATACTAAAAGTCTGGAGGATATCCCCTCTGAGGCTAGGTGGGTAATAATAGTGGGTAATAATAGTGGGTAATAATAGTGGGTAATATTAGTGGGTAATAATAGTGGGTAATATTAGTGGGTAATATTAGTGGGTAATAATAGTGGGTAATAATAGTGGGTAATAATAGTGGGTAATAATAGTGGGTAATAATAGTGGGTAATAATAGCGGGTAATAATAGTGGGTAATATTAGTGGGTAATAATAGTGGGTAATAATTGTGGGTAATGATAGTGGGTAATAATAGTGGGTAATAATAGTGGGTAATATTAGTGGGTAATATTAGTGGGTAAGAATAGTGGGTAATGATTGTGGGTAATAATAGTGGGTAATAATAGTGGGTAATAATAATGGGTAATAATAGTGGGTAATAATAGTGGGTAATAATAGTGGGTAATAATAGTGGGTAATAATAGTGGGTAATAATAGTGGGTAATAATAGTGGGTAATAATAGTGGGTAATAATAGTGGGTAATAATAGTGGGTAATAATAGTGGGTAATAATAGTGGGTAATATTAGTGGGTAATAATAGTGGGTAATAATAGTGGGTAATAATAGTGGGTAATAATAGTGGGTAATAATAGTGGGTAATATTAGTGGGTAAGAATAGTGTTACTATAAGTGTACTATTTATTAACATCAGGTGTAGTAACAAAGGGAAAAAGAAGCGTGTAGACCTGGAGACGAAGGAACCTTCCTTTAGGAAACTGAGAACTCTGGACGTGTTTGCGGGGTGCGGGGGTTTATCAGAGGGGTTCCATCAGGTAGCTACAACACAACTACCTTACTCGGGAATATTATGACTGGGATAAAGTGGTGGGTTTTGGAAAATTCCGCCATATTTTTCCCGGTCATTAATTTTCCCAGTCATAAATTAACCCGAAATAATGTTCCCGAGTAAGGTAAACTAATAGTAATACATTTTGATGCTTGGTGGGTTTTGGAACATTCCGCCATATTTTTCCCGGTCATTAATTTTCCCAGTCATAAATTAACCCGCTATAATATTCCCGAGTAAGGTACTTACTACTAATAGTGCAACACTACTAGTTACTACTACTCACAATGTTCAACATGTTTTTAAAATTGATTTTTAAGGGCAATATTAATAAGATTAAACGATATTTCTATTAAGATAAAACGATCCACTGTAATGACCTTCATTTTAGTTGGATGCGTGTAATTTCTGCAAAAAAGTTTCCAGCGATAAGTTTCTATTTCAGGCTGGTGTAGCAGAATCTTGCTGGGCTATTGAGTTCTTCAGCGAGGCTGCCCAGGCGTACAAGCTGAACAACCCTAAAGCTGAGGTTTTCAATGAGGTTGGTTAAAGTTTAGTGAGCCTAATTAACGATACCTGGGTGAGTTATATTATAAATGTTAAAGTTTCTGATTAATATCACGTGTTTAATATCACGTGTTTAATATCACGTGTTTAATATCACGTGTTTAATATCACGTGTTTAATATCACGTGTTTAATATCACGTGTTTAATATCACGTGTTTAATATCACGTGTTTAATATCACGTGTTTAATATCACGTGTTTAATATCACGTGTTTAATATCACGTGTTTAATATCACGTGTTTAATATCACGTGTTTAATATCACGTGTTTAATATCACGTGTTTAATAGCACGTGTTTAATATCACGTGTTTGATATCACGTGTTTAATATCACGTGTTTAACAGGATTGTAACGCGGTGTTGAGGATGGCAATAGATGGGGTCCCCACTAACAAGCTGGGTCAGCAGATACCACAGAAGGGAGAAGTGGAACTCTTATGTGGGGGTCCACCCTGTCAGGTTTATTAAGAGGGGGAAGTGGAACTCTTATGTGGGGGTCCACCCTGTCAGGTTTATTAAGAGGGGGGGGGGGAGAAGTGGAACTCTTATGTGGGGGTCCACCCTGTCAGGTTTATTAAGAGGGGGGGGGGGAGAAGTGGAACTCTTATGTGGGGGTCCACCCTGTCAGGTTTATTAAGAGGACAACTCTCTATATATATAGAATATATATATTATAGAGGACAACCAAACAAACATCATTACAATTTGATTTGACGGTTCACTTGACTCAATGTAAAAGATAACAGTGAAAAAAGCGACCCTGCTAAAAAATGTTTTGAATTTTGCACTAAAACGCAGCATTATAAGATAAAAATATTGTTTTTGATAATTCTACTATATAATATAATTCTGTTCTTCAGGGCTTCAGTGGGATGAACAGATTTAACGCGCGGGAATACAGCATGTTTAAAAACAGCCTTATTTCCTCCTACCTCAGCTATTGTAAGTTCCTCCTATCTAAAAGCGCTTTCTAGCCTGTTTTTAAACATAATTTACTACCATTACAAACGAATAGAAATAGAAAGTTCGCAAAGTAAACCTGAACTCATTGGACACAACTTTATTTTCAGGTGAGTTTTACAGGCCACGCTACACAACTTTATTTTCAGGTGAGTTTTACAGGCCACGCTACTTTCTGCTTGAAAACGTGCGCAACTTCGTGTCTTACAAGAAGAACATGGTGCTGAAACTTTGCTTATCTTCACTCGTAAATATGGGGTGAGTTACACATGTTACTGGTCACGTGTTACTGGTTTACTGATCACGTGTTACTGGTTTACTGATCACGTGTTACTGGTTTACTGATCACGTGTTACTGGTTTACTGATCACGTGTTACTGGTTTACTGATCACGTGTTACTGGTTTACTGATCACGTGTTACTGGTTTACTGATCACGTGTTACTGGTTTACTGATCACGTGTTACTGGTTTACTGATCACGTGTTACTGGTTTACTGGTCACGTGTTACTGGTTTACTGATCACGTGTTACTGGTTTACTGATCACGTGTTACTGGTTTACTGATCACGTGTTACTGGTTTACTGATCACGTGTTACTGGTTTACTGATCACGTGTTACTGGTTTACTGATCACGTGTTACTGATCACGTGTTACTGGTTTACTGATCACGTGTTACTGGTTTACTGATCACGTGTTACTGGTTTACTGATCACGTGTTACCAGGTACCAGTGCACGTTTGGCGTGCTACAGGCAGGATGTTACGGGGTGGCACAGACTCGTCGCAGAGCTTTTGTTCTAGCTGCTGCTCCTGGAGAAGTACTCCCACAATTTCCTGAGCCTAGGTGAGATATTGTGGAGAGTTTAGGGTTGTTCCCCGTTTAGCAAAGTACAGTATATATTATTGTCCAAAGATTGTTATCAAAGGCTAAGATTTCTTGATAATTTTTAAAAACATTTCTCGCGTAACCATGGTTTAACATTCCAACGTGGTCCCTCAGGCATGCATTCAGTCCTAAGGGTATGTCACTGTCTGTAACAATAGATAACAGACAATACAGTAGTCACATTACACGCTACGACAGCGCTCCTCTTAGGAATATTACGGTAATTATTTAGTTATCATTTAACTGATGAGTTAATTAATGATTACATGATTACAACTGTTACAAGGAGTAAACTAATTAATTAATCAGTTAATTAATTAACTCTGACTACATGATTACACCCTGTAACAGGTACGGGACATCATGTCCGACCTGCCTGTAATCCCCAACGGAGCCAACAAGAGAGAGCTGGGTTACGACACTGAACCTAACTCGTGGTTCCAGCGCCACATTCGCCACAACGCACAGGTAACCAGGTAACCAGGTAACCAGGTAGGTCTAACGCAGCCAACAAGAGAGAGCTAGGTTACGACACTGAACCTAACTCGTGGTTCCAGCGTCACATTTGCCACAATGCGCAGGTTGGAATCAGCATTAAATATCTTGCGCATGACAGTTTCAAGGTATTTTGTGACAGTTTTAAGGTATTTTGTGACAGTTTTAAGGTATTTTGTGACAATACTACTACTTATTGTGTAACAGTTGTTTGTCTAGGTACTGACTGATCACATATGTAAGGAGATGAACCCCCTGGTGGCGTTAAGAATGCGACACATCCCCCTTACTCCAGGTAAGAGTATGCTCCAGGCATCCGCCGGGGGAGGGGACTATTCTGGGGAGGTGGGAGTCATAGAGTGGGGGGGGCGGGGATAGGAGTGGGGAGCAAATTTATGATATTGACTGCGCTGTTTTAGAAAATAACTGGTACTAGAGATATATATATAGTGCGTGAAAATTCACCTAATCTCCTGTTAAGATGGTGCAGCCCTCCCATGGTCACTACTAAGGAGCGACATTCAGGAGACAATAATAAATTAAGCAGGGTATATTATATCAGGATGATCTAGTGCACAGTGTCTTCCTGCGCGCGTGGGATACGTCACTACCAAAAGTGAGGTCTCGTTACAGAGGTTATGTAAACCTACCTTTTAGTTGATATATCACAGGTTTATATATAAAACTATTGTGAAAAAGTTGCATTTTGTTTTTAATACCGTATTATAGTTTGTGTGTAGTATAATAGTATTATTATATAGTATGTTAGTATTATAGTTTGTTAGTACTATAGTTTGTGTATTATAGTATTATAGTGATTTGAGAGATTTGGTTGGGGAGGCGGGTTATCGTTGTGCAGTACTGTACTACTCACGAAGTACTGTACACGATGTTTTCAACCCACGAGTCAGAGAGCAAGCTCAACTGACGGCTCCCAGATGAAGTATGCACATGAAGGTGAATCGGTCTGATCAAGACCTTTGTGTGCGAATATCTTTACTTCCCGAGGCGAAGCTTTTTCAGCGAGTTATCTAATATTGGGTTCCACTTGATACGTTGGTACAGCTTTAGAGGTTCCTTGTATTTAGTCCATGCTGTGGACCAGGAGTGTTGTTTAGGAAGGGCCTCAATACATTGTCCGCTATGGTTTTAGGGTTGGAGAAGCCATCATATCCCATAGTTACCATAGTAACCATAGTATCCCAGAGGTGGTGAAGTTCTATTTTCTCCCCACTTTTTATAGTATGTTCCCACCTCTGTAACTCCGGCCCCTCCATACTTGCTTGCACACCTTAAACAGGTCCTCCATTTTGGTTTTGGCAAAGAATTAAAACATCTCACTTTATGATTTACATAATGTTTTATTCTGCCCAAGCTTGAAGCTAGTATAATTGTTTGTCTTGTTTGCGTGATTAGCCCAACTGAATGCACATTTCCTATATACTTACTTTACTTACTATATACGTGGGTGTTTTTTGTTTTATTTTAATTATAGCCTGGAGAAATCATACAGTTACTCAGCTATTTTCTCATTCGTGTGTAAAATCTGGCATCTTGTTTTTATCAAAGTCCTGGACCATATCAAAATTCCTGGTGAACAGTCACCTGTCATGAAGCTTAGACCTGGATAAGCACACAGTTACCCAGGCTTAGAACCCACTAAATATTCGAGATGTTAAAGCGAATATACTATAATTCAGTTATTCAGGATATCGATGAAAAATGTTTGGAAGATAAATTCTCATAATAGTATCATTTATTCTGTTACTCTAGTATTCTTCTGTGAAGGCTCTCAGAAGGTATTTAAAATGTTATTAATTTATATTAATTGGATTAATTAAGCAGTTAAGCTATGTTTCTGATAAGCTGCCTGGTTGTGGCCTACCTGTTGAAGCTGGCTAGTAACCTAGTAACTACACTAGTAACCTAGTAACTACACTAGTAACCTAGTAACTACACTAGTAACCTAGTAACTACACTAGTAACCTAGTAACTACATTAGTAACCTAGTAACTACATTAGTAACCTAGTAACTACACTAGTAACCTAGTAACTACACTAGTAACCTAGTAACTACACTAGTAACCTAGTAACTACACTAGTAACCTAGTAACTACACTAGTAACCTAGTAACTACATTAGTAACCTAGTAACTACATTAGTAACCTAGTAACTACACTAGTAACCTAGTAACTACATTAGTAACCTAGTAACTACACTAGTAACCTAGTAACTACACTAGTAACCTAGTAACTACACTAGTAACCTAGTAACTACACTAGTAACCTAGTAACTACACTAGTAACCTAGTAACTACATTAGTATCCTAGTAACTACATTAGTAACCTAGTAACTACACTAGTAACCTAGTAACTACACTAGTAACCTAGTAACTACACTAGTAACCTAGTAACTACACTAGTAACCTAGTAACTACACTAGTAACCTAGTAACTACACTAGTAACCTAGTAACTACATTAGTAACCTAGTAACTTAGCTATGTTCCTGATAAGCTGCCTGGTTGTGGCCTACCTGTTGAAGCTGGCTAGACACTACTACAGAACATACTGGAGCCACCAGAGACTGGCTGCCATACCTCAGCCCCCTATTGACAGTATTATGAAAGGTTTTTTTAAAGCAGTTTAATTTGATCTTGTTGATTATTTGATAATTTTGCCTTATAAAGCAGCAAGATTTTACAACTGCTTGCAAGTACAATTTATGGTATAAGTGTACTTACAGAATTTAATGTGAACGAATCTGTGCAGGTCATACGACAACTCTAAACAAGTGGAAAGAAAAGAACAAGCTGAGTGTGTGACGTCACGTGTGTGTGTGTGACGTCACGAGTGTGTGTGACGGCACGAGTGTGTGTAACGTCACGTGTGTGTGTGACGTCAGGTGTGTGTGTGACGTCACGTGTGAGTGTGTGACGTCACGTGTGTGTGACGTCACGTGTGTGTGTGACGTCACGTGTGAGTGTGACGTCACGTGTGAGTGTGTGACGTCACGTGTGTGTGACGTCACGTGAGATATTACTACAGAACATACTGCAGGTCACACGACAACACTGAACAAGTGGAAAGAAAAGAACAAGCTGCTGGATCTGTGGATAGAGTGGCACAACACTTACGGAGACACTTTCGTCTTCTTCTTATCTACTCGTCCTATCCTGTGGACTGCTGATCCAGCTTCACTTAAAGACATCACTACTGATTTAAAACACTTCTCTAAGTTTGATGGCCTTCCTAATAGAAGTCTCTACGGGCAAAGGTTGGTGGGTACAGAAAGTATTCTAAGTGGTAATGGACTCGGTTGGGCGTTGAAACGGAAAGTAATGACACCATTCTTTGCTAAAACAAATATGGAGGAACTTTACTACGCGTGTAAACCGCACATGGAAGGTCCTGAGCTGAAGAGATGGAAAGAATTGATAAAAGATGGCAAGAAAGTAGATCTGCACGATCAGCTAGGCATCACATTCACTTCATACCTCCAAGTTATGGGGTTCCACAATTTTATGAACTCTGAACTGATAGCAAAGAACGTGTTTAAGATTCTGGAGGCGCTTCCTAAACAGCTGTCCTCGTGGCTCTCTTACCTGTGTAGTAATGATAAGGAGGAAACTGTTAATATGATTCACGAAATGAGATCGGAAGCTAAAAAGGCAGCTATGGAGATACACCGACAAACAGTGAGATACAAAAGAAATGAACAAAGTAGGTCCATTTCATTTAAGCTCTAACGTTTTGCTTTTACTGTGGATCGGTAACTTCGCTTATGTATTTTTTTCGGTGCAGGTAATTATTTTAATTTCAGGCATGACAAATATAAATATGTTGGGCTTTTTGATCGAGGCAAACAATAAAAACGGGCATGGAAAAAGGCGCAGTGTTGATGACACTGTGACCTTCACTATTGACGACATTATGACCATTTGTCTGGTGATGGATAATATGGTGAAACAGATTACTTCTTTGTTTATGCTGCTCAACGATGAGCCCGAGTGTCAGAGGAAAATGTTTGCGGAGTTGAGAGAAACCTCCATCGATACTTTTGAAGGATTAAACAGTCTGGAGTATACAGAGAAGTGTATTTTGGAGTGTTTACGTCTTAGACCGGTTCTAACCAGAGGAACAAGATCGTACAAATTTAAGTAAGACCTTCATCACATACATTCCTCCATCACATACATTCCTCAAAAGCTCAAATCCGCGTGAACTTCTCATTGGTTATCAGATCAGTGGCGTAACGAAGGGCCCTGTAACAGGCAACGTTACCCACTGTATCAGATATCCTTATTTTCAATCCTTAAATCTGTTTCAATAATACATGTTACTAAATGTAACAATATGTTTATTTAAGGAATACTGAGGAAGGAAAGGTTGGCAACTACGTGATAACCGAACAAGGAATACGAATAGTGTTCAGCGAGTACGTCCTCCACCACAGCCCAAAGTATTGGGAGAACCCGGACAAGTTTAATCCGGAGAGGTGGTTTCCTGGCTTCGTGCCAGAACCCTTCTCTTACATGCCCTTCTTTGTGGGAGCTCGGGGCTGCATTGGGAAACACATGGCCATGATGATGATGAAATTAACTCTGTCTGTGTTAGCCAGGAACTTTGATATGGTCCAGGACTTTGATCCAAAAAATATGCCGGACTTCACCCAAGAATTTGCTGTGATGAGACTTATCAACAAGGTCGATATGTGGGTTGAACCTTATCAGCCTGAACAAGGATGTTGATGAAATAACACACCGTGAAATGATACCTCGTTTGATATGTTTTCATCATTTGTTGGTGACCATGATACTGATGTTTTATGTCTCTGTTTTATGATTAAATCTGTTTTTAGTTTTTACATTAAAAGCTATCCGGACACTCACTTAGTACCTATTAAAAGGAAAGGTATATAATATAATATAGGTATATATAGTATATATATATATTACAAATTTACTGAAAATGATTTTAAAATTCATGGAAAAGATCTTTGGAATAACTTTTTTTATCAACAAACTTTCAAATTGTTACACAAATACATCATTTTATTTCAAAGAAAATTTCGCCGAATGACCTTACATGCCTTGACAAGTGACCGAGTGTAAACAAAATTAGGGACACCGAAACACCAGTTGACCAGTAAACTGGTCATAGCAATTACATCGGGCCCTAGAAATTGGTCAAAAAATATCAAAACTTTTGGTTTTAGACAAATTGTATAGAAAAGGTATTCAAAGCCTACTGGTGGGTGAGGGATGGGGATGGGGCTACTAGTCATAAAATACATAATCTATCTGTTTCATAGCTCTATATCTGGTAAAATGTGGAGTGAAAACTATTCAGATCTTCTTTATTAATGTTAATGCTTTTCAAACAAAGTTACAACGAATTCTTCATGTAGTCCATCCTGGGTTTGTAGTTCATATTTTGGACAGGATATGCCCGTTTAAAATATTTCCATCACGTTACATAACACAATTCTCAATAAATGTAATAGATTTGTAGTGTTGTAATTGGTTTAAAACATTATATTACCAGCTCATATCTTCTCTATTGTGTACTGAACTACTACTTGTTTACAGGAAGCGACTGGAGGGATCTACCTAACGTGAGTGTTACGCTACCAGACGGTAAGAAGACTCCTAAACTGGTCTACACTCACAACGACCTCAAGAACGGGCCCATGAAGGGGGTCTGCAGCTGTGCTGAGGGTCATTCTCTTTCTCTTTCTCTTTCTTTTTGATGCTTTCTAAGTTTATCCTTCTCTTTCTCCTTTATTGACATAATAAGTATCCTTATTAGGGGTGTACACCCCTGTTATTAGCTGTGGTACAACTCCGGAGATTAAACCCGATAGTGCCGTAGGATATGTAGATTGTAGGTATTGACAGTATTTGAAACAGTGAGTAGGATATGTAGATTGTAGGTATTGACAGTATTTGAAACAGTGAGTAGGATATGTAGATTGTAGGTATTGACAGTATTTGAAAGAGTGAGTAGGATATGTAGATTGTAGGTATTGACAGTATTTGAAAGAGTGAGTAGGATATGTAGATTGTAGGTATTGACAGTATTTGAAACAGTGAGTAGGATATGTAGATTGTAGGTATTGACAGTATTTGAAAGAGTGAGTAGGATATGTAGATTGTAGGTATTGACAGTATTTGAAACAGTGAGTAGGATATGTAGATTGTAGGTATTGACAGTATTTGAAACAGTGGGTTGGATATGTAGATTGTAGGTATTGACAGTATTTGAAAGAGTGAGTAGGATATGTAGATTGTAGGTATTGACAGTATTTGAAACAGTGGGTTGGATATGTAGATTGTAGGTATTGACAGTATTTGAAAGAGTGAGTAGGATATGTAGATTGTAGGTATTGACAGTATTTGAAACAGTGGGTTGGATATGTAGATTGTAGGTATTGACAGTATTTGAAAGAGTGAGTAGGATATGTAGATTGTAGGTATTGACAGTATTTGAAACAGTGAGTAGGATATGTAGATTGTAGGTATTGACAGTATTTGAAAGAGTGAGTAGGATATGTAGATTGTAGGTATTGACAGTATTTGAAACAGTGAGTAGGATATGTAGATTGTAGGTATTGACAGTATTTGAAACAGTGGGTTGGATATGTAGATTGTAGGTATTGACAGTATTTGAAACAGTGGGTTGGATATGTAGATTGTAGGTATTGACAGTATTTGAAAGAGTGAGTAGGATATGTAGATTGTAGGTATTGACAGTATTTGAAACAGTGGGTTGGATATGTAGATTGTAGGTATTGACAGTATTTGAAAGAGTGAGTAGGATATGTAGATTGTAGGTATTGACAGTATTTGAAACAGTGAGTAGGATATGTAGATTGTAGGTATTGACAGTATTTGAAACAGTGAGTAGGATATGTAGATTGTAGGTATTGACAGTATTTGAAAGAGTGGGTAGGATATGTATATTGTAGGTATTGACAGTATTTGAAAGAGTGGGTGGTACACCCTCACAACTATTTGCTCTGCAGGTAAGAAGTGCTCTCTGTAACTATTTGCTCTGCAGGTAAGAAGTGTTCTCTGTAACTAGTTGCTCTGCAGGTAAGAAGTGCTCCCCCATGGATAAGCAGACGTGCACCCTGATACCGTGGTGTTTACCCCACACTGGTAACCGGCACAACAACTGGGCAGGGCTCTACGGCAGGGTCTTCTGGGACGGCTACTTCTCAACCACTATCACTAATCCTGAACCCATGGGCAAGCAAGGTTAGTCCTTATATGGGCATCACGGGGTACAGCCTGCTTAGTTTTAACAATCCACTTTACTAATCACGGGGTACAGCCTGCTTAGTGTTAACAATCCACTGTCTTTCACTTTATAACTAATAAATTAATTGCTCACGTTATAACTACGACCAGGACGAGTATTGCACCCGGAGCAGCATCGTGTAGTGTCTGTGAGGGAGTGTGCCCGCTCACAGGGCTTCCCTGATACTTACAAGTTCTACGGCAACCTCACCGACAAACACCGACAGGTTTTTTGTGTGACGTCATCTGATTCTGTAATGACGTCACGTGATTATATAATATATAATGACGTCACGTGATTATATAATATATATAATGACGTCACGTGATTATATAATATATATAATGACGTCACGTGATTATATAATATATAATGACGTCACGTGATTATATAATATATATAATGACGTCACGTGATTATATAATATATATAATGACGTCACGTGATTATATAATATATATAATGACGTCACGTGATTATATAATATAAATAATGACGTCACGTGATTATATAATATATATAATGACGTCACGTGATTATATAATATAAATAATGACGTCACGTGATTATATAATATATATAATGACGTCACGTGATTATATAATATATATAATGACGTCACGTGATTATATAATATATATAATGACGTCACGTGATTATATAATATATATAATGACGTCACGTGATTATATAATATATATAATGACGTCACGTGATTATATAATATATATAATGACGTCACGTGATTATATAATATATATAATGACGTCACGTGATTATATAATATATATAATGACGTCACGTGATTATATATATATAATGACGTCACGTGATTATATAATATATATAATGACGTCACGTGATTATATAATATATATAATGACGTCACGTGATTATATGATATATATAATGACGTCACGTGATTATATAATATATATAATGACGTCACGTGATTATATAATATATATATAATGACGTCACGTGATTATATAATATATATAATGACGTCACGTGATTGGTTTTAACGACGTCACGCGTATATTTGATGACCTCACGTGTCCCTTATGTTAGATAAAATCACGTGTGTTTATTGGCATTTTTGCAGATTGGTAACGCAGTCCCTCCGCCCTTGTCCAGAGCTATTGGTGACGAAATAGCAATATCTCTCAAAGCAGTTTCACAGTTAAGAGAAACTGAAGATTAAATTAAACTATTTATAATTATAATTATTTGACGAACTTGCTGACGAGCTCCACAAGATCTTGTGAGACAGTTTTAATTTATATAGTGAAATTAGGATTTTAATTGAAATAATACTGCAGTTTCATTTCTTTATATCTATTTTTAATTTTTAATTTATTTCGTATAATTTATTACCATTATGATTATATACTTTGCCTTTACAGGTTTAGGTTCTTTGATGTCAAATGTACTTGAAATATTTAATGGGTTCAAGTTTATTTTTAATATTCAATAGGTTCAAGTAAACTTGTAATATTTAACAGGTTTTAAATGGCTCAAAACAATATCCATGTTGACTTTAAAATAACAAAGAAGTCTGATCATTAATTTAACTTTAATTAAGCCTATATTACCACTTGATTATACTCTACTAGTAGTAGTAGTACTAATGAAGTTTATCTATTCTTAGTAGAGAACCACTTTTCTTACTTAATATCCGGTTTAGTGTCTGAATGAATATAAAATTTGCTATTGTCGATTTTCTGCTTCTCAATTCTGGTGATTTAAGGTTTGGTTTTTGTTTTGTTTTACTCAATTTATCCCAATAGTTTATTTTATAGTCGGACAAATTAAAAAAAGAAATGATCCAATATAATATAACAAAATTCTCATTTACTCAAATAATATTGAATTTGCCTGATGATTAAATCATATTACTCTGCACTCGACTATCACGTGACAAATACTCGTTCTGTAGAGGGCCCCTGAGGAGCTATTCAAAACCCTAAACCCAACTCTAACCATAACGACCCAATCCCTAACTGAAGCTATGCCTAAACCCTATAACCCTAATGAGAAATTAGACAAACCTCCTCATAACTTCTATGGTCATGTCACGTGATCGAAACAGTATTTCGCTGATTTTAACCCCATGTCAGCGTAACAAAGTCAGTTTCAATATGAACTTTTAGAAAATTTCGAAGTTCGAGTGTAGAGTGATATATATATATATTAACACGCTCAGTTCAATGTTGTGGCACGACTAAAAATGCCCATTTAATTTTCAATTCAATTAATCAATTTAGAGAACTTCTAAAAAGATGTAAAATGTAGGAAAAGTGGGGACTTCTTAAAAAAGTGCTTAAGTTTAGGGTTAGTAACAAAGAATGTAGTGACGTCACACATCACGTGTAGTGACGTCACATATCAAGCTAAAGTTTAGGGTTAGTAACAAAGAATGTCTCTATTTCACCCTTGCCCTTTACGAAGACTATCCCCCGCTTCTCAACCGCGTATCGTGACTCAATAACGTCTACCGTTTCTTTCAAAACCTGGGAAAAAACTGTTTCATACTAGGTTCATACCAGTAATTGTTATCATGATCACAACAACAGGCAGTTTATTTTATCAAGACTCTCGACCGACCACGTGCGCGCGGGTTTGTAACCAATCTGACATGACCAGTGATCGGCCCGCGCGCTTGTCACAGTGAGCAATTTCCAAAACATTGATACAGCAAAACGTTTCCGCGCGCTACAAATAATCTGTTTTCTTGCTGGAAGTGTGACCGAACGTTTACCAAAATGATACAAATTTCGTGTTAAAACTCATATCCCATACCTGAATTTTACCAACGATCCCAGTAGTCATCATACGAGAAGCAATGTTAACAGTGTCTCCCCAAATATCAAACATTGGAGCGCTTTGACCAATGACCCCTGAAATTCCCATATCAGATCAGATTCTCAACATTCTTCAGCGCATGTTACCGGATATTACAACAAATACGGTTATATGCTGTTAACAATTGTATATCTACGGTATAAGAACAGTTGTTGAAAGGTTTTGTGTTCTATAACAGTTAACACCAGCTTGTTGTGGTACAAGTTCTGATAGAATTATTATCATAGACTTCACAGAGATTTCATTTATAAATTATAAAGTTATAAGTTTTCATTGACCATTATCTAAAAAAAAGCTTACAATGTTGTACATTTCGCATTCCTGGAACTGCAAATTCCTTTTCCGGAGTTAATACTCGACGTGATAAGCGATAAGGCACACTTTCGTAGTGAGCTTTTTAAAGGGAAAGCAATCAATAAGTAAGAGTTAATATTGTTCATGGCATTACATTACACAGCACAACATGTTCTTTAGTTTCATTATCGGAACAGGAAACATTTTACACTTCGTGAGAAATATAATGATTAATGCCTATTACTGATATCAGAGTCATACAGGGTGTTTCAACACAATCTGTAGGTATTGGTTCCTAGAATCAATTGTGAATAAGTTACACAGTCCAAATCACGGTATAAAAGTATGAAGTTTGCGTAGAAGGTCTATGTACGTCCCCAATAAACATTAGTTTTAGACAGCCTCTTATCATTACAGATAAAACTGTCTCACCACGAAATAAACACTTATTCAGGGCCATGCTAAATCAAATTTACCGGAATTTCTGCAAGTAAAATGGAATGTATACCTCACTGTATTTAGGAGGCAGAAATAGCACTGACTCATGACAATTGATACATATAAACAGGCCTGGTAAAGTTCATGCTGAATATTCATACTGATATTCAGGTTCAATAATACCCAAACTCTTGAAGCTGTATAACTGTAACACAACAAGAGGTGTTACACTAACTGTAACACAACAAGCAGGTGTTACACTAACTGTAACACAACAAGCAGGTGTTACACTAACTGTAACACAACAAGTAGGTGTTACACTAACTGTAACACAACAAGCAGGTGTTACACTAACTGTAACACAACAAGCAGGTGTTACACTAACTGTAACACAACAAGTAGGTGTTACACTAACTGTAACACAACAAGTAGGTGTTACACTAACTGTAACACAACAAGTAGGTGTTACACTAACTGTAACACAACAAGTAGGTGTTACACTAACTGTAACACAACAAGTAGGTGTTACACTAACTGTAACACAACAAGTAGGTGTTACACTAACTGTAACACAACAAGCAGGTGTTACACTAACTGTAACACAACAAGTAGGTGTTACACTAACTGTAACACAACAAGTAGGTGTTACACTAACTGTAACACAACAAGTAGGTGTTACACTAACTGTAACACAACAAGTAGGTGTTACACTAACTGTAACACAACAAGTAGGTGTTACACTAACTGTAACACAACAAGTAGGTGTTACACTAACTGTAACACAACAAGTAGGTGTTACACTAACTGTAACACAACAAGTAGGTGTTACACTAACTGTAACACAACAAGTAGGTGTTACACTAACTGTAACACAACAAGTAGGTGTTACACTAACTGTAACACAACAAGTAGGTGTTACACTAACTGTAACACAACAAGTAGGTGTTACACTAACTGTAACACAACAAGTAGGTGTTACACTAACTGTAACACAACAAGTAGGTGTTACACTAACTGTAACACAACAAGTAGGTGTTACACTAACTGTAACACAACAAGTAGGTGTTACACTAACTGTAACACAACAAGTAGGTGTTACACTAACTGTAACACAACAAGTAGGTGTTACACTAACTGTAACACAACAAGTAGGTGTTACACTAACTGTAACACAACAAGTAGGTGTTACACTAACTGTAACACAACAAGTAGGTGTTACACTAACTGTAACACAACAAGCAGGTGTTACACTAACTGTAACACAACAAGTAGGTGTTACACTAACTGTAACACAACAAGCAGGTGTTACACTAACTGTAACACAACAAGTAGGTGTTACACTAACTGTAACACAACAAGTAGGTGTTACACTAACTGTAACACAACAAGCAGGTGTTACACTAACTGTAACACAACAAGCAGGTGTTACACTAACTGTAACACAACAAGTAGGTGTTACACTAACTGTAACACAACAAGTAGGTGTTACACTAACTGTAACACAACAAGCAGGTGTTACACTAACTGTAACACAACAAGTAGGTGTTACACTAACTGTAACACAACAAGTAGGTGTTACACTAACTGTAACACAACAAGCAGGTGTTACACTAACTGTAACACAACAAGCAGGTGTTACACTAACTGTAACACAACAAGTAGGTGTTACACTAACTGTAACACAACAAGCAGGTGTTACACTAACTGTAACACAACAAGCAGGTGTTACACTAACTGTAACACAACAAGTAGGTGTTACACTAACTGTAACACAACAAGTAGGTGTTACACTAACTGTAACACAACGAGTAGGTGTTACACTAACTGTAACACAACAAGTAGGTGTTACACTAACTGTAACACAACAAGCAGGTGTTACACTAACTGTAACACAACAAGCAGGTGTTACACTAACTGTAACACAACAAGCAGGTGTTACACTAACTGTAACACAACAAGCAGGTGTTACACTAACTGTAACACAACAAGTAGGTGTTACACTAACTGTAACACAACAAGCAGGTGTTACACTAACTGTAACACAACAAGCAGGTGTTACACTAACTGTAACACAACAAGCAGGTGTTACACTAACTGTAACACAACAAGTAGGTGTTACACTAACTGTAACACAACAAGCAGGTGTTACACTAACTGTAACACAACAAGCAGGTGTTACACTAACTGTAACACAACAAGTAGGTGTTACACTAACTGTAACACAACAAGTAGGTGTTACACTAACTGTAACACAACAAGCAGGTGTTACACTAACTGTAACACAACAAGTAGGTGTTACACTAACTGTAACACAACAAGTAGGTGTTACACTTACCTGAAGCCACTGGTCCCACGTGACACCCGTACTTCATCTGGAACTCGAAGCCCATAGTATTCCTGTTGAACTGATCCAGCACCTAAAGAGTTTGAGAGTCAGAAGTGTCACGTTGTGCCCATATAAGGAGAGTAAGAAGTGTCACGTGGTGCCCATATAAGGAGAGTAAGAAGTGTCACGTGGTGCCCATATAAGGAGTGTAAGAAGTGTCACGTGGTGCCCATATAAGGAGAGTAAGAAGTGTCACGTGGTGCCCATATAAGGAGAGTAAGAAGTGTCACGTGGTGCCCATATAAGGAGAGTAAGAAGTGTCACGTGGTGCCCATATAAGGAGAGTAAGAAGTGTCACGTGGTGCCCATATAAGGAGAGTAAGAAGTGTCACGTGGTGCCCATATAAGGAGAGTAAGAAGTGTCACGTGGTGCCCATATAAGGAGAGTAAGAAGTGTCACGTGGTGCCAATATAAGGAGAATCAGAAGCTGTCGCGTTTCTCCGTCTTGAGAAGACTTAACATTTCCTTGTGTTTAATGATAGAGTGGATAAACAGAGAGGAAGGTAGAGTGCAAGGTGTAGGTAGAGGCCACTCTACCTACACCCTGCACTCTCTTCCCTTATTTTAACTGCAGTTATTCCCTGCATTAGTTAATCTATTTGAGAATTTGATGTTTTGCTTGAATCATGTTATAAAACCTCCAGCTTGACTGTAATGGTTAACAAGGTATACGGCAGGATGATTAAAGGAGACAGGTGAAGTTTAGCGGACTATTACACTATACTATTATATAGGGGTATAGACACTATTACAGTTGCCTCCTCAAACAGATACCGCAACACTCAACACTAGTAGAGTAGTAGGGGGTATAGAGGAGTGTTTGAGGCTTAACGAGATACTCCACTTTAGTGCACTTAACTGAGACTCTGTACTCTGTAGAAACCCTCTAGATGCATATTAAGGTAATGATACAATCTCGCTCTTGCTAAAGATTGTGCTAAATATCCCTAAGATGTTTAAAGTGTAAAGTTTAGACTTAACACTTGTTTAAACTGTAATCTGTAAACTTTTTAACGAGGATTTTATATCAGCACTTTTATGAAAGTGTTGATAAAAATAAAAATATAGTGTGTTTGTTAACTCATGGTATTCCACCTTCGGCTAGGTAACTCGACAGGATTTTGAATCAGTAAATTTGTTTCTCCGGAGGAAAATGTCCAAGGTTATATTTCCTAGGAAATAAGAGTCTTCGTTCTTACTATAAGATCTTGCTTTTTAAAACACGTTAACTCTAAGACACGTTAACTCTAAAACACGGTAACTCTAAAACACGTTAACTCTAAAACACGTTAACTCTAAAACACGTTAACTCTAAAACACGTTAACTCTAAAACACGTTAACTCTAATACACGTTAACTCTAAAACATGTTGTTAAGTGTAACACAACTGTGCTAGATAACAGCTCTGCTGTGATGAGCTATTGAGTGAGGGGAAATGTGGTGGACCTTCATTTCAGCACATGAAACTGTCTTAAAATAGCAGAAATAAGCTATTTTATTGGCCTTTAACTTATACGGAATGCAGGGGAGCTGTTATTACATGTCTTTATTTGACATCTACCTACTGCTTCTACTACTGCTACTACCTTCTACCTACTGCTACTACTACTGCTATATAGTATATAGTAATATGCAGCATACACATTGCTGCTGATCTAAATATATCTTCTCGGGAAATACTAATCGCTCATTATCAAGTAATTAGATAATTACACGTGCTTTAGTGATTGCTCCGTGGAGAAATGGAGAAGTGGGAGGAATTTACTCGCATAACTTTGAGTATATTGACCTCCTTATATGGGCACCACGTGGCATAACTCACTGTACTATGTTATCCAGACACCCATAAAGTTAGTAAATTAAAAACACTATTATTAGAAAAACTATAACAGTATAACAATATATAATATATAAATAAAAATAAGAAGGAATTAGTAGCCTCCTCTAAGAATAGTAGCTACAACTCTACAAGTGCATTATCCCACAGCCTGATCCCACGGCCTTGCCAGCACCTGCAGCCCCTACTCGGGTCCCGCCTGTTGCACCACCTACACAGATACAGTCACCAACGTCCCGTCACTCCAGAGTCCTCTTCATTCACGACTCAATACACCGAGAAACACCAGAATGGCTGTTCGACCAGATACCTGGCCACCGATGTCAAAAGCGCCTTAACTATCAACTAGTGAACTCACTGGAACATCAACATGAGTTCAAACATTCTAAAGCAGTCGTACTTTCCTGCGGCATTAATGACCTAGCTAGGTATGGGCAGTCGGCCAGGAGTCTTGCGGACAATTTCTGTCCCCGTTTTATAGACTCTTGTAACAATAACAAGAATACCGAGTTTATGTTTTGTGCTTTATCTATGACTAAATTTAACTGGTTGAATGCAGAGATTGACGCTTTTAATATCATAATGTTGAACCTGGCTAAGGATATTCCAAATCTGAGTTTTTTCGATGCCCATGCCGTGATCAAGCGTGTTAACTCATACTACGTATGGGACCGCAACGACAGACATGGCATCCACTTATATCACGAGGTGCAAAGGGTAATGGCACATGAACTTGTTAACTGCGTTGGCAAGTTATGTGGATCTGAACAGAGACGTCACAGGAACTGTGAGTGGCTCTATCACCACAAGCCTAACAGTCTCTCCAGATATAACCGAAGCTGAGCGCTTTACAAATCATTGATACCATTCTGATTAAAAAATACGATTCAATTTTTTCTCAACTTCCAGTCCACCTTTAACAGATCGTTACCAAGATAGATCATATAATGAAATGATCTGATTGGTGGAATTTTTCTCATTATCTGATAAGCTCATCCATTATCAGTATCTCTTATCACCCGATCGCACACAAAACTTTTTACTCTACAAATCTGTATCATCCTAAATCAATGAGATTTCATAACTCTATACAACATTCAAAATTCACATACAAATCTATAAATAATCAAGTGCGTTCTCTTCAGTATTACTCAAGTTCAGTGCGATAGTCCCTTATTACGTAAACGCTACAAACAAATCAAATACAAACAACACCTCACAAAACTACACAACACAAAAGCAACCACTTTATTCGATTTCTATTTTTTAGCCAAATCAGTTATTTAAATCATACTGATAAGGCCCTAGATAAAGACACTTTATTTCACTTAATTATCCGATTTTAATATAATTTACTTTTAAATCATATCACGATTCTGTAGCATACAGGACCTCCGGTTCTCGTGAAAGAATCTGATTTGAACTATAGTTTTATATACTATCAGTATCATAATCATAATATTTAGTTATAAATGGAACCCACTGTTACATCTGAAAACAAAGTCAAGATCAAATGTTCAAGCTGCAGCGGCTGGTGTTACTCTATTAGAAATATTCGCACATGCTCATGGTGTCAAAGTAATGTCCATGTCAAATGTTTTAAGGATAATTTAGGCTGTACGAGTTGCTGTGAAAGTATCATTCCTGGATTTCACGCAACCTACTATGAAATCTATGACGACTACAGTAAACTTAATAGTGACATATTTAATCCGTACGATCAGAATAGTCGATTTAATCTTATTGGCGACGCCATGACCAACGAAGAGCATCAAGATTCAACTTGGAGCAATATTTCATCTTTCCTAACTAGTTGTCAGTATAAACAACAACGTAACGTGAAAAAATCTACCTGCTCTCAACTTAAAACATTTTCTATGAACATAAGATCCCTTATTAAGAATATAGATCAACTACGTGATGATATTGAGACTTATGATAAGTATGATATATTGTGTTTTTAACGAAACTAATTGCACTTTAGGGAAATTACCGAACGGAATAAACGACGTTACCTTAGATGGATTTCATGAACCATTTATCCAGGATCCAATTCGCCCATCTGGAAAAGGTGGGGGCTAGCCACTTATGTACACAAACGTGTAGTCGATTATGATAAAATTGATATTTTCACTCCAAACCCTGAACCAACTAATACTAGTGGCGAATTCCAATTTATCAAGCTCCATCAGTGCAAAGGATACAACAGAACGAAAATAATTGGCAATGTTTACCGTTCTCCCGCTAGGAGACCTGAAGCGTTTCTAGAAATTTTCAAAAATACGCTGCACAACCTAGGGAGACACACCCGTAAACATATGACGCTTCATGGAGATTTCAACCTTGATTTACTGAAGCACAGCAGCGACCAAGCATGTCAGAACATTATAGATATTGCGTCCTCTTACGGTTTTATTCAAATTGTATCACGCCCAACTCGCCTAACGGACCATAGTGCCACGCTTATTGACCACATCTACACAAACAATCTTGAGGATACAATAAGCTGTAACGTCTTAACGACAGATATGTCTGATCACTTAGCAATAGTCACTACAATAAATCTTGATAACACGCCAACCAGCAGCTACCGCTCTGCGTCTAACTCACAAAATGTATCTCAAACTGAAACACGTAGATTTAACGACACCAACAATCAAAAATTCAGAGACTTAATTACAGATGAAAGTTGGTCAGAAATTTTTAACAATACCAATGATGCCAACGAACAGTTCAATAATTTAAATACGGCTTATAATAAGATTTACGAGTCTGCCTATCCCACAAAAAGACAATCACGAAGACAAAATGAACGTGTTAATCCGAAACCATGGATGCTGCCCTGGCTCGAAGAAGCTATAGAACGTAAAAATGAGTCATATTATGATTTTGTTAAGGAACCATCTGATAGTAACCGCAGTAAATATGACCGTCTGAAGAAGTTTTGTAATAAACACATCGATAAAGCTAAAAACAAGCACTTCAAAAAATTTTTTGAGCAAAACAAAGAAAATTCTAAGAAGCAGTGGCAAATGATAAACAGTCTTCTTAATAGGAAAAAATCTAAACCTACTTCAATTAAACTGACTGACGAAGACGGCTCAATCAGCACTCCGGCAGCTGTAGCAGAAAAATTTAACGATTACTTCTCAAACATCGCTCCTAAAATTAAGTCTGAAATTAGTAGTAGGACCACTTTTGATCCTGGTGGAACCCATAGCACACTTCGCAACGCCACTCCAAGTAGTATTTACTTAAAGCCAGTCACTGCCACAGAAATTCAGGACGTCATAAACCTGCTTAAGAATAAAGCCACACTAGACACTAAAATTGAACCTCTAAAAATCGCTAACAGCTGTCCCAGTTTTACTAGTGTACTAGCCCACGTTGTCAACAGTTCTTTTGAACAGGGGATCTTTCCACAGGCTTTGAAAGAAGCGAAGGTGGTCCCAATTCACAAAGGTGGATCTAAATCTGACATAAAAAATTACAGGCCAATATCTCTTCTTGCTTCTTTCTCTAAAGTATTTGAAAAGCTAATGCATAACCGAGTTATAAGTTTTTTAGATAAATACAGCATACTATGTGAAAACCAATACGGTTTTCGCCCGGGTAGGTCTTGTGAACATGCTCTTCTCAACGCAAAAGACACCATTCTTAATTCAATGTCTAAAAAGCAGGTAACTTTACTTCTTTTAATCGACTTCAGCAAAGCTTTCGACCTTGTGGATCATTCCATACTCTTGCGCAAGCTGGACCATTACGGCATAAGGGGTCAAGCCTTAAACTGGTTTAAGTCATATCTCACTAACAGGAAACAGTTTGTATCAATTGGCTCGTCAAAATCTTCAACCAACCAAATTTTATACGGCGTGCCTCAAGGGTCAATATTAGGACCTTTACTTTTTATAATCTACATAAACGACCTACCTCAAATATCAGATATAGCAAATTTCATTATGTACGCAGATGATGCCAACATCTTCCTGATAGGAGAAAATCTTAATGAAGTTTACGATAAACTAATAACTCTTAGCGATGCTTTAGTTAAATGGGTAGATAATAATGGTTTAGCTCTCAACCTTAAGAAAACAAATTATATGATCTTCTCTCGACAAAGAAATCTTAATTATCGTGATGTGGCAATTTCTGGTGTCACAATTGAGAGAAAAACAGAAGCCCGTTTTTTAGGAGTTATAATAGATGATAAACTAAACTGGTCCCATCATATTTCTGCCATGAAGATGAAAATGTCCAGATACATAGGAGTCATGTACAAACTTAAAAAATATCTGCCTCTCGAAGCACGTCTTCAAATTTATCAAAGTTTTGTGCAGTCACACCTTAATTATTGCAGCCTTGTATGGGGTTTTGCTGCCAAGTCTCATATTGAATCGCTTTTTGTAAAACAGAAAATGGGCCTTCGAGCAGTATTACCTGGTTTCGTCAATTACTGGTACAAGGACGGTATCCCCCCAGCAAGTACCAAGTCTGGCTTTTATTCACATAAAATATTGACAGTACACAGTATCATTGTAAAGAACGCACTCATTTTAATGCATAAATTGAAAAACTTTCCTAATCTAGTACCATTGTCTCTCAAGAAAACAATTCCCAAAAGTGCACCATTATTTAATACTAACCTGGATTCTATTCTCACTACACAATGGTCAGAAAAGTATGGTCAACACCCTTACAACAACTCAGTATTTTTTAAAGGTCCATTATTAGCAATAAACCGATATAATGTTGCAGCAACTTCTCCGCCTAGTCTATTTAACCTGAACATTTACAAAACTTGTATAAAAACTATGCTCATCGATCAGCAAAATGAAAACATCGAAGACGATTGGCCTAATTTCATGTTATATTGTATAACAGGACTAAGAAAATCAAAGCGTAACATAAACCAAAATGCCGATAATAACCTTGTCTCTACATCTTAGATTATATGCACACACTTATGCATCACTCAATAAACGTCGCATATCTCATCAATTACACTGCCAACATAGGACATTCTTTTTTATCGCCGCGATTTCAAATCAAGTTACAAATTCTACAAATTTTGAAGTGCTCAGTCTTGTTTTACTTTTCTTATCTTTACCTATTAACCATTGGAAAATAAAACTTTAAATTATAAACCTTCATTGCATACTTTACCGGTAGAATCTAAATTGAATAGTTTGAGATTTCCTTTACATTTTATATTTATGCATGTGCCCCACGGGGATGAATTTCTTATTACCATTGATATTATATATATTTTTTGAGTAAACATTGGCTGGTACCACGGGCCAGTCCCCAACAAAAAAAAAAAAAAAAAATCTGTACTGGTGGTGAGAAGACACGCGCCAGGGAATTAGCTGCTAACCCTCCCCTTATCACGTGACTGACACGTGACACGTGACGTGTTATGACGTCACGACACGTGACTGACACGTGACCTGCCCTCATCACGTGACTGACACGTGACTAGCAATGTTACTTTATATCTGGCTTCTTTCTATCTTGGATGAAGAAATCTGTTCAAACAAGAATCGATTTGAGGCCGAGCAACATTGCCGTACAATGAATCTAGTATAATACACGATTGAGGTACGTGGTGTTTGCACATGCTGCTGCTTCTGCTGAAGTCTAGATTTCCGGAGAATGCTTTGATAAATTAAAAACCACCAAAATGTTACTCCCCGCCCCAGAGTTAAATTAGTATCCCTTTTAACCTCCCCAAAAGAAAGATTGTGAACTGAAGATTTTTAAAAGGGCCCTTTTTTAGCTAAAATGTAGAATAGAATTAGCTAATAAAGATTATAAGAAAGCAAAAACAGTTCAAACTAACATCTCTAACTCGAAGTGTCACGTGGTGCCCATATAAGGAGTGCACACCCCTCTATATCTATACAAATCATACCTTTTTAATATCGAAGAGGAAATCCATCATGACGAATATATGGTTAGGATCATCTTGTACGAGTCCGCTAGCCGCCATGTAGGTGCACCTGTTGTAGACCAATAAGAGGGAAGAAGTAATAATGGGAGCGATAGTATGATAAGGTAGGATATTTCAGTACAAGGAAGTTAGAAATACTGATAGGGAGAAAGTGAAGGACTATTCACTCAAATATTAATATAAACTCAAGTATTGCAAATAATTAACTGCTTGTCATATAGCCAACTACAGGTACCTACAGGTACCTACAGGTACCTACAGGTACCTACAAGTACCTACAGGTACCTACAAGTACTACTTACCCTAGAGCAGTTTTAATCTTCTCAATGTGCTTGTTATACTTGTCAATATTAAGGAGCTCGTCTATATCGGATATCAGCTCGTTTAAGATTCTAATACTCTCGTGACCTGAGTTTATGACAGTTTATAATAATGTAACGTGACGTCATCACAACACCACGTGACGTCATCACAACACCACGTGACGTCACCACAACACCACGTGACGTCACCACAACACCACGTGACGTCATCACAACACCACGTGACGTCATCACAACACCACGTGACGTCATCACAACACCACGTGACGGCATCACAACACCACGTGACGTCATCACAACACCACGTGACGTCATCACAACACTACGTGACGTCATCACAACACCACGTGACGTCATCACAACACCACGTGACGTCATCACAACACCACGTGACGTCATCACAACACCACGTGACGCTATTACAATTTGGCAGTTCCAAACTGCAATGCAATATAAAAATAGGGTAAAACACACGTTAACTTTTACTCCATCTGTTTACCATGTTTCCATTTAGCGTCAAAGAAGTCCTGAAAGTTAACGACGCTAGCAAAACACACAGCTACACTTTGGTGGTCTCGGTGATACGAACCACTGTTTTTAAGTTCCTGAGAGAATGTTAGTTAAACACTGGGCTGTTTCAGTAAACACAAAACCACGTGACGTCATCAAAATACCACGTGACATCATCACAGCATCACGTGACGTCCTTACAACACCACGTGACGTCATTAAAACATCACGTGACTTCATTAAATATTACGTGACGTCATAACAACACCACGTGACTTCATCAAATATTACGTGACGTCATTACAACAAGACGTCATAACAACACCACATGACGTTATCACAATACCACGTGACGTCATTAAAACACCACGTGACGTCATCACAACACCACGTGACGTCATTGCAACACCACGTGACGTCATCACAACACCACGTGACGTCACCACTTACTATTAGCACGTGACTGGGTATCAAATTCTCCAGGAGCCAGTAAGCCTGGTCTCGTAGCTTCCTGTGCAGCTCCTGATCTCGCTCAGCGTCAATACTCGAGCTGAAGTTGAGCCTGCGGGTTTAGTAACTGTGAAGCAGTAAAGAGCGGTGTGTGTAGTGTAGTAGTAATGAGTTTGTTATCTCTATTTGTAGATTACACTATTTCTATTGCAGTGGAGCCAATTGGAATGCCACAGGGGGCTCGGTGATCTATTCCTTCACCTGTTCATACTACCTACTTTTAGAACACTTATTATGAGACGTACAGGCAACGTTACGCCACTAGAACACTTATTATCAGGCGTACAGGCAACGTTACGCCACTAGAACACTTATTATCAGGCGTATAACAGGCAACGTTACGCCACTGTTTATCAGCTCTTAATCCTATCACAGAAGAATGTGCCTATAATTATATGGGTTAGGTCGAATAAGAATGAGCGGCGCATGAGGCCCCTAATTCAAGTGAAACCAAGCAACAAGGTAATGTGAAATATGGTCTTAAACTTTTAAACTTTAACAAGATGAACAAAATATTTGGGCAACAAGGACCAATTTTTAAACAGAATTTCTGTGGGTTTTCATGTTTATAGCTCACAAATTGCTATCAAGAAATCAGTCAAGTTAATGATGAGGGTTTTCCTCAAATTACATGTTTAGCTTATTATCATACCTTATTCGCAGTTCGAATGTTCGGATGACCATACAGACCAGCTTTAAGAAGAGAAACAATGATATCGGGATATCCCATATCTGGTACCCGCTAACTTCTTCTGTTAAAATAAATAATAATCAGTTATCAGTTAGACAATCAATTGGTGATTTCTTTCAAACCATCAATAAATTATTTTATAATTTATTTTAGAAATTGAGACTTCTGGACTCACCAACAATCAAATTAAAATGTTCAACCTTTTCGTTGACATAATATGGATTTAATCGTGTTTGTTAACAGTGGTAGCAACATTAAAATTCGTTAACCACAGAAAGAGCTCCCACTTAAGTAGAAAATAAATAAAAAGGAGGAGGAAGGAGGCGTGTACCTTTTGATTGTTTAGTATTGTAGCAAGATATAAAGGGTTGTGAAATACAGACAACAGCAGAAAGGCAGGCTGCTACTGCCAGCAGTAACGCTATCTTCATCAGACCTAGAATCTGAGGGAGGTTAGATTGAGAAATAGACAAATAAAAGATTGTTACACATATACCTGCCCAACAAATAAACCTCCCCACAGCTGTTATTTATATATATATTCTGGGTATTCTTATTTACATATATATTCTTGCCTAATTGATAAAATGTTTGAGGCGTGGCTATTCTGTTGGAGAAGGTATCTGATTTATTTACTGATGATTGATAAACTGTTATTGTTAACCACGTGTTATAGTTAACCACGTGTTATTGTTAACCACGTGTTATAGTTAACCACGTGTTATAGTTAACCACGTGTTGTTGTTAACCACGTGTTATAGTTAACCACGTGTTATAGTTAACCACGTGTTATAGTTAACCACGTGTTATAGTTAACCACGTGTTATTGTTAACCACGTGTTATAGTTAACCACGTGTTCTAGTTAACCACGTGTTATTGTTAACCACGTGTTATAGTTAACCACGTGTTATAGTTAACCACGTGTTATAGTTAACCACGTGTTATAGTTAACCACGTGTTATTGTTAACCACGTGTTATTGTTAACCACGTGTTCTAACACAGACCTGTAAGAAGTTGATGCCATGGAAAAGGGCTGCCAGATAAAGACAAATCAGAATATCAACATCTCCACAGTCTAAATTAGAGGATACCACTACACGGAGAGAGATCACCAAGAAAGGGAGCAATAACAGACCTGAAACAGTGGTTAGTAACGTCGACACAACAATTCGTTTTATCGAGTTTAGTTCAAATCATCTGTAATTTGTAAAACCTGCATAACTCTGTTAAGTATTCATGACGTCATAAAATCACCATATGACGTCACTTACCTGCGCTGATGATATTCCTTGGAATCCAAGGTACGCTGGGACGAGTAGTGCAGGATATTTTCCGTAACTTTTTGAGGTATACGAGGAGGGATAAGAGAAGGAGACATTCCAGAACAAGTGAGGAGATGAACCCTGCCAACCTGGATCAGGGAGAGTAGTATTACCTACTACTACTACTACTACTACTACTACTACTACTACTACTACTACTACTACTACTACTACTACTACTACTACTACTACTACTACTACTACTACTACTACTACTACTACTACTACTACTACTACTACTACTACTACTACTACTACTACTACTACTACTACTACTACTACTACTACTACTACTACTACTACTACTACTACTACTACTACTACTACTACTACGTTACTACTATTTGTTATAACAAATATGATATTATTAATGCTTTTCAATTTTCATACAAGTTACAACAAAGTCTTCATGTTATGAATCCTGGGTTTGGACATGATATTATTATGTAATCACTATGGTATTATTATTATTATACTATGGTATGATGATACAATTGCACCCACTTACCATATCTTATTGAGTGGTAAAGACAGGAGTATAACAGCCCCACAGCATGTTATACACATCAGTGAAATGAGCACGTCCGTTATGAAGCCCATCCCTGGAGTCTGATAATAAAATTAGTGTCACAATATCACGTGACGTCATCATGATATCACGTGACGTCATCATGATATCACGTGACGTCATCATGATATCACGTGAGTTTATGAAGAATGTGAAGTGTATTCTTAGGGAACACCAAACATATCAGAAATCCTCTGTGAGCTAAAACTAGGGTTTCTCTCGTTTTTATCTGGCAAATGAAATTACTTAAGTCATTTTATAACCACAAACTTATATTATGGAATATTCAAAATTGTGGTACATCAGTCTCAAAATAAAGGGGGCCAAAAGTTAGGAAACATATGTTGGATCTTATAACATAGACATGTTTCATATTTGGGACGTGTAACTTTGCAGATGTTGTAACTATCACGTTACCTTGTTAGCCCCCTCCGGATTCCCTTCAGTGCACTTCAACACGGTAGCCTGTCTGTAGAGCGCTTCCTTCTTGTTGTCATGGAACTGGAGAGTCAGCACGCTGAGGTTGTCGCGCGCACTGAACGCACTGCGCGACTTAGTGTGTTCTATTTGGGACATTACCTCTGTGTCCGTTACCTGGGGTGTACTTATGTTATGAACAAGATATAGATAGAAATGTAAGATGTCCTACATCAAACTAGGATGTGGTACACACAGTGTGCAGTGGTGAATGTTTAGAAGTTAGTGTTTAGTGAGTGTTTAGTGAGTGTTTAGTTAGTGTTTAGTGAGTGTTTAGTGAGTGTTTAGTAAGTGTTTAGTAAGTGTTTAGTGAGTGTTTAGTGAGTGTTTAGAAGTGAGTTTTTAGTGAGTGTTTAGTGAGTGTTTAGTGAGTGTTTAGTGAGTGTTTAGTGAGTGTTTAGTGAGTGTTTAGTGAGTGTTTAGTGAGTGTTTAGTGAGTGTTTAGTGAGTGTTTAGTGAGTGTTTATTGAGTGTTTAGTGAGTGTTTAGTGAGTTTTTAGTGAGTGTTTAGTGAGTATTTAGTGAGTGTTTAGTGAGTGTTTAGTGAGTGTTTAGTGAGTGTTTAGAAGTGAGTGTTAAGTGAGTGTTTAGTGAGTGTTTAGTGAGTGTTTAGTAAGTGTTTATTGAGTGTTTAGTGAGTATATATTAAGTGTTTAGTGAGTGTTTAGTGAGTGTTTAGTGAGTTTTTAGTGAGTGTTTAGTGAGTGTTTAGTGAGTGTTTAGTGAGTGTTTATTGAGCTTTTAGTGAGTATTTAGTGAGTATTTAGTGAGTATTTAGTGAGTATTTAGTGAGTGTTTAGTGAGTGTTTAGTGAGTATTTAGTGAGTGTTTAGTGAGTGTTTAGTGAGTGTTTAGTGAGTGTTTAGTGAGTGTTTAGTGAGTGTTTATTGAGTGTTTAGTGAGTGTTTAGTGAGTGTTTAGTGAGTTTTTAGTGAGTGTTTACTGTTTAGTGAGTGTTCAGAAGTGTGTGTGTTTAGTGAGTGTTTAGTGAATGTTTAGAAGTGAGTGTTTACCTTTCTGTCAGTACAAATAGCCTCACTGAAGCTAGTCCTCCCCTTTTGGAAGGAGCTCTTAGATTGTAGTGTTTCCTGTTTGTCGTCCGGGGACTTGAGATCGTATGACGTCACTGTAACATAAAGAGGTTTGTGACGTCACTGTGACACAAAGACCAGGCGATGCTACATATCACAGATGCGGTCCACTTAGGATGATTATACAATTAGGATAAAGTTAAAGTGTTTTGTCTGTTATAATAGCAAGCAGTGACTCGTTTTGTAAATATAAGCAGCTAAGCTAAGCAGCATATTACACATGCAATTGGCATCTGACACTCCATAAATAGTATAAAAACTTTAGCTTTTCATTCGCCTAGCTAATAAAAATCGCACAAAATTACACAGCATCAAACACAAGCTCACAACTAACACATGCTCACAACTCGTTAGCAAATAACATTTAATGGTGACAGAATCCAGCGGCGAATACAACATTTTATATTAATTCTTGTTCATTACTGCAGCAAGATAAGACTACTCCAACACAGGCAAATACAGCCCCCCCCTGCAAGTACAGCCCCCCTGCAAGTACAGCCCCCCTGCAAGTACAGCCCCCCTACAAGTACAGCCCCCCCCCCTACAAGTACAGCCCCCCCTACAAGTACAGCCCCCCCTACAAGTACAGCCCCCCCTACAAGTACAGCCCCCCCTGCAAGTACAGCCCCCCCCCCCCCCTACAAGTACAGCCCCCCCTACAAGTACAGCCCCCCTGCAAGTACAGCCCCCCCCTGCAAGTACAGCCCCCCTGCAAGTACAGCCCCCCTACAAGTACAGCCCCCCCCCCCCCCTGCAAGTACAGCCCCCCTACAAGTACAGCCCCCCTGCAAGTACAGCCCCCCTACAAGTACAGCCCCCCTGCAAGTACAGCCCCCCTACAAGTACAGCCCCCCTACAAGTACAGCCCCCCTGCAAGTACAGCCCCCCTGCAAGTACAGCCCCCCTACAAGTACAGCCCCCCTACAAGTACAGCCCCCCCTACAAGTACAGCCCCCCTGCAAGTACAGCCCCCCTACAAGTACAGCCCCCCCTACAAGTACAGCCCCCCTGCAAGTACAGCCCCCCTACAAGTACAGCCCCCCTGCAAGTACAGCCCCCCCTGCAAGTACAGCCCCCCTACAAGTACAGCCCCCCTGCAAGTACAGCCCCCCTACAAGTACAGCCCCCCTACAAGTACAGCCCCCCTGCAAGTACAGCCCCCCTGCAAGTACAGCCCCCCTACAAGTACAGCCCCCCTACAAGTACAGCCCCCCCTACAAGTACAGCCCCCCTGCAAGTACAGCCCCCCTACAAGTACAGCCCCCCCTACAAGTACAGCCCCCCTGCAAGTACAGCCCCCCTACAAGTACAGCCCCCCCTACAAGTACAGCCCCCCCTACAAGTACAGCCCCTTCCCCTGCAAGTACAGCCCCTTCCCCTGCAAGTAAAGCCCACTGCAAGTACAACCCCTTCCCGCTGCAAGTACAGCCCCAACCCCCCTGCAAGTACAGCCCCAACCCCCCTGCAAGTACAGCCCCAACCCCACTGCAAGTACAGCCCCAACCCCCCTGCAAGTACATCCCCAACCCCCCTGCAAGTACAGCCCCAACCCCCCTGCAAGTACAGCCCCAACCCCCCTGCAAGTAAAGCCCCAACCCCCCTGCAAGTAAAGCCCCAACCCCCCTGCAAGTACAGCCCCAACCCCCCTGCAAGTACAGCCCCAACCCCCCTGCAAGTACAGCCCCAACCCCACTGCAAGTACAGCCCCAACCCCCCTGCAAGTACATCCCCTTCCCCCTGCAAGTACAGCCCCAACCCCCTGCAAGTACAGCCCCAACCCCCCTGCAAGTAAAGCCCCAACCCCCCTGCAAGTACAGCCCCAACCCCCCTGCAAGTACAGCCCCAACCCCCCTGCAAGTAAAGCCCCAACCCCCCTGCAAGTACAGCCCCAACCCCCCTGCAAGTACAGCCCCAACCCCCCTGCAAGTAAAGCCCCAACCCCCCTGCAAGTAAAGCCCCAACCCCCCTGCAAGTACAGCCCCAACCCCCCTGCAAGTACAGCCCCAACCCCCCTGCAAGTACAGCCCCAACCCCACTGCAAGTACAGCCCAAACCCCCCCCCCCCCCCCTGCAACTACATTATAAACCTTGCTCCCCAACAAGGGCCATGCCCTCCTCTTTCATGTGCTCTGTCTCCGCTATGTCCGCTTTTGGTTCCTCCTTTACAGGAATGTCGGGTATTTCCGTTATTTTCTGAATTTCTGGCCGGCTGACCAAACTTTTAATCCGAGGTCGGATAAGACTCAAACTCTTTCCATATAGAGATAAAGGAATAACCTCGCTTTTAGAGCGCTTGTAGGTTTGTGGTGCGGGAGGCCCCTTTCTTAGGGCTGAAATTAGTAAGTAACAGAAAAACATGCTCTATACGCTAACGGTACAAAGTACTATAATTATTAAATAATTATAAGATTATCGCATGTTAAATAGCATGTTTACAACATAATAAAGGAAATTAATTTAACATTGTATCATAACTAAGTGCTTCTACATTTCAACAAATCGCCCATTACATAAACAGCCCATCATCGCTAATGCAGTTACACTGGTAAACATTGATTAGCAGGAATGGAGGAGGAACACCTAGATAAATACACAGGTAAACAAAATATCACGTGACGTCATCATGATATCACGTGACGTCATCATTATACTACTACTACTAGATAAACTCACAAGAGAAGGATTTGAGGCGAGAGAAATGCTCGTCGAAGGATTTGAGACTGCTGTGTCCTTCGCTGCTAGAGTAAAACCGGAGTTTAAAAGCACTCCGAGACTTTCCTTTGCGAGACGTGGGGTTAACCTGTGGATAAAGCCACGTTGAAAAGAAAATAATTTTCACTCACTAAATTTTGTGATGTTGTTTATATGAATAGAGCGTCTCTCAAATATCTAAAACAATGTTATCAAATATGCCTTTTAATCACGTAACGTCACACTCTTCCTCACGCGACGTCACACTCTCTCTCACGTGACGTCACACTCCCCGTCACGCGACGTCACACTCTCTCCCTCAAGCGACGTCACACTCTCTCTCACGCGAAGTCACACTCTCCCTCACGCGACGTCACACTCTCTCAAGCGACGTCATACTCTCCCTCACGCGACGTCACACTCTCTCTCACGCGACGTCACATTCTCCCTCACGCTATGACACACTCTCTCTCTCACGCGACGTCACACTCTCTCTCTCTAACGCGACGTCACACTCTCCCTCAAATGACGTCACACTCTCCCTCACACGACGTCACACTCTCCCTCACGCGACGTCACACTCTCCCTCACGCGACGTCACACTCTCTCACGCGACGTCACACACTCTCTCATTCGCGTGACGTCACACCTACCTTGGAATTAAGAGCGTCCTGTGTTCCTATGACGAAGTAAGTTCTTACTCCTTCCATATTGGGACACCTTGTGTACGCCAGTCCATCAGTCACAACAAACCTTGCCACGGTAATTATTTTAGTAATTATTTAAAAATCTATTGGATAATAATTTAGAAATCAATTAATTAATTAATCAGCAATTAATTAGTTAATTGGTCGAACTCTATGGCACTCTATGCTCGTTGTTATGTCACTCCCTTGTCTGTGAGAGTCTCTAAGTTTCGATGGAGAATGTTAGGACATATCTTAAGAGGACAGGAAGACTCACCAGCATACACCTCTATGTTATTTGCTATAAATTCTGATATTTTTATGGAAGGGAGACGGGGTAGACCATGTTTAAACTTATTAGATGTTATTAGAAAAGACTTGACTAGTAGAAATCTTGATATTAGACTTAAGAATTTGACTGATTTCGAAGACCTTAGATTTTTAGCTTTAGATAGGGAGGAGTGGAAGAAGTTAGAAGATGGTTGATGTTTTTTGTTTTCTTTTTTATGCGTTTTGATATCTATAAGGTGCCTAGGATGCTCTTTTAAAGAGATATTTCGTACTTTGAAAGATTTACTACTACTACTAATTGGTCGAACACCCGACGGCGGTGTGAGAAAAACATCCCCCTAACATTTTACTCGCAGCTCATATAAAGTGTAAAACTATTAGTGTCCAGCGTTTTATCTATTAAAATGTGCGGTCTACAGGCCTGTAACAAATTAGATCACATATTTGTAGTTATATACGCATATTGTTACTATACAATGTGGACTGTAGTCACAATATGAAACAACACAGATTTGTGAAACACAATATCTAGTTTATTGAAGTATTAAGATATAATACAAGATGTTTATCTTGTATGTAGGGTCTAGTTAGTCCTATAGAGGGTTACGTAGCATGTTGTTATGGTTACATAGCAGGACTCCACAAGTCAATGTTAATGAACCCTGCCAATGTCAGATCATTGTTAAGCTATCTTTATAAAGTAGCAATATCTCAGTGAACAAGACAGTGTATAAATATACAGTGTACTATAATATATATTATATATATATGATATATGTTATAGAACACTGTAAATATATCTGTCTAAGTTTTGTGGTAAACCTCTGACAGTGCCATTAGAGGTGCTAGATGGTTGTAGCACTCTAGCACATGTCAAACAGTGCAGCAATACAATCAGTAATAAGTAGTACTAGTAGTAGTACTAGTAGTAGTACTAGTAGTAGTAGTAGTAGTAGTACTAGTAGTAGTACTAGTAGTAGTACTAGTAGTAGTACTAGTAGTAGTACTAGTAGTAGTACTAGTAGTAGTACTAGTAGTAGTACTAGTAGTAGTACTAGTAGTAGTACTAGTAGTAGTAGTAGTAGTAATAATAACACACAATAAGAAGCCAATGAAACTGAAAAGGAGCCTGTGTTCCCTACGCAGTGGTCCCTATACTCTGCTGCACAAGTAGAGCTACACAAGTAGAGCTACACAAGGAGAGCTCCACAAGTAGAGCTACACAAGTAGAGCTACACAAGTAGAGCTACACAAGTAGAGCTACACAAGTAGAGCTACACAAGTAGAGCTACACAAGTAGAGCTGCACAAGTAGAGCTACACAAGTAGAGCTGCACAAGTAGAGCTGCACAAGTAGAGCTACACAAGTAGAGCTACACAAGTAGAGCTACACAAGTAGAGCTACACAAGTAGAGCTGCACAAGTAGAGCTACACAAGTAGAGCTACACAAGTAGAGCTACACAAGTAGAGCTACACAAGTAGAGCTACACAAGTAGAGCTACACAAGTAGAGCTACACAAGTAGAGCTGCACAAGTAGAGCTACACAAGAAGAGCTACACAAGTAGAGCTACACAAGTAGAGCTGCACAAGTAGAGCTGCACAAGTACAGCTACACAAGTAGAGCTGCACAAGTACAGCTACACAAGTAGAGCTACACAAGTAGAGCTGCACAAGTAGAGCTGCACAAGTAGAGCTGCACAAGTAGAGCTGCACAAGTAGAGCTGCACAAGTAGAGCTACACAAGTAGAGCTGCACAAGTAGAGCTGCACAAGTAGAGCTGCACAAGTAGAGCTGCACAAGTAGAGCTGCACAAGTAGAGCTACACAAGTAGAGCTACACAAGTAGAGCTGAGCTACACAACTAGAGCTACACAAGTAGAGCTACACAAGTAGAGCTACACAAGAAGAGCTACACAAGTAGAGCTGCACAAGTAGAGCTGCACAAGTAGAGCTACACAAGTAGAGCTGCACAAGTAGAGCTGCACAAGTAGAGCTGCACAAGTAGAGCTACACAAGTAGAGCTACACAAGTAGAGCTACACAAGTAGAGCTACACAAGTAGAGCTGCACAAGTAGAGCTACACAAGTAGAGCTACACAAGTAGAGCTACACAAGTAGAGCTACACAAGTAGAGCTACACAAGTAGAGCTACACAAGTAGAGCTACACAAGTAGAGCTGCACAAGTAGAGCTACACAAGAAGAGCTACACAAGTAGAGCTACACAAGTAGAGCTGCACAAGTAGAGCTGCACAAGTACAGCTACACAAGTAGAGCTGCACAAGTACAGCTACACAAGTAGAGCTACACAAGTAGAGCTGCACAAGTAGAGCTGCACAAGTAGAGCTGCACAAGTAGAGCTGCACAAGTAGAGCTGCACAAGTAGAGCTACACAAGTAGAGCTGCACAAGTAGAGCTGCACAAGTAGAGCTGCACAAGTAGAGCTGCACAAGTAGAGCTGCACAAGTAGAGCTACACAAGTAGAGCTACACAAGTAGAGCTGAGCTACACAACTAGAGCTACACAAGTAGAGCTACACAAGTAGAGCTACACAAGAAGAGCTACACAAGTAGAGCTGCACAAGTAGAGCTGCACAAGTAGAGCTACACAAGTAGAGCTGCACAAGTAGAGCTGCACAAGTAGAGCTGCACAAGTAGAGCTACACAAGTAGAGCTACACAAGTAGAGCTACACAAGTAGAGCTGAGCTACACAAGTAGAGCTACACAAGTAGAGCTACACAAGTAGAGCTACACAAGTAGAGCTACACAAGTAGAGCTACACAAGTAGAGCTGCACAAGTAGAGCTGCACAAGTAGAGCTACACAAGTAGAGCTGCACAAGTAGAGCTGCACAAGTAGAGCTGCACAAGTAGAGCTACACAAGTAGAGCTGCACAAGTAGAGCTACACAAGTAGAGCTACACAAGTAGAGCTACACAAGTAGAGCTCCACAAGTAGAGCTACACAAGTAGAGCTGCACAAGTAGAGCTGCACAAGTAGAGCTACACAAGTAGAGCTACACAAGTAGAGCTACACAAGTAGAGCTACACAAGTAGAGCTACACAAGTAGAGCTACACAAGTAGAGCTACACAAGTAGAGCTACACAAGTAGAGCTGCACAAGTAGAGCTGCACAAGTAGAGCTGCACAAGTAGAGCTGCACAAGTAGAGCTGCACAAGTAGAGCTGCACAAGTAGAGCTGCACAAGTAGAGCTGCACAAGTAGAGCTGCACAAGTAGAGCTGCACAAGTAGAGCTGCACAAGTAGAGCTGCACAAGTAGAGCTGCACAAGTAGAGCTGCACAAGTAGAGCTGCACAAGTAGAGCTGCACAAGTAGAGCTGCACAAGTAGAGCTGCACAAGTAGAGCTGCACAAGTAGAGCTGCACAAGTAGAGCTGCACAAGTAGAGCTGCACAAGTAGAGCTACACAGTACACAAGTAGATAACATTTAATTGCAAGCATGTGACTCACTTGTCCTTAATCAGCTGATAAGTGGCATCACTGATGTGTACTTTGCCGGGTAGTCCACAAGATTCCATCTCGTTAGCTTTTAGCACGTCATGTGACCAAACATCGAACCTGCAGTGAGACACACTAAACTCACTGATATCACGTGACATCATTTTATCTGGATACTTATTGTAACCGGCTAATTACACTGTTACAGAAGCCGAACAATTACAATTAGGCTAGAGATGGTTAATGGAGTGTATTTCATACTTTCTCCGCTGTCCGAGGAGAAACTACACAAATGTGTAATGTTGCAACCGAGGACAGAATCTTTAGTTCACTCCCTAAACTAGGCGTGGCTATTGTTATCTCTCGGATAGAAGATTATAACTTTATAACAAACCGTCAGACGACATTACGTAATGTCACAATTTTCTAATTTAACGGTGTCGTGTATGGTCATCACAACACCACGTGACGTGCTCACAACACCACGTGACGTCATCACAACACCACGTGACGTCATCACAACACCACGTGACGTCATCACAACACCACATAACCTCATCACAACACCACGTGACGTCACTATCCCTCACCTGAATCTCTTAATGCCCACCACACCGCACAGTACAGATCCTGTGTGTATCCCCACTCTTATTGATACGTCTAGATTAGTCTCGCTGTTTACATCCTCTATTGAGCCTAACATCTTCAGACCTGACACAGAGATTATTTAAAGTTACAGTTTTATCATTGATCACTTCACTTAAAGCTTTGTTAACTTGTAACTGAATAATTTTAGAAGTGTTATGACATGTTCACTGTTCAGTCCCTAACACTTGTGCTAGTTGCTATGCATGTAGGTGGTTACAAGCATACTGTTTTACTGGCACAATAAGCGCTACTTTACTCTAACAATATATAAATAAGTTTGTTAGGTCTGGACCAACACAACACAATATTGTCTGGTATATTGTTAGAAAAGAGGAAGGTTTGAAATTGTATCCCCTTAACAGACATGTGTCAACAGACTTACAAATTCAATTAATTGTAATTACTGTTAAAAAGGAGCTCTCACGTGTCGACACTTATAAAACTTAATCACGATAACCGTGTTGTTTGGCACCAAGTTATGTATCTAAAAGATACAGTTGTCATGGTAACAGTTGTCATGTTTACTAGAGGGCTACAGACACATCTTGTTATAGAATTATGGAGCATAACATCTTAATATATTATTTAGGTTACTTTTTAAATTTAACAACAACTATTAAATAAAAAAGAAAATGAGATAAAAGTTTAATATTACTATAATAATAGCAAATAACTTACTTAATCCTACAATTGCTGGAGCGTGGTTTCTCATTTTCTCGGGACATCCAGCCACACAATAATAACAGTCACCAAGTGTGGATATCTTAGTGCAGCCAGCCTCTGTTGTCTGCGGGTTATAGAGGGGAGATTATAGTGGGTATAGTAGAGGGGGGAGGTTGGGAGGGGGTGGGGAAGTGTGGATATCTTAGTGCAGCCAGCCTCTGTTGTCTGCAGGTTATAGAGGGGAGATTATAGTGGGTATAGTAGAGGGGTGGTGGAGGGGGAGGAGGGAGGGGGAGGGGGAGGGGGAGGGGGAGGGGGAGGTGGAGGGGGAGGGGGAGGGGGAGGGGGAGGGGGAGGTGGAGGGGGAGGGGGAGGGGGAGGGGGAGGGGGAGGGGGAGGGGGAGGGGGGAGGGGGAGGGGGAGGGGGGAGGGGGAGGGGGAGGGGGTGGAGTGTTGAGGGGGAGGGGGAGGGGGAGGGGGGGGTAGGGGGGTCAGCGGAGAGTGGAGACTGAAGAGACTATAACAGTTATTTGAGATAGCTCTACCAATTATTTACATAATAACGTTATGAACTCTGTGTTTTACATAATATCAGTCATGTGAAGGTTCAATGATTTGTACTGTCCACAGTAAGAACAACGCCCAAATCTAGGGCGTAAGTTAGTTTTGATAATTGGAGCTGCTATTTATACCTTCACAGACGTATGACGTAATCCTATGACGTAATACTATGACGTATCATGACTCAGATAAAATAGTAAATACTCATACTTATTCTATTTCTTACTTCTTTGGCTACATCCCAACAGTTTATTTAAAGGATATGTATTTTAAGCTATGTGGTCTAAGCGTGTACATTGGAATCCTTTCCGTGCCAAGAAGCCATACACCCTCTATATTAGTTTTACTTGTAGTTGTATTATTTTATAACAGGAAAATAAAACAGCTTACTTTCTAGTGGTGAGGGAAACTTAGTACTTACTGCTTAGTATCCGGCAGAATTTGAGCAACTACTATTTAATTGTTGAGCGATAAAAATAGTGACAAGTATTTGGTGAGGAATACTGACTGTTAGTGTTATTATGTGTTATGTGTTATGTGTATTACACTAACAGACTTATGTGTACTACACACTGACAGACTAAAGTAGAGCTAGTCTGACGGACTAGAGTAGAGCTAGTCTGACGGACTAGAGTAGAGCTAGTCTGACGGACTAGAGTAGAGCTAGTCTGACGGACTAGAGTAGAGCTAGTCTGACGGACTAGAGTAGAGCTAGTCTGACAGACACTACCTCAGAGCAATAATCACGTGTGATCTGGTTCACTTCACCTTATCTAGTGTCTACAACCTCTCAGTACACTTATTTTAGATCATGCTCTGCACAAAGCGTTACAGCGTTACAGCGTTACAGCGTTACAGCGTTACAGCGTTACAGGTACTAATACTAACGTAACCTCTCGGATTAGATAGTCTAAACGTAAAGTTTTGGTGGATCTAAATATGTAGTATTAGAGTATTAGTTAGTAATAATGCTGCATATTAATTTGGTAAACTCTGACTCTGTCTGTTAAAGTGAGGTATGTACATTATCCGAACTATTTCTGGAGATTTGTTAAGATGTATTCCGATCTATATATATACACTATACACGTGTATAAAGTAGAGCATTTGAAAACACTGTGAGGAGCTAGTTATGAGTGGTATATCTTACAATCCTAATCTGCTAATCAGTGCTGGCAATCACACTGCTAATGAGAAACAGGGATTCTCACCACAACTCCTCCTAGTTTATGTACGTGTTCAACTACTTCTATTCCGCATTCTACGTGTTCAAGAGAGGATTTTAAACAACTTTCACAAGTCAGGATAACCAGTGTTAATTCAATAATTGGAAATTTAAACCCAAACAGTTAGGTTAGGCAGAAGCAGCAGCTTGTTCTAGAGCAGGGACTAAAGAAGCTGAAGCAGGAGCATTTTGTTCTAGAGCGGGGACTTAAGGAGCTGGTTCAGGAGCGGGGACCACAGTTTTGAAGGTGGAGATGGGTTCGCTGGTCCAGAAGCTCGGGTGAGGTATTGAAGGACGGTTGGACAGGATGACCGGAGACCAATGAGCGTTGCAGGGGTCTAAGTGTCCCTTAACCGTGCCTTAAGTGTCCTCTAAGTGTCTCTTAAGACACTTAAGTGTCCATCAGCAGATTACCTAATTGCCATAATATAATGATGAAGGTTGAAGAACAATGCTCTGTGAGGACTAGAAATTCAAATTCCATCCCAATGAAGTTTTATTAATAATTCCAGACAAATGCTCTTGTCATCACTAACACTGGAGGTATAGGATAGCTCACCTCCTTCTCATTTCCATTGTCAGAAGAGTTTAAAGGTCTTTTAATATTAAAGATAGACCAAACGAGTTAGGTTTAAAATGTACTTTTAAACTCATAAATACATTTATATTCGCTTGGCGCGTTGACAACGTACTCTTCACGAAAATTAATCAAATTAGTCCTGGATTTTAAATTCTTTGCATAAATTCTTCACTCGCATTAAAAATGACCTAACCAAGAATATCAAGCTTTCAAATCGAACTAAACCATGAAGTTAGTTTGGTAAACTGAAATAAATTCCACTGAATCAAGGATCCAAGTAGTGGCACTGTGCACCATCAATCTGTCACGTGACGTCACACTCTCCCTCACGTGACGTCACACTCTCCCTCACGTGACGTCACACTCTCCCTCACGTGACGTCACACTCTCCCTCACTGAATCAAGGATCCAAGTAGTGACACTGACACTGTGCACAATCAATTAAAAACATACGAATTGTTTATATTTTCTTGTTTTATTTGTGAATGCTTTATTGCTGAAACCGTCCACCTCACTTGCATTACTTTAACGTATCTATTAATCTTATTTAACAAACCATTTAACACATTTAACAAAATATTAAAATATTAAATGTACACAACATGTGATTCAGAATGTGGGAGATTACCAATCTGTCACGTGACGTCACACTCTCCCTCACGTGACGTCACACTCTCCCTCACGTGACGTCACACTCTCCCTCACGTGACGTCACACTCTCCCTCACGTGACGTCACATTTAACACATTTAACAAGATATTAAAATATTAAATGTACATAACAGGTGATTCTGAATGCTGGAACTTACCAATCTGTCGAAACTATCACAGATAGTATTCAGCATAGATACTATCTCAATAGCACTGCGTGTGCTACTCATCTTGGTAAACCCCACTATATCAGCAAATAGAATGCTCACGTTGTTCAGGTAGTGCATCACCATCGGGCGGAATGGTACTCTGAGGTGATTACTAATTAGTTAGTTAATTAATTAATTGATTACTTAATGAAGTGACGATATCAGATGACTAAAGGATTGAAAAAAGGAAATCAGATAATTTTAAAGAAGAAACGGTACAAATTTGACTGAATTTAAACAATTAACGTACTCTTGAAATTGAGACTGGGTCTGTTCCATCTTAACAAGTTTGCTCCCAATACTGCTCGGCATTACGGAGTATATTATTCGCTCTTTCAGTTTTCTTTCTCTTCGCAGTTTCTCTTTTGCCATCGCCAACTTTGTTATATTGTATATCAGACACTCGCTGTGAGCCTGCAGACAATTCAATTGTTAGATTAGAGTACTGAGACATTATGACAACAGCCCCCCCCCCCTCCAGGATTATGAGAACAGCTCCCCCCCCCCCTCCAGGATTATGAGAACAGCTCCCCCTCCAGGATTATGAGAACAGCTCCCCCTCCAGGATGATGATAACAGCCCCCCCCTCCAGGATGATGATAACAGCCCCCCCTCCAGGATTATGAGAACAGCCCCCCCCTCCAGGATTATGAGAACAGCCCCCCCCTCCAGGATTATGAGAACAGCTCCCCCTCCAGGATGATGATAACAGCTCCCCCTCCAGGACTATGATAACAGCTCCCCCTCCAGGATTATGAGGACAGCTCCCCCTCCAGGATTATGATAACAGCTCCCCCTCCAGGATGATGATAACAGCTCCCCCTCCAGGACTATAAGAACAGCTCTCCCTCCAGGATTATGAGGACAGCTCCCCCTCCAGGACTATAAGAACAGCTCCCCCTCCAGGATTATGAGGACAGCTCCCCCTCCAGGACTATAAGAACAGCTCCCCCTCCAGGATTATGAGGACAGCTCCCCCTCCAGGATTATGAGGACAGCTCCCCCTCCAGGATTATGATAACAGCTCCCCCTCCAGGATTATGAGGACAGCTCCCCCTCCAGGATTATGAGGACAGCTCCCCCTCCAGGACTATAAGAACAGCTCCCCCTCCAGGACTATAAGAACAGCTCCCCCTCCAGGACTATAAGAACAGCTCCCCCTCCAGGACTATAAGAACAGCTCCCCCTCCAGGACTATAAGAACAGCTCCTCCTCCAGGATTATGATAACAGCTCCTCCTCCAGGATTATGAGAAGGTTTTATTCGCCAGAAAGTCAGATCTAATATGTTGGCTCCTGTATGATGTTTTAGATATAGTTTTTGTTCACGATCCAGTCATATTTTAGCAGCCAAATTATTTCACGCGTGATCGTGATTTCTACAATGAAAATATTTGGTGGATTCGTGTAGTGTTATTGAGTCTCATGATTTGATAGTTCTTTTATTCAAATTTCTGATTGTTTCTGAATAGACTCAGTGAAGACAGATTCTAATGGAAATAAATATCTGAATAACGTATCGACATTTCTACGTCATACTGATATTCTCAATTAATGTAATAGATTTGTAGTGTTGTAATTAGTTTTAAACTAATTACAACACTACAAATCTATTACATCGATAGGTTATTTCATTGTTATTTGAATAAAAGAACAATGAAAATATTGAGAAACTAATGACATTCCTTTTTGCAGCATTTATCCAGTTTCTCATAGGGAAACACTTTAATTTAACTTTTTTAGTAGGAATTCTTCCAACGTAAGAAATTATACTATATAATGTGTAACAAAGGATTATTTGGAAGTTTTAACAGAACAGAATATGAACAAATTAAGCGTTAAGTAAATATTAGAAAGAAATAACCACTATAACTTTATCAATAGCTAACTTCTAAAATAATATCTGACACAATCACAGTTTCGAAATGAACATGTCTATTATATATATTAACTAAGTTTACATTTCTCTCGCTTTACCAGAAATGACCCGACAGTTCCCTTTTAAAGTCTACTTCAGAAGCTAAAGTAGCTAAAACACCACGTGATGCCCAAATAAGGAGGTAACTTCTCACAGAAACTGAACTACTGAGGTTATCTCCATCCCTAACGGATATACCATAGAGGTCTGTGTATCAGAGTCCACTAGCTCTGTGTAGCTAGGTAACTCTGTCCGGGTCTGAGTGTGACTGGTCTGTGATATGATGTGGGTCTGGGTTTCCTTACAGTCAGAGGACATCTCGCCAGTAGTAGTAGTGAGGTAGGTCTGAGATTCTTTGTTCGACATTTTGAGACGAATTCCTTTTTTCCAGGTTAAATCACAAGTTAAAGAACAAGTTAAATCACAACTGAGAATAAAGAATGACAAAAACAAAGTGTCGTATAAACGATCATATGATAAACTATGCAAGTCATGACTCATGAGACTTATATCGCCATGTAGAACATTGCCAATAACAGTCTCGTGACGAACAAGATTAATAAAATGAGGTAATTAGTTTAAATTATTCACAACAGCTGAAATTAATGCTTGCTGACCAGTTTTAACGTTTAAGACATAATGCTTATACGATGTTTTGTAAAACGTCGTATTTTTTAAAAGAAAAAGAAGAAACAAAGTAACTTATTTTTTGGATTTGTTTCCTCATTCTTAGTTTGATGAAATTGTTAAGCGAAACCACTCTCTCCCTCACGTGACGTCACAATCTCCCTCATGTGAAGTCACACTCTCCCTCACGTGACGTCACACTCTCCCTCACGCAACGTCACACTCTCCCTCACGTGACGTCACACTCTCCCTCAAGTGACGTCACACTCTCCCTCACGTGACGTCACACTCTTCCTCAAGTGACGTCACACTCTCCCTCAAGTGACGTCACACTCTCCCTCACGTGACGTCACAAACTCCCTCACGTGACGTCACACTCTCCCTCACGCAACGTCACAATCTCCCTCACGTGATGTCACACACTGACCTGGTATTGCTGCGTGATATAGAGCCCAAGTGTGTGTGACAGGACTTGCAGAATAATCCTCGTAATAATTGTACTCATATCGTCTGATTTAATCTCACGCTCACTTGGCACTAACATGTAACACAGCTGAAATTATTTTAGATTATCGGTATCTTAGTTTTACTGTATCTGGTTTATACTTTATATAGTATAAAGTATATAAATATCAGTGATAAATCAGTTATTTCCAGCTGAAGACGAGCAACAAATGTTTTTAAAAGTTTCTACAAACTATCGTATCATTTTAATGAATGATATTGTTAATTGGGCCCGCCACCGATAGATCAGTCATGATACTGAATGTAAGTATGAGGCGTATAGTCCTATTATACTAGAACAGTTATTATTTATTTAATCTATTAAATGTTTTAGATGGAGTTGGTGTAAGACGTAAGTGAGTCTGGGGGTAGAACTATTACCTGTAATAGTGGGGGATATTACCTGTAATAGTGGGGGATATTACCTGTAATAGTGGGGGTAGAACTATTACCTGTAATAGTGGGGGGGGTATTACCTGTAATAGTGGGGGGTGGGGTATTACCTGTAATAGTGGGGGGGGTATTACCTGTAATAGTGGGGGGGGGGGGGTATTACCTGTAATAGTGGGGGGGTATTACCTGTAATAGTGGGGGATATTACCTGTAATAGTGGGGGGGGGGGGGGTGGGGTATTACCTGTAATAGTGGGGGTAGAACTATTACCTGTAATAGTGGGGGGTGGGGTATTACCTGTAATAGTGGGGGGGGGGTATTACCTGTAATAGTGGGGGGGTATTACCTGTAATAGTGGGGGTAGAACTATTACCTGTAATAGTGGGGGGTGGGGTATTACCTGTAATAGTGGGGGGGGGGGGTATTACCTGTAATAGTGGGGGGGGGGGGATTCTAATGGAAATAAATATCTGAATAACGTATCGACATTTCTACGTCATACTGATATTCTCAATTAATGTAATAGATTTGTAGTGTTGTAATTAGTTTTAAACTAATTACAACACTACAAATCTATTACATCGATAGGTTATTTCATTGTTATTTGAATAAAAGAACAATGAAAATATTGAGAAACTAATGACATTCCTTTTTGCAGCATTTATCCAGTTTCTCATAGGGAAACACTTTAATTTAACTTTTTTAGTAGGAATTCTTCCAACGTAAGAAATTATACTATATAATGTGTAACAAAGGATTATTTGGAAGTTTTAACAGAACAGAATATGAACAAATTAAGCGTTAAGTAAATATTAGAAAGAAATAACCACTATAACTTTATCAATAGCTAACTTCTAAAATAATATCTGACACAATCACAGTTTCGAAATGAACATGTCTATTATATATATTAACTAAGTTTACATTTCTCTCGCTTTACCAGAAATGACCCGACAGTTCCCTTTTAAAGTCTACTTCAGAAGCTAAAGTAGCTAAAACACCACGTGATGCCCAAATAAGGAGGTAACTTCTCACAGAAACTGAACTACTGAGGTTATCTCCATCCCTAACGGATATACCATAGAGGTCTGTGTATCAGAGTCCACTAGCTCTGTGTAGCTAGGTAACTCTGTCCGGGTCTGAGTGTGACTGGTCTGTGATATGATGTGGGTCTGGGTTTCCTTACAGTCAGAGGACATCTCGCCAGTAGTAGTAGTGAGGTAGGTCTGAGATTCTTTGTTCGACATTTTGAGACGAATTCCTTTTTTCCAGGTTAAATCACAAGTTAAAGAACAAGTTAAATCACAACTGAGAATAAAGAATGACAAAAACAAAGTGTCGTATAAACGATCATATGATAAACTATGCAAGTCATGACTCATGAGACTTATATCGCCATGTAGAACATTGCCAATAACAGTCTCGTGACGAACAAGATTAATAAAATGAGGTAATTAGTTTAAATTATTCACAACAGCTGAAATTAATGCTTGCTGACCAGTTTTAACGTTTAAGACATAATGCTTATACGATGTTTTGTAAAACGTCGTATTTTTTAAAAGAAAAAGAAGAAACAAAGTAACTTATTTTTTGGATTTGTTTCCTCATTCTTAGTTTGATGAAATTGTTAAGCGAAACCACTCTCTCCCTCACGTGACGTCACAATCTCCCTCATGTGAAGTCACACTCTCCCTCACGTGACGTCACACTCTCCCTCACGCAACGTCACACTCTCCCTCACGTGACGTCACACTCTCCCTCAAGTGACGTCACACTCTCCCTCACGTGACGTCACACTCTTCCTCAAGTGACGTCACACTCTCCCTCAAGTGACGTCACACTCTCCCTCACGTGACGTCACAAACTCCCTCACGTGACGTCACACTCTCCCTCACGCAACGTCACAATCTCCCTCACGTGATGTCACACACTGACCTGGTATTGCTGCGTGATATAGAGCCCAAGTGTGTGTGACAGGACTTGCAGAATAATCCTCGTAATAATTGTACTCATATCGTCTGATTTAATCTCACGCTCACTTGGCACTAACATGTAACACAGCTGAAATTATTTTAGATTATCGGTATCTTAGTTTTACTGTATCTGGTTTATACTTTATATAGTATAAAGTATATAAATATCAGTGATAAATCAGTTATTTCCAGCTGAAGACGAGCAACAAATGTTTTTAAAAGTTTCTACAAACTATCGTATCATTTTAATGAATGATATTGTTAATTGGGCCCGCCACCGATAGATCAGTCATGATACTGAATGTAAGTATGAGCGTATAGTCCTATTATACTAGAACAGTTTTATTTAATCTATTAAATGTTTTAGATGGAGTTGGTGTAAGACGTAAGTGAGTCTGGGGGTAGAACTATTACCTGTAATAGTGGGGGATATTACCTGTAATAGTGGGGGATATTACCTGTAATAGTGGGGGTAGAACTATTACCTGTAATAGTGGGGGGGGTATTACCTGTAATAGTGGGGGGTGGGGTATTACCTGTAATAGTGGGGGGGGTATTACCTGTAATAGTGGGGGGGGGGGGGGTATTACCTGTAATAGTGGGGGGGTATTACCTGTAATAGTGGGGGATATTACCTGTAATAGTGGGGGGGGGGGGTGGGGTATTACCTGTAATAGTGGGGGTAGAACTATTACCTGTAATAGTGGGGGGTGGGGTATTACCTGTAATAGTGGGGGGGGGGGTATTACCTGTAATAGTGGGGGGGTATTACCTGTAATAGTGGGGGTAGAACTATTACCTGTAATAGTGGGGGGTGGGGTATTACCTGTAATAGTGGGGGGGGGGTATTACCTGTAATAGTGGGGGGGGGGGTATTACCTGTAATATGTATATCTCCAGAACTTGTACCACTTACCCATGCTTTTAGTATTATGGTCTCTTAAAGAAAACCCTCGCCCAAGGTAATGCCTCATGATGTCGATTCTTTTTATGTTCATTGCTGCACGTATTGTACTATTTGTAAAAGTTTCTAATAAAATCAAATCATGTGTATTACAGGTAAAAGTGTCCAATAATTTCCTTCTCTGTGATCATTATTAGCACCTGATGTACTAACCTCGAATAAGATGGTGTAGGAAACAGCTATAACCACTGTAGCGGTACTGGGCAACGGCAGGACTGTGTACAGTAATACTAACACCTGTAATCAACATATTTAATATACATATTTAATTGGTTTTTATTAAACTTTTAAACTTTTAAATAATCGCATATATATTAGGTTTAATCGTTATGTTAATGTGTAAAAGTGAGCTCGTCAGGTTATATTAATTACCGTGGTGCAAGAAGCGTAGAGAGTTGGTTCAGTGTAACTTCTCCTTACGGCGAACTGTGAGAGGGAGGCAACACACAGCACACACGCATACACCACTGTTATAGTCACCTGAAATTTATTTTATTATTTCACTTCATCAAGAAGATCGTTTTCATATTACTACAAATATATTAATGCTGATGAGTAAAGTTGTAATCTACCTCTGCAACGAATACAGGTCTTGTCTCTTTCGTAGACATGCGGCGTATAACAATATTTGAGCAGAAATAATTCAGTAATATTACTAAATATATGAGCATGGCTTTCTCACAGAACTTTCTTCTCTAATGGACAAATATTCAATAGTGATCTGCGGTACAGACATGCAAATTTTAATCTTCAAATGAAAGCACCAAAATAGCTGTCAGCGGCCCAATTTCTGGTATATTTTTGATTAATCCACACTCAGATCACGGATACGCCAATTCATCAGTAAGTTTGATTAGGTCGACAAGATTACCATTCACTACACACGACTAGAGATATCAGGTCCATTTACCAGCTTCATCTAGGTGCAACTGCAGAAGTGACCTAGATAGAACATTTGTGGAGTGGTAATGTAGAAAATAAGACAACATTGGAGAGGGTGAGAGTTAAGAACCTGGTGCTTGTGGTAGACTTTAAAGTGGGTGATAGTAAGGATAGCTGTTGTAACCAGAGCCAGGAGGATCACAATACCAAGACAGGCTGCTTCTCTCTGCTTCACCATCAGGCTTATAAACACTACCTGGGTATAATGTAAGTGGAACACGGATAAACAGTTTATCGGCAATAGATTTGTTATAAATGTCATAATAGTTTTGATGTGCATTAATTGATTAATGAAAATTACACTGCACAGAATGATAATATTTAAACACACCACATTGCACAGGATGACGTATTTTAATCCTTCCTTGAAGGTGCTGAGTAGGAAGAAGTTCAGCACATCCCGACATCTCTTACTTGCAGTGACCCTGCTGTAATTGATACGAGCAGAGCTCTCCTGCTTTTTCAGATCGTGTGTCAGATACTGTGACACCTGGGGCACATTTATTATGGTATACTAAAAACTGGAATAAATGCATTATTTCGTTGTTATTACTGAACAGATACAGGGAGATGTAGTCTGTACTAGGACTTCAACTCCCTGGGGAAAGGGGGTTTGAATTTCAAATTCATTTTTTAAGGCTTGTTACCATGGTGCACAAAATATTTCTAACGAAATTCCTGAGATTGTTGCCACTTAGCAATTTAGTAGCCGAAACATGATTTTTTGCCATGATTCTACATATTAACCTTCAATATTTTTGTGTGCATATTTTGACCATAAGCAGTTAATAAAGAAATGCTCCTCAAACACGGAAGGTGCTTGAAACATATAAAATTGTACAATTCTGAATCAAACCTCTTCATCTACACTGATTCCTTTTTCAAGCTGCTTAAAGAAGTTGTTCTGTACCCCATTGCGAGGCTTTGCTCCGTCTTCTCCGAATATTGAGCATTGTTTCAGCTCAATTCGGAACTCTCCTTTGTCTTTATTTTCAACATTTTCATATCCGTTTGAGTGTGGTATGGAAGATGATAGAGTAGACCACCATTTCATTCTTAGGGCAATAGTCGATTTATTCATGGTTGTTCAAAATTTCATTCTGCAAGACACTGATAACAATTAATCTTTATTATTAGATTCTGCTACACTATTGCTCACAAAAAAGTGGGGTAGTCATTACACCAGCTAAAATTTCATATGGACACGTATGATAAGGGCGTCACTCTGCAATATCTTCAATGGTTGTTTATAAAGACAAAAACCTGAGGTCCGCAGTTAATAAAGGGTGTAGGGATCAGTGATGTAACGGAAGGCCCCGCCGACACCCCTGTGCAGGGGGGGGGGGCGCAATCTTAGGGGGGCGCCAAATCGTCGTTTGAATGTGGGACAATTTCGAAAAACTTAACTACGGTGCTAGCAAAACACACTTTTTTAGAGATTTTACCGGCGTATCCTCTAAAATCATCTAATTTGTTCAATTTTAGGTAGGGGCGCCAAAAGGGGAGGGGGCAGCAGGGGGTGCCTACAGGCAACGTTACACCACTGGTAGGAATTAATAAGGTTAATGTTAAATTTTTTATCGTTTTCTTCTGAAGGCTACCATATGGAAATTTACAAATAAGTCACCTCAATCTTTAATAGTTTATTAAATATCAGTTTAAAAATAGATATATATCATTTTATCTGGTTCTAATAATGGTTTATCTGGTCTTATTAATGGTTTGACCGAGTACGGCTCAGACTTGTTCAAAGTGAGCAGATCTGGTCTTAATCTTGTATCATCCAACAGATGTTGTAAGAGTATGGCAAAGATTAGGAATCTCCAAAGTTCATTTCTTCCAGAGCGAGTTATTCCTTACTGGAACAAACTCCCTCCAGATGTTAAGAACTCGGTGAATGTTTTAAGTTTTAAGATTAAATTAGAAGGGTTTAAGAAAGATATGATTTCTAAGGATATTTCTAATGATTCACAATTTTGGAATGTTTCAAATGAAGTATTAGGGAGAATTGAAGCCTGAAGGACCTAGTTATGTTAGTAATAAAGAGACCACCCTTTTGTGGCAAAAAAGCGTTTTATAAATCTTTATTCCACTGGGAAGTATGAATAGGGTTATATCTTTTGGGGATGCTTTTTTTGAATTTATATGAAATTTTTTAATAAAGTTGTAGTTAATAATTTATTAATTTTGGTGGTAAGATATTTATATTTTGCCATATAGTGATTTGATACTTTTTAGACATGTGTGATGATGTTATGTCATAATTTTTACTTTACTTACTTTACTTCACTTTAATGTACCGTTACAATAATGACTTCAACATATAATCTTTTAACACAATATATGAAAGCAAGTCAATTAATTCATGTTATGGTTTTTAAATTTCTATAATTTGCCTACTGTATTATCATACACTACAAAAGTGCAGGCGAGTAATAACATTTACGCATCTTCATGAAGCATGAAGATAGCTTTGTCACACCAATAAGATAAGTAAACATATACGAATTACCTGGCAGCGCACGCCAATCCCTGTGCACGGTTCTTTTACTAGCTTCCAGTACAATACGGCTCTTACTAATTCGCTCGCCCAAAAATTATCAGCCCTAATCCATAATCAATCAAATTTGTTTTTTACTAGCCTGTCACGTGACCAAAACAGTTTTTTGCCCATAACTTTCCAGGGAAGCATTTTTATACACTACGTCATGCATGGGGAGTTCACCTAACCATGTGCTTTCGCGCCACTGCGGGCGCGCTTGTTTCACAACAAGGCGGGCGCGCGCTACTGCAAGCGCAAGGGCTCTGGATAGAGCAACATGCAATGGGGAGTGATTCGGAATTAGCGTCCAAAAATACATCGAACTAGATTACTTTTAAACTATAAACCTTCAGGGCCTTTCTACAAGAATTTTCTTAAAATTTTGGCGAGCGATTTAGTTGGAGCGATCATTTTACATAAGCATCTAAATTAAAAAATGCAAGACTATCGCGCGCGCACGCGTATGACAAAAATTGTTTTTCGTTCAAGACATTTCGCGCCAGCCCAAACCATTAACAATGGTCAACACTCAGCCTGTCATTCGGCCACCATAATTTCAGTTTCATGATCAATTATGTTTATCAAAATAGCTTAATATAAGGTCCCAGTCTGGCTATAATTAAGGACATCGTCGTTTTGACGTGAGCGCGCATTGCCACGAGCTTGCTTCGCTTCGAAATGACAACAAAGCTTTCAGCTTTGCCCTTTTGGCTAAAAAGTTTGCATCGTCAATTAACAAAGTGAAGTTGCTATATCCGAAGCCCTTGCGCTTGCAGTGGCGGTAAAAATGACTTTTCTTTATTTGTGAAGCAAGCAAGCCCGCAGTGGCACAAAAACTTATGATCATGATTAAGTGAAAAAGTAACGCTTACTGGGTAAAATGTATATTAATTTACTATAAATTAGGTAATTAAACCTAACATAATTAATTTTCAGTTGTGATACTCGAGTTCTAATGAACTAAATAACAATATATTTCAATTATTTTTGAAAAAATGTTTAACTAGAACTATATTCAAAAATTTTTTACAAACAATCACAACAATTTTTTCACATGTTGTGCAAGAGTGCACGGCTGTATCGTGGCTTTCGCTAGGATACTAGTGAAACTCCACTTAGTGAAATTTAACGGGTGATACTCGTAAAATATCTGTTCCATATATTGGGACCGTCGACGAGTCCAACTCGGCGCGCGTCCTGGTAGGTTGTAAACCTACAAAGTGAAACGAAAATGGGGATCACGACGTGATACAGCAAAAAGTTAAGTTGAAATTTGTTAGCAAGATATTTTATTAATTTACTTTCCAGGTTTTCCGGATATGTTTGTTCAATTCCAGTACCTTGATAGGCGATAGCAACTTGTTTCACTCTCGCTAATCTCATTGATTGGTCACTGACCAAAAATTCAGTCAAAACCCGCGAAATTGCAGACAAGGAGACGGCAGAAATGCTTCTCCTCAAAAATGTTCAAAAATGTTTTCTTCTATTCAGATGATTTTCCGTTTATCAAAGCTTTCTTTGAGAATAGAACTTTCAGTACTTCAATCGTGTCTTGTGTCATCCTCAGTGACCTAAGACCCTGTTAGATGATCATTCAAGAAAAATTCAGTTAAAACAGCGAAATTTGGGTCACCGAAAGATGAAATTTGAAAATGTCCTACCGATAGGAAATTTTCATGATTTTCATTCTATCAAAGCTCCGTCCGGATTGTATGGACAGACTTGATTTAAATTGACATTATTAGTGAGCCTCTAGCATCCAACTGTTATCCCTCTTAATACCGTCTGATAAGGTTACCTGTTAAGGGGTATACACCAAAACAGGGGTTTGTGTCGGCAAACCCAAATGATCTCACAGGAAGTTTAGTGACCGTCTAGCGCACCGTTTCCAAAATTTGTTTGGAGAACATTTATTTCTGTATGCATGTAAAATCTTAATATCGTATTATTAATATATCTGAAAAGGCTGAGTTTTTATGAATTTTTAAGTCATCAAGTAATAATTTTACTTTTCAGGCTTGTTTTGACCAAAAAGTCCATCAAGGAACATCAGATTGTTTAGATGCTTAACATGAAATTATTCTCTGAATCCTGGCGCAATTTTTGATGCCCTCAAAAATGTGTTTATTCATCTGAAAAGTTGATCTTTTGCTCCTCAATGTCAAACAACAAATAGGCATAGTTTTCGTTTTTCATTTTTACAGATTTAAAATCAGATCTTAAATTTCGATAGGAATGTGCTAGAGACTTTTGGAAGTGTGCAAAATAACCGCAACTAGCATATTTATTTGTGAGTTATGAATATAAATACACCCTTAAATGCTGCATTTTAAAGTTATGATAGAAAATGTGATTTTTTATCTGTGAAATCACATTTTCTGCACAATATTATCTCCCTCTTATTTAACTATTTGATAGGTACATGTCTGGTAGAAGTTATGAAGTCGACTATTTTGGAAATGTGTTAGTGAACAAGTTCTGTTCTGATGCGGCTCTTCACTGGGCGGCTAGAGACTTGGCTTGTAAAGTCACTGCCAGGTTAGTAAGCTAGAGACTTGGCTTGTAAAGTCACTCCCAGGTTAGTAAGCTAGAGACTTGGCTTGTAAAGTCACTCCAAGGTTAGTAAGCTAGAGACTTGGCTTGTAAAGTCACTCCCAGGTTAGTAAGCTAGAGACTTGGCTTGTAAAGTCACTCCCAGGTTAGTAAGCTAGAGACTTGGCTTGTAAAGTCACTCCAAGGTTAGTAAGCTAGAGACTTGGCTTGTAAAGTCACTCCAAGGTTAGTAAGCTAGAGACTTGGCTTGTAAAGTCACTCCCAGGTTAGTAAGCTAGAGACTTGGCTTGTAAAGTCACTCCAAGGTTAGTAAGCTAGAGACTTGGCTTGTAAAGTCACTGCCAGGTTAGTAAGCTAGAGACTTGGCTTGTAAAGTCACTGCCAGGTTAGTAAGCTAGAGACTTGGCTTGTAAAGTCACTGCCAGGTTAGTAAGCTAGAGACTTGGCTTGTAAAGTCACTCCCAGGTTAGTATGCTAGAGACTTGGCTTGTAAAGTCACTCCCAGGTTAGTAAGCTAGAGACTTGGCTTGTAAAGTCACTCCCAGGTTAGTAAGTTAGAGACTTGGCTTGTAAAGTCACTCCCAGGTTAGTAAGCTAGAGACTTGGCTTGTAAAGTCTCTCCCAGGTTAGTAAGCTAGAGACTTAGCTTGTAAAGTCACTCCAAGGTTAGTAAGCTAGAGACTTGGCTTGTAAAGTCGCTGCCAGGTTAGTAAGCTAGAGACTTGGCTTGTAAAGTCACTCCCAGGTTAGTAAGCTAGAGACTTGGCTTGTAAAGTCACTCCCAGGTTAGTAAGCTAGAGACTTGGCTTGTAAAGTCACTGCCAGGTTAGTAAGCTAGAGACTTGGCTTGTAAAGTCACTGCCAGGTTAGTAAGCTAGAGACTTGGCTTGTAAAGTCACTGCCAGGTTAGTAAGCTAGAGACTTGGCTTGTAAAGTCACTCCCAGGTTAGTAAGCTAGAGACTTGGCTTGTAAAGTCACTCCCAGCCCCCAGGTTAGTAAGCTAGAGACTTGGCTTGTAAAGTCACTGCCAGGTTAGTAAGCTAGAGACTTGGCTTGTAAAGTCACTGCTAGGTTAGTAAGCTAGAGACTTGGCTTGTAAAGTCACTCCAAGGTTAGTAAGCTAGAGACTTGGCTTGTAAAGTCACTCCCAGGTTAGTAAGCTAGAGACTTGGCTTGTAAAGTCACTGCAGCTAAATTTACTTTACTCTGTATTAAGAACCGTAATCCACCTAAAAGATTTTCCAACACCATTTTTAGGGGTTCAAATCCCAAATACCCTTATTTCCATTCGTGCAGTCTGGCGAAATTTTTGGTTATTTGCTTGGGATGAAACCTTTTATCCAATCTATTAAACAACTGCTGAGAAAGTAACAACTACTGAGATTAACAAGTAGTTAACAATAACTTGTAAACTTCAGGAGGATTAACGTTGCAATTCACAACTGTTCCATTAACTTGCTGAGTGAGACGGGTCTTATAAAAGGTTAGTTTAGTATCTCATCTACATACCACGTCACATTTATAATTCATTCAATTAGTATTAGTTATAACTAGCAGGAACCCGTATAACCCTAAAATGGTGTCAAGACTCAAGAGACTAAAATAATTATTACCTATTTAATTCGCGTTTTTGACACCATTTGGGGGTCCAAATTTTGGGCTCTAAAACTCCTATTTCTTGGCCAATTTTTTATTTTTTCATGCTGATTTGAAAAGCATAAAAGCATTTGACCCAGTCAAAAAAGTTTCAGTTTTATATCTTTTACGGTTTTTGCGGAAAGTCGCGTTAAAGTTGATGCCGTGGTGTCAGTAAAATGGCACGGATCCATATATATATATCGTCTCGCTTTATATATAGTAAGATTACAATTAATTATTATAATTACTGTCAGGTATACCCTTCTCGTTCCAGTCCCCCTACTCCTTTAACGCCGCGCCTCTAGACTACTCCTCCTCCTCTCTCCTCTACATCACTGAGCTCTCTCTACAGTCCCTCAAACTTATCTGCCATGTATTCCTTGTTAACTCTCATAAACAGGTAACTGTTGTCAGCTATTGTATTGAGTCAGTGGCAGACTTTGCTACAGTATTGTAGAAAGTAAAATGTTGGAATATCACATACAGTATTTAGATAACCTGTTAATGTACTTCTTCAAACAGGCATCAACCCTGAAGGAAGATATCGGATTGCTGAAGGAGGGTTCTCTTCACGCTAAGCAGCGAAGTAAGTTCTCACTATCTTAAGTTAGGGTTATTATACGGAGAAGGAAATACGGGGTAAATACAATATAATATTAAATAATCTTATGATTACTGTGAAAACAGTGTTAAAAGAACTGGTGCACCACTCTTTATGACCCTCAATACTTCTTTTTGAGAGTCAGCTTAGTTGTTGTTTCAGAAATTAGTATTTGCTATTCAAAGAAATAAAGATTAAGAGCAGATAAATTGAACTGGTTGAATAACTTCCTTTCTTTTATGATATCCGGTATGATATTCTAAAACGGTTCACGTTATCTCTCTGTAATCTGCATCATGCACCAATACCCTGTGTAATATAAGGTGTCTAGAATTAGTGGCTACATTACAGGTACACAATAGGTATTACATTACACACCTTATCTACTTCACATGTGAATATATTTAGACCTTCTTAGTAAGTACTGGGTAATGCTGGGGTAACGTAAAACTGGGTAATGCTGGGGTAACGTATAACTGGGTAATGCTGGGGTAACGTAAAACTGGGTAATGCTGGGGTAACGTATAACTGGGTAATGCTGGGGTAACGTATAACTGGGTAATGCTGGGGTAACGTAAAACTGGGTAATGCTGAGGTAACGTATAACTGGGTAATGCTGGGGTAATGTATAACTGGGTAATGCTGGGGTAATGTATAACTGGGTAATGCTGGGGTAACGTATAACTGGGTAATGCTGGGGCAACGTATAACTGGGTAATGCTGGGGTAACGTATAACTGGGTAATGCTGGGGTAACGTATAACTGGGTAATGCTGGGGTAACGTAAAACTGGGTAATGCTGGGGTAACGTAAAACTGGGTAATGCTGGGGTAACGTATAACTGGATAATGCTGGGGTAACGTATAACTGGATAATGCTGGGGTAACGTATAACTGGGTAATGCTGGGGTAACATATAACTGGGTAATGCTGGGGTAACGTATAACTGGGTAATGCTGGGGTAACGTATAACTGGGTAATACTGGGGTAACGTATAACTGGGTAATTCTGGGGTAACTTATAACTGGGTAATGCTGGGGTAACGTATAACTGGGTAATGCTGGGGTAACGTATAACTGGATAATGCTGGGGTAACGTATAACTGGGTAATGCTGGGGTAACGTATAACTGGGTATTGGGTAATGCTGGGGTAACGTATAACTGGGGGTGACTGATTTAGTTTTTTGATAGTTTAAAACGGAAAAATGTTATTAATTTCTGTTATTTTTTCAGAAATAAGAAGTATAAATGAAGGATTTGTAGCATTACTCATTTTCCTGATTTTTCTCTAAAAACTTTTTATTACATATATATATAACAGTGCCTTGGTTCTCAAAATATACATTTACTTTTCGTTCCATTTCATTTATAGTTATTATATAATCCCTATAATGAGCTAGTATCACTCATAATAATACACATATAATACACATATAATACACATATAATACACATATAATATACTAAAATACTAATTAATACACATATAATACACTAATTAATACACTAATTAATACACTAATTAATACACTAATTAATACACTAATTAATACACTAATTAATACACTAATACCCCCTCAGCACTACAAAGACAGGTAACAGAAACACTGGAAAGACAGGCCAGTACAGCTCCCCCTACAACTCATGTTCGCTTATCAAGACACAGACGATCATTATCTGCTGACAGACTTCCTTCTAACTTGAAGGTTATTAGTTAATTAATTAGAGGACATACCCCCTCCCCCTCTAATTAGGGGACATACTCCCTCCCCTCTAATTAGGGGACATACTCCCTCCCCCTCTAATTAGGGGACATACTCCCTCCCCCTCTAATTAGAGGACATACTCCCTCCCCCTCTAATTAGGGGAGATACCCCTCCCCCTTTAATTAGGGGACATACTCCCTCCCCCTCTAATTAGAGGACATACTCCCTCCCCCTCTAATTAGGGGACATACCCCCTCCCCCTCTAATTAGGAGACATACCCCCTCCCTTCTAATTAGGGGACATACCCCCTCCCTTCTAATTAGGGGACATACCCCCTCCCCCTCTAATTAGAGGACATACCCCCTCCCTTCTAATTAGGGGACATACCCCCTCCCTTCTAATTAGGGGACATACTCCCTCCCCCTCTAATTAGGGAACATACTCCCTCCCCCTCTAATTAGGGGAGATACTCCTTCCCCCTCTAATTAGGGGACATACCCCCTCCCTTCTAATTAGGGGACATACCCCCTCCCTTCTAATTAGGGGACATACCCCCTCCCCCTCTAATTAGAGGGCATACTCCCTCCCCCTCTAATTAGAGGACATACCCCCTCCCCCTCTAATTAGGGGAGATACTCCTCCCCCCTCTAATTAGGGGACATACTCCCTCCCCCTCTAATTAGGGGACATACCCCCTCCCCCTGTAATTAGGGGACATACCCCCTCCCCCTCTAATTAGAGGACATACCCCTTCCCCCTCTAATTAGAGGACATACCCCCTCCCCCTCTAATTAGGGGACATACCCCCTCCCCCTCTAATTAGAGGACATACTCCCTCCCCCTCTAATTAGGGGACATACCCCCTCCTCCTCTAATTAGAGGACATACTCCCTCCCCCTCTAATTAGGGGACATACCCCCTCCCCCTCTAATTAGAGGACATACTCCCTCCCTCTCTAATTAGGGGACATACTCCCTCCCCCTCTAATTAGAGGACATACTCCCTCCCCCTCTAATTAGGGGACATACCCCTTCCCCTCTAATTAGGGGACATACCCCCTCCCCCTCTAATTAGGGGACATACTCCCTCCCCCTCTAATTAGGGGACATACCCCCTCCCCCTCTAATTAGGGGAGATACTCCTTCCCCCTCTAATTAGGGGACATACCCCTCCCCCTCTAATTAGAGGACATACTCCCTCCCCCTCTAATTAGGGGACATACCCCCTCCCCCTCTAATTAGGGGACATACTCCCTCCCCCTCTAATTAGGGGACATACCCCCTCCCCCTCTAATTAGGGGACATACCCCCTCCCCCTCTAATTAGGGGACATACCCCCTCCCCCTCTAATTAGGGAACATACTCCCTCCCCTCTAATGAGGGGACATACTCCCCCCTCTAATGCGGGGACATACCCCCTCCCCCTCTAATTAGGGGACATACCCCCTCCCCCTCTAATTAGGGGACATACTCCCTCCCCCTCTAATTAGGGGACATACCCCTCCCCCTCTAATTAGAGGACATACCCCCTCCCTCTCTAATTAGGGGACATACCCCCTCCCCTCTAATTAGGGAACATACTCCCTCCCCCTCTAATTAGAGGACATGTCACCCCTCCCCCTCTAATTAGGGGACATGTCACCCCTCCCCCTCTAATTAGGGGACATACTCCCTCCCCCTCTAATTAGGGGACATACCCCTCCCCCTCTAATTAGGGGACATACCCCCTCCCCCTCTAATTAGGGGACATACCCCTCCCCCTCTAATTAGAGGACATACCCCCTCCTCCTCTAATTAGGGGACATACCCCCTCCCCCTCTAATCAGGGGACTCCTTTTAAAATAGGGTGATTCTAAGGAAGGTATAAGGAATAAATATGTTCTCTGTTCTCAGATTTGAGAAGGTAGTTTGATAGGGTGATTCTCCCAGATTGCTAAATATAATTAAATAAAAGAGTTGAAAATAAAAGAGTAATATACAGGGTGGCCCAGAAGTAACACCCTGTATATAATAATAATAAAATATCTAAATGAACATTACCAGGTTCCGGACGATAAGTTCAGGAGATCTTCTGAAGATAAGAAGCGGGGCTCAGAGCCGGACTATGCTAAACTCCGTCAGCGCCGGAAAAGTACGCCTATCAAATGTAGAGAGATTTACCATGTGAGTCATTATTTTACAGTTGGTTGTTAAAAATGGTTTTTAAGACCACAGCTCCAAAAAAGTGTTGTTTCCGGCAGGATTTATTAGTAACGATACAATTTTCAGGCAGCCCATGATATGAGCACGCGCCAGATGATAGCTATCGCTCGTTTTCAGTTAGTTTTGTAGTGTTCTTCGCGCAGCCTCATGGTTTATCGGCGCGCGCACATTTCTCTTGTCATGAAATACAGTATGCGTTCGTACACAGTACTATATTTATATACTATACAGATAAGAGGCCATGATCGTGTATTTTTATGATTTTCGGACTTTGCTAAATGAACCAGCGCAACCAAACCATACGTGGCATTTTCTCGGCTTCAATAATACACTCGATAATAAATTCAAAAATATAAGAACAGATATATAAATAAAACTATATAAATTGAACAGTTTTATTAAATTTGCTGATAGTTAGTTTCAAAAACTTCTTTTACAGCTAACCTGACAACAAACCTTGTAAATCTCTGCTTTCAAATGTCTTCGAAATAGGTCGAATTATTGAAACCATTTCACAAGATTTTAACATATCCAAATTTCGATAATATGATATCTTTTAAAAATACAATTTCTGATTAAAAATATTTTGTCAGATAGGTTAATTCAATACAGTAAGAACGATCCCGTTAATAAGTTAAGTTTCTGTTTTATCTCACAATTAATACTATAGTATTAACTTCCTAACGTCACAACTACCTCTGATATAGTACTAACCTCCGCAATACTTTCTGTTTCTGTTTCTGTTTCTGTTTCTGTTTCTGTTTCTGTTTTATCTCACAATTAATACTATAGTGCTAACTTCCTAACGTCACAACTACCTCTGATATAGTACTAACCTCCGCAATACTTTCGCTCTCCTCCTCTTTTTTACTGATAAGTTTCTGGTAATGATCCTCAGTATCGCCTGGTAGCATCTCCACCTCGTACACTCCCCTGTCCTCTACTCCCCTGTTCTCTACTCCCCTGTCCTCTACTCCTCTGTCCTCTGCTCCCCTGTCCTCTACTCCCCTGTCCTCTACTCCCCTGTCCTCTACTCCCCTGTCCTCTACTCCCCTGTCCTCTACTCCCCTGTCCTCTACTCCCCTGTCATCTACTCCCCTGTCCTCTACTCGCCCCTTTCTACTGTCTCCAAGTGGGTGGGGGTCGTGTATAACACTGAGTTTGTTGTGGTCGACTCTACGAGGGATGGTTTGTCCGGAGCTGAGTTTCACCGCTGATTTGACCATGTTAGAGCGACGTCTCTGTTTGTGATGTGTGCAGGTACCTGTCGAGTAAAATTACAGTTATAGGATGTACTACTAGTACTAAGGATATAATAGCATTGATAGAAGAATAAGCAATTGTTTTGGTTTACTCTAATTAAGAGGGCCCCATGTGAGACTGTGAGTGTGAACTGTTTCCAACTGGTGAGCTTAGTGAAACTAACGTTTAGGTGGTGAGCTTAGTGAAACTAAAGTTTAGGTGGTGAGCTTAATGAAACTAACGTTTAGGTGGTAAGCTTAATGAAACTAACGTTTAGGTGGTGAGCTTAATGAAACTAAATTTTAGGTGGTAAGCTTAGTGAAACTAACGTTTAGGTGGTGAGCTTAGTGAAACTAACGTTTAGGTGGTGAGCTTAGTGAAACTAACGTTTAGGTGCTGAGCTTAGTGAAACTAACGTTTAGGTGGTGAGCTTAGTGAAACTAACGTTTAGGTGCTGAGCTTAGTGAAACTAACGTTTAGGTGGTGAGCTTAATGAAACTAATGTTTAGGTGGTAAGCTTAGTGAAACTAACGTTTAGGTGGTAAGCTTAGTGAAAATAAAGTTTAGGTGCTGAGCTTAGTGAAACTAACGTTTAGGTGGTGAGCTTAGTGAAACTAACGTTTAGGTGGTGAGCTTAGTGAAACTAACGTTTAGGTGGTGAGCTTAGTGAAACTAAAGTTTAGGTGGTGAGCTTAATAAACTAACGTTAAGGTGGTGAGCTTAATGAAACTAATGTTTAGGTGGTGAGCTTAATGAAACTAACGTTTAGGTGGTAAGCTTAATGAAACTAAAGTTTAGGTGCTGAGCTTAGTGAAACTAACGTTTAGTTGCTGAGCTTAATGAAACTAACGTTTAGGTGGTGAGCTTAGTGAAACTAACGTTTAGGTGCTGAGCTTAGTGAAACTAACGTTTAGTTGCTGAGCTTAATGAAACTAACGTTTAGGTGCTGAGCTTAGTGAAACTAACGTTTAGGTGGTAAGCTTAGTGAAACTAACGTTTAGGTGGTAAGCTTAGTGAAAATAAAGTTTAGGTGGTGAGCTTAGTGAAACTAACGTTTAGGTGGTGAGCTTAGTGAAACTAACGTTTAGGTGGTGAGCTTAGTGAAACTAACGTTTAGGTGGTGAGCTTAGTGAAACTAACGTTTAGGTGCTGAGCTTAGTGAAACTAACGTTTAGTTGCTGAGCTTAATGAAACTAACGTTTAGGTGGTGAGCTTAGTGAAACTAACGTTTAGGTGCTGAGCTTAGTGAAACTAACGTTTAGTTGCTGAGCTTAGTGAAACTAACGTTTAGGTGCTGAGCTTAGTGAAACTAACGTTTAGGTGCTGAGCTTAGTGAAACTAACGTTTAGGTGGTGAGCTTAATGAAACTAACGTTTAGGTGCTGAGCTTAGTGAAACTAACGTTTAGGCGGTGAGCTTAATGAAACTAATGTTTAGATGGTGAGCTTAGTGAAACTAACGTTTAGGTGCTGAGCTTAGTGAAACTAACGTTTAGGTGGTGAGCTTAGTGAAACTAATGTTTAGATGGTGAGCTTAGTGAAACTAACGTTTAGGTGGTGAGCTTAGTGAAACTAATGTTTAGATGGTGAGCTTAGTAAAACTAAAGTTAAGGTGGTGAGCTTAGTGAAACTAACGCTTAGGTGCTGAGCTTAGTGAAACTCTATCCACTAAATCCCCCTTGTTTGCCCCTCTGTTCTGATCTGGCTCCCAGTCTGACTGTTTCTTGTCTGAGTCCCCGTTAGTAAGGGGCGGGTCTGTAATAGTCTGACTGGCTGAGTTACGGGGACGAGGCCCCTTCCTGAGGGGGCCGTTAGTACTGTTGTAATACTGATCTCCTACTGCTTCTTGGAGGGTTAGTGCCACTAAGTTCTGTACTACTGTCGTCTCTTTTATTGTCTGAAGTGGAAAGGAGATTAAACGGGATGGTGTAAGTTTATTATTAATTGAACTAATAGTGACTCAATATATTCGGTTGTAACTACTCAATCCTCTCCACGTTTACTATTTACCCCCACCCCGGCCCCCCCCCCCCCCCCCCCGACCCCCCGGCCCCCCTTCTCTCCACGTTTACTGATTGTGAAAGAGAAAGAGAAAGAGAAAGAGAAAGAGAAACTCTCCAAGTTAACTATTTACCGTTCTGAGAACAATTTTGTATCTGAATGTCCAGGTGAAGTAACACATGAATATAGCAGCTACAATTAAGAGGCAGATCACCAGGGCTGCCACCTCGTACCCTCTTATACCGGGGGAGAAGGAGCTCTCTGTTGGGAGCATGGTGGTACCAAGTGACTAGCTGGTAACACGTGACTAATGACCACGTGACCTCGTTTACTGCGTTCCCATGATTAGGTATCTGTATTTATAGGAGACAAATAACTGCTCGTAGTACAACTAGTTAGCAGATAAATCGTAAAAGTTTAAACAATGCACTGTCGAGGCTGTGCATTTAAAATCTTATCTGGCAGTAAGTAAGTCGATTGGTTGAATAAACATATTGCGAATGTTTTTATAGCTATTATCATTTATCAAAGCTAATTTCAGTAAATAATAGATAATAAAAGTAGAAACAGATAACAACTAACAAGACGTATTTACCAAAAGTGTCGAATCAAAACTACGTGAGACAAGATATTATGTTCAAGAAGAACTAAACTGTAAGCACTAAACTGTAAGCACTAAACTGTAAGCACTAAACTGTAAGCACTAAACTGTAAGCACTAATAATACTGTTTATTAAGTCTTGAAAAGATGAAATGTGCCCATGAGTAGATGTTCATTTCATGTCACTACGATCTTATAACGATTAACTGAGTAACTATATCACATCCTTATTATCATGTGTCATGGCTAGTGAGTTAGCTCTGTTGGCTCTGTTATTTGAGAGTATTTCCATATGATGATAAAATGGTAGCAACTATTGGCTGTCTGGATACTGTCCAACTATTAAAGGTAAATCTAATTAAGTTATTAAAAGGTAAATCTTATTAAACTGTCATGTCAGAAAAAGGGAAACTACAGTTCAGGGAGTATTAACATGATTAAGCATTAAACATAACATTATTAAGCTGATACCAGAATGAATGCTTTATTAGACAATTTAATAAAGCAATGATTATACCGCGAGTATTATTGAACAACGTGAGTGATAATTAACGATTAATTAGCAATTATGATAATTAGGGACTAATTAATAGCACATAGTTCCGACTGAAGGTTAAAGATGATGATATTATTGACTATTGAGTATGGTATTGTGTGTGATGTGTAGTAATCTGGTATGTGTTATGGTATGCGCAGTGGTATGTGAACTGTGCAGCTGTATGTTATCTCACGTACAGTAACACTTACACACTGCTACTATTAACAGTAATCTATCAGCTTGTAACTTTAGTAACTATAGCGGGCTGACTTGTGCTGATTTGTACTAAATTAGTGAGAAGTAAATTTATTCAGCATTTTATATTTAAATTAAAAAACAATTCAAATGTGCTATCTTCGATTGGGAGTACAATGAGCTTTTGAAAATGATAATTACTTGAGATAATAGATAGAGAGAGAGGAGTATTACTTGATCTACATACCAACATACTATACTGTACTATACACTATACAGGGTTACTGATGTACCTGAAAGCAATTATACCTTAAGAAAGACAGTCTCAAGACTTTCTAAACTAACGACGGATCAGAAATAAATACATTAAAAAACAAAGACTGAAAACAAATTAATTGAGAAGTATTGCATAAGCGGTGTTATTCGTAGTGTAATACCTTAATACTAGTGTGTACACACGATCGAGACATGGGGAATATTGTGACGGGTTGAGAACAAACAAATCTGGGACCTTGCTGTGTTAATACTAAGGTGTAGCCACTAGTTACAAAATACTAGGAACTAGTAGTCTCCATTCTAGTGTTAATACTAAGTTGTAGTAGTCTCAAGCACATGTAGGAAGTAATATTAACATTCCTTTTGGTGGGCGGTAAATAAATATATTAGAATAAGTATTAACTATTAAGCTGTACTAGAAACACGATCGCCTCCCAAGCAGAAGGCCCGGGTTCAAATCCGGTTGGTTGCAAGTCGGCCAGTTACCAAGCTGTGATTTGGTACAGCTTCGGCTGGTGATACACACCCTCTGGCTCGTAGGACTAACCCCCCTACAGCTAGTATAGTGCCTCGGCACAGGGTTACTGAAAAGGAGATAAGCACCTCAGGCCATCCCAACTTGCGGGAAAGACCTGCCTCTCGTTTGTTGTAGCAAAACTAATTCTCTTAATAGATTAATAACTTTTAACTGAAGAGTATAGAGGAAAGTATAACCTCTTAATAGATTAATAACTTTTAACTGAAGAGTATAGAGGAAAGTAAAACTAATTCTCTTAATAGATTAATAACTTTTAACTGAAGAGTATAGAGGAAAGTATACCCGAGTTAACATTTTCCGTTACGCAACGTTTTATTAGTTCTTGTTATCAGCTTTGTGCGAGACGGCTGTAGCCTGTAACTTGTAGTCTGTAGCTTTATGTGGGGTCTCTGTATGAGGAAGTGAATTCACTAGTATTAGTAGTATCTCATCAGCTGCTTAATAAGGAAGTACTAGCTAACCAACGTCAGATGTTTCTAACAATGTTCCAGAACAACAGCGGTGGCTGAGATGTACAAGTTTAAGTCAGACCAGATTTCAAACAAAAAGGAACTGATCAGACTACAGTAGACTCAGTTCGGAAACTGTGAAAATAAAAAATAAAAAAACTGAAATAAAATCTTTTGCAGTTGCACTGATAAAAAGAGAAAGAGAACTGCAATCAGACCATTCCCATGTATACAAAACACCCCCTCGCATTATTTTTATCATGATTCTTCAGCCAAGTATGTGAGTAAGAAATGAGATTATGTTTGGTGAGACCTCATCATATCATATCTATATCTACTGCCATGGGAAGTGTCGGACAAAACTGTTTTTGCAACTATCTTTGACAATTTCAGTGCTGCACGCCGCCGCCGAACGCCGCCGCCGCCGCTGATGATTTCCCGGCCACGCCGCCGCCGTTTTCAAACGGCGTGAACCTGTTTATACGCGTGACCTCACGCCGATTACGCCGCCGCCGCCGATTTTAACCACGCCGCCGCCGTTTTGAAAAAAAACGGCGGCGTGCAGCACTGGACAATTTTTTCATATAATTATTCACTGTTAATATCCTTATATGTAATTTTAAAGCGTTAATGCCAATCCGGTTAGGATCAACCAACAACAACTGGTGTAGAGAAAGACAGTGGGCTATGTAATATGTATACTAACTAGGTAACGAGTAATACAGGTTACCTGGATAAATAACACACAAGAGTTACACAAGCTGTAAGTACACTAGTATAGTATAATAGTAGGCTCGAGCCTTGTGAGTACCTACATTACACATCCTTAAATCAGGCTAAACGCAGTGATCAGTCATTAGTGTATACTTGGAGTAGAGATCGTCCTGACATACAAAGTATGTAAATTATACGAGGGTATTTTACTTTATTGTTTACATTATAATCTCAATAATTAGTATCATCAATACTAATATTCTCAAGATTTTTGTGTGTGGGTTTGACCATTGTTAATGATCTGGCCCGGCGCGCGCTATTTCGTAGCACTTGCCATCCGGCAACATTTCGAGAAGAACAACATTTCGAGAAGAAAGCGGCGCGCGCTACTTCGAAGAAATTTAGACGAGTAACATCCGTCGATGTGTGGGTGGGTGGGTGGGTGAGTGGGTGGGTTGGTGGTTGAGTGGGTGGGTGTGTGTGTACTCTCCCACTGTCGCTCTCTTTCTCTCTCCCCTCATAACAGATTTGCTATTATTCGAGTTCATTTGAAACAAATGAACTCGAATATTTTTCGATTTGACAAATTTCTCGAACCAGTGGTGGTAATAAGTCGTACCAGATTAAGAATTATTTCAATTGGTCACTCAGTGACTGAGCTATTAAGGCCAACGTATGTCAAGTGACTTTTGGCCCACCCTGTATAATACTAATAGGCGGGTTTATACTTTTGCATTTCATTTTCAACCGCGATACTGCAGTGCGATAGTGAAGTCCCGGCCGTAGGCACGGGTTAAACTTTCACTTTTCCTTTGTTAATCCATTAACGCCGGCACGCACAGGGACATTTTGCTTCGTATAAAAATACTTTTTCCAGGTCGAGTACATCGGGCTGATTGAGACGGAGAGTTCGCAGTTGCCAGATATTGACAAGACTGTGAAGGAAATACAGAGAAATAGACAAGACCAAGGTTACTTCACTTTCACTTTCACTTTCACTTTCACTTTCGGATATTCAGTTTGTCCTCGAGTCTTTATTGTCGTTTCACGAAGTCTGATATTAAAATGTTATCAAATATAAATCTAAATCGATAATATCAATGATGTACACCGAATATTGTCCCAAAGTCTGTATCTGGTCGGGGGATCAGATACAGACTTTATCTGGTTTCCTTAGGGACACCGGACTCTAGCAATTTTTAAGATAAATAAAACAATGTCGCCTCTATTCTGTCATGTAATTCAATAATTCAGTAGTTGTTAACAAAATTTTCCAGAACACATGACTTAATATGGAATGATACAATTATACAAATTGTCCGACAAGCACACGTGTTATTGCTCGTTAATAAATAAGAGTGCTCAAATAAACGTTCAGAACAATTGTCATATAACATTAACTTCTAATCTGCACGGATCTTTCTAGAAACCCCTGCTATTATCTTTCTAGATCACACTTTCTTTCTAGATCACACTTTCTTCAATCGAGCTTTGATTATTTTTTAATACGGCGCACGTTAAGGAATATTTCAGAATTATCACCACATTATTTCCCAGATCTGAGTTCCAGTATAAAGGGAATGCTCACCACACTATTTCCCAGATCTGAGCTCCAGTATAAAGGGAATGCTCACCACACTATTTCCCAGATCTGAGCTCCAGTATAAAGGGAATGCTCACTACACTATTTCCCAGATCTGAGCTCCAGTATAAAGGGAATGCTCACCACACTATTTCCCAGATCTGAGCTCCAGTATAAAGGGAATGCTCACTACACTATTCCCCAGATCTGAGCTCCACTATAAAGGGAATGCTCACCACACTATTTCCCAGATCTGAGCTCCAGTATAAAGGGAATGCTCACCACACTATTTCCCAGATCTGAGCTCCAGTATAAAGGGAATGCTCACCACACTATTTCCCAGATCTGAGCTCCAGTATAAAGGGAATGCTCACCACACTATTTCCCAGATCTGAGCTCCAGTATAAAGGGAATGCTCACCACACTATTTCCCAGATCTGAGCTCCAGTATAAAGGGAATGCTCACCACACTATTTCCCAGATCTGAGCTCCAGTATAAAGGGAATGCTCACCACACTATTCCCCAGATCTAAGCTCCAGTATAAAGGGAATTCTCACCACACTATTTCCCAGATCTGAGCTCTAGTATAAAGGGAATGCTCACCACACTATTTCCCAGATCTGAGCTCCAGTATAAAGGGAATGCTCACTACACTATTTCCCAGATCTGAGCTCCAGTATAAAGGGAATGCTCACCACACTATTTCCCAGATCTGAGCTCCAGTATAAAGGGAATGCTCACCACACTATTTCCCAGATCTGAGCTCCAGTATAAAGGGAATGCTCACCACACTATTTCCCAGATCTGAGCTCCAGTATAAAGGGAATGCTCACCACACTATTTCCCAGATCTGAGCTCCAGTATAAAGGGAATGCTCACCACACTATTTCCCAGATCTGAGCTCCAGTATAAAGGGAATGCTCACCACACTATTTCCTAGATCTGAGCTCCAGTATAAAGGGAATGCTCACCACACTATTTCCCAGATCTGAACTCCAGTATAAAGGGAATGCTCACCACACTATTTCCCAGATATGAGCTCCAGTATAAAGGGAATGCTCACCACACTATTTCCCAGATCTGAGCTCCAGTATAAAGGGAATGCTCACCACACTATTTCCCAGATCTGAGCTCCAGTATAAAGGGAATGCTCACCACACTATTTCCCAGATCTGAGCTCCAGTATAAGGGAATGCTCACCACACTATTTCCCAGATCTGAGCTCCAGTATAAAGGGAATGCTCACCACACTATTTCCCAGATCTGAGCTCCAGTATAAAGGGAATGCTCACTACACTATTTCCCAGATCTGAGCTCCAATATAAAGGGAATGCTCACCACATTATTTCCCAGATCTGAGCTCCAATATAAAGGGAATGCTCACTACACTATTTCCCAGATCTGAGCTCCAGTATAAAGGGAATGCTCACCACACTATTTCCCAGATCTGAGCTCCAGTATAAAGGGAATACTCACCACACTATTTCCTAGATCTGAGCTCCAGTATAAAGGGAATGCTCACCACACTATTTCCCAGATCTGAGCTCCAGTATAAAGGGAATGCTCACCACACTATTTCCCAGATCTGAGCTCCAGTATAAAGGGAATGCTCACCACATTATTTCCCAGATCTGAGCTCCAGTATAAAGGGAATGCTCACCACACTATTTCCCAGATCTGAGCTCCAGTATAAAGGGAATGCTACATATCGGATACAACGAAGTGCAGCTTCTAAACATGGACCACGTCACCGTCATAAGAACATGGCCCATCAAGAATGTAAAGGCTTGTGCCCAGGTAAATTACTATCAAGAATGTGAAAGCTTGTGCCCAGGTAAATTACTATCAAGAATGTGAAAGCTTGTGCCCAGGTAAGCACATTAATAATGGTGCTAGTTGAACTAGTGTCCACTTCTGTCACGTGTGTACCCCTCTCAATTCTCAAAACACGGACAACAAATGTTTATCTTGTGAAATCCAACTTTAAAACAGACTTGTTTAGCGCCTAAAAGCGAGCGTCTCGCAAGCAGTCTCATCTTCTGAGTACAATGTATTTACTTTTCTTAACACTATTTTAAAACTAAAACTCTGATAATCTCGTAATTCATTTCAATTTGACCCAAACAACACTGGTTCACGGTCATTAATTTCACTTCCCACAGCTGAGATAGGTGGCTCTGGCATAAGAAGAGCCACACTGCACAGTGGCTAGTGTTACACTAAGCCACAGTGGCTAGTGTTACACTAAGCCACAGTGACCAGTGTAACACTAAGCCACAGTGACCAGTGTTACACTAAGCTACAGTGACCAGTGTAACACTAAGCCACAGTGACCAGTGTTACACTAAGCCACAGTGACCAGTTTAACACTAAGCCACAGTGACCAGTGTAACACTAAGCCACAGTGGCCAGTGTTACACTAAGCCACAGTGACCAGTGTTACACTAAGCCACAGTGACCAGTGTTACACTAAGCCACAGTGACCAGTGTTACACTAAGCCACAGTGACCAGTGTAACACTAAGCCACAGTGACCAGTGTTACACTAAGCCACAGTGACCAGTGTTACACTAAGCCACAGTGACCAGTGTTACACTAAGCCACAGTGACCAGTGTAACACTAAGCCACAGTGACCAGTGTTACACTAAGCTACAGTGACCAGTGTAACACTAAGCTACAGTGACCAGTGTAACACTAAGCCACAGTGACCAGTGTAACACTAAGCTACAGTGACCAGTGTAACACTAAGCTACAGTGACCAGTGTAACACTAAGCCACAGTGACCAGTCTAACACTAAGCCACAGTGACCAGTGTAACACTAAGCCACAGTGACCAGTGTTACACTAAGCTACAGTGACCAGTGTAACACTAAGCTACAGTGACCAGTGTAACACTAAGCTACAGTGACCAGTGTAACACTAAGCCACAGTGACCAGTGTAACACTAAGCCACAGTGACCAGTGTAACACTAAGCCACAGTGACCAGTGTTACACTAAGCTACAGTGACCAGTGTAACACTAAGCTACAGTGACCAGTGTAACACTAAGCCACAGTGACCAGTGTAACACTAAGCCACAGTGACCAGTGTTACACTAAGCCACAGTGGCCAGTGTTACACTAAGCCACAGTGACCAGTGTAACACTAAGCCACAGTGACCAGTGTAACACTAAGCCACAGTGACCAGTGTTACACTAAGCCACAGTGACCAGTGTTACACTAAGCCACAGTGACCAGTGTTACACTAAGCTACAGTGACCAGTGTTACACTAAGCCACAGTGACCAGTGTTACACTACGCCACAGTGACCAGTGTTACACTAAGCTGTGTAATATAACGCTATGTAACAGCTGTCACGAGCATATGAAAATATCAAATTTGTAAAAACGTCCTACCCCTTAAAAATAGGTGAAATTGAGCGTACTAAAGTTATACTAGTAGTGTATAATAGTGTAGTGTGTAATAGTGTATTGTGTAAGTGTAGTGTGTAAATACACAGTTTAATGAACTAGATAACATCTTATTATACTAAAATCTATACTGTAGATTCTAGAGTACCCTAAAACATCCGAGGATGTCCTGATAACTTCTAATATAACCTATGAAGTTTTTAAATGTCCATTATATTGAACAAACTCGTTGCGTTTCAACCACCAGTACCTCCTTATGAGTTTCTCAAAAGTACAGGGGTGGAGATTATCAGCCAGGTGATGCAGGACCACGCGCCCTGACCCGCCCACGTGCCAATACAAATGTCTGAGATTCCAATCATTCCAGAAAGTACAGTTCACCAGTTTACCATACCCCTCACTCTTCACCAGATACTGCTTCACAGCCAGGATACACCCTATTATATTACCCAGTATAGTGATCACAAGGAACACCCAGAATACCAGGAAGATATAAGAGTTAGAGACGTTCTGAGGTAGCACACACATCCCCCTCACAACATCCAGTCCTGTAGCTCCCCATCTCCTAATCTCACATGCTGTCATTTTAGGGAACAGCTTGTGCTGTATCAGAGTGTAGGTGCCATTAGTGGGACCACTACCCGCCCACTCAAACCCATACGTTAGGAAACTACCTATCTTGAATTTAGCGTGGGTTAACCCCAGGATAGCTACTGAGAAAGCGAGGTACTGGAGTTTGATAAAGAAGAGGAGGTAGAGCAGGGTGTGCCTGCTGTAGAGTGTGTTAAACCAGGACTTGTGGTGGTCGCTGTATATATCGAATCTGTGTCTAAGAGAGCGCGCAGCCTTGTCGAGGAGAGCGTCCAGTTCCTCGTCATCACGTGTGAGAGGGTCGTGGAGGAGGTTTACTATAGGCTTAGTGTAGTTGAAACCCAGACAGATTCCCACCATGTAGGGGAGATAGAAGAGGGCACAGACCAGCCAGAAGTAGAGTTGTAGGTGCTGAGGGGGGTTTAGTTAATATTATAATGTTGAGGGGGGTTTAGTTAATATTCTAATGTTAAATCGGATGATAAGGTTGAAGCTTGTGTTGCACATTAGACACTGTTTTAGTTGTGCACCTGGTACCAGAGATGATAAACTCTGTTAGGTGTGAGATACTGGGCTTCGTCAGGACACTCTATTTTCATCCCGTCGTACCTTTCTAGTGGTATGCAGTTCGGGATACCCTCCGGAATTATACCTGTAGAGAGTAGGGGGTATAGGACACTATGTTATGTCATATGTGTAATGTGCTAATAGTAAGTGTAAGCTAAGTTATAATAACTTATTTTAGTAACCACGCAACAGTTACTAAGTAACCTCGCAACAGTTACTAAGTAACCTCGCAACGGTTACTAAGTAACCACGCAACAGTTACTAAGTAACCACGCAACAGTTCCTAAGTAACCACGCAACAGTTACTAAGTAACCACGCAACAGTCACTAAGTAACCACGCAACAGTTACTAAGTAACCACGCAACGGTTACTAAGTAACCACGCAACAGTTACTAAGTAACCACGCAGCGGTTACTAAGTAACCACGCAACGGTTACTAAGTAACCACGCAACAGTTACTAAGTAACCACGCAACAGTTACTAAGTAACCATGCAAAGGTTACTAAGTAACCACGCAACAGTTACTAAGTAACCACGCAACAGTTACTAAGTAACCACGCAACAGTTACTAAGTAACCACGCATAAAGTTACTCACACCATTGAGCGCAGAATAGCCAAGAAAGGATATGTCCTAGGTGTCTTTCTAGATATAGAGGGCGCCTTCGACAATGTCTCGTTCAAGGCTATCTCTGAAGCAGTCAAGGCTACGAAAGTGGACTTGGCTACAGCACAGTGGATCATCAACATGGTAACCAATCGATTCATCACACTAAATCATAAGGATAAGTCGAGAAGGGTACGGATCAGGCGAGGTTGCCCCCAAGGAGGCATTCTCTCTCCTTTTCTCTGGAACCTGGTAGTCGACGATCTCCTTTCCTTTACCGCAAAAGACATCCCGGGTTACCTGCAAGCCTTTGCGAATGATCTGTTGTCTCTAACGGAAGGGGATGATTTAGACATCATCTGGGACCGAACATGCAAAACTATTAAAACGATAGAAAATTGGTGCAGAACCAAAGAGCTATCTATTAGCGCCCTTAAAACTCAGATAGTCATGTTTACCTGGAATAGTAAGTGGACTCTAAGACCTATAACAGTTGGCAACAACATTATAGGTCTTTCCAAGTCTGCTAAATTTCTAGGAGTGACCTTGGACAGCAAACTCAACTTCAATGAACATATAATCAACACCACCAAAAAAGCCACGGCATCCCTCATGCAATGTCGAAGAGCTGTCGGCCCCACATGGGGTATGAGCCCCAAAACATGCAAATGGATGTACACGGCTGTCATCCGTCCAATCCTATCCTACTGCTGTAGTATATGGATCAGGGCCACTCAAACGGACTATAACGCGAAGAAACTCAAACGTGTTCAGGCATTGGCACTCAGAATGATGTCTGGTGCCATGCCAAGCACACCTTTTATCGCATTGAATCACCTCACCGACACTTCTGACATCATACTGTTCCTGCAAGGTGAAGCAGCAAAGGGTGCGGCCAGGCTACAAGCTTATGGCAGCCTCACTCTTGAAACTATCGCCTTCAGGAAGGGAACTATCAAAAATCATACCACTATCAACAAACAATTCATGGCAGACCTCATTATCCCACCTAGAGCAACAAGAGACCTAACAACACCAACCATGATGCTGGGACGGCACTTCACCGTCACAACTCCTGGAGCCGATACCACTGAATATAGAAATTCACTTCAAAACACCATTGACAACATTACCAGTGAAACAATCACCTGCTACACTGACGGGTCACTCACAGACTCAGGATGCGGGGCTGGCTATATCATCACAACTGACAACAATAACACCACCCTTGAAGAAAGATCATTCAAGCTCCCTGATTATTGCACTGTTTACCAAACAGAGCTCACCGCCATCATTGAAGCTTGCAAATATCTCTCTACCTATACCAACACACATATCATCATATGGTCTGACAGTCTCTCATCTATACAAGCTATCTCTGCGCTTTCAACGCGGAGTAGAACTACAAGAGACTGTTACGACTCTCTTAATGCACTCGGATCCAACAACACGCTAGAGATACGATGGATTGCAGCACACATCGGATTGTGGGGGAACGAAAAAGCAGATGAGCTGGCCAAGCTTGGTACAACCAGTGAATCCACTTTAAAGTGTCCAATTCCACAATCCTACATCAAGCGTCAAATCGACAACAAAGTCAACAGACTGAATCAGGAAACTTGGTTAACTGACGGTCCCAGACACACCAAACTGACACTCGGCCACAAGCATGCCAAAATCATCAAAAACCTCAACACTTCACTCAGCAAAAACAGACAAGATTACAGAACTGCAGTTCACCTCATCACGGGTCACTGCGGCTTAAACAAACACCTTCACACCATTTGCAAATCAAACACCAGTGCTTGTCCTATGTGCGGCGACGGAGAGGAAACTGTCTCACACTTCCTTGGACAGTGTCCAGCTATTGCCCAAATTAGAGGTCAATATTTCCAGGACTACTACCTCTCTGTCAATGACATATTCGACAACCAACACATCACCACAATTGTCAATTTCGCAAACCGCACCAAACGCTTAATTGTGCCGGAAGAGCTGGATCAGACCGGGGTGACTTAAAGTATTATCTCATATGCTGTCTCGTCTCGTTTTACTTTTCCAAACCCAGCTGGCATTTAAGCGTATCATTTTGACTCATATATCATCTTACACCATCCTCCACCAATCACTCTGATTTCACCGGCAACCTTCCCCAAGGTTGCCACACCCCAGAGGTAGGCAGAGCATCTCAATGCTATCCTCTCGTGGGCTATCTTGGCCCAGCCTCTCTTTTAAAAAAAAAAGAAAAAAAAAAGAAAAAAAAAGTAACCACGCACCAGTTACTAAGTAACCACGCAACAGTTACTAAGTAACCACACAACAGTCACTAAGTAACCACGCAACAGTTACTAAGTAACCACGCAACAGTTACTAAGTAACCACGCAACAGTTACTAAGTAACCACGCAACAGTTACTAAGTAACCACGCAACAGTTACTAAGTAACCACGCACCAGTTACTAAGTAACCACTAACCGGGATAAGGCAGGTCCATGTTCTCTATGTCATAAGCTTCTCTCAGTGTGTAGATACCCTGTGTCCAGCAGTACTCATCTACAAATGCTTCTGAGCGGAATGTGTCCTCAAACCCAGTGCACTTTATTGCAGATCCTGTAGTGAACCTGATTATTCACGCTTAGCTTGTAGTTGTCATCTGAATATTTTAATTTTGAAAACATGTGGGAATGACATGGTTCCTACCTGCGATGATACCGTAGTCTATAAGATAAGCGAATGACATTGTTGTCATCTAAATATTTTAATTTTGTAAACATGTGGGAATGTTTCCACAACACGTGATAGTTTGGTACAGGACTGTAGTACTAGTAGTCACCCCTGGTGGAATGTTCCTACCTGCGATGATACCGTAGTCTATAAGATAAGCGAATGACATGGTTCCTACCTGCGATGATACCGTAGTCTATAAGATAAGAGAATGACATGGTTCCTACCTGCGATGATACCGTAGTCTATAAGATAAGAGAATGACATGGTTCCTACCTGCGATGATACCGTAGTCTATAAGATAAGCGAATGACATGGTTCCTACCTGCGATGATACCGTAGTCTATAAGATAAGAGAATGACATGGTTCCTACCTGCGATGATACCGTAGTCTATAAGATAAGCGAATGACATGGTTCCTACCTGCGATGATACCGTAGTCTATAAGATAAGAGAATGACATGGTTCCTACCTGCGATGATACCGTAGTCTATAAGATAAGTGAATGACATGGTTCCTACCTGCGATGATACCGTAGTCTATAAGATAAGAGAATGACATGGTTCCTACCTGCGATGATACCGTAGTCTATAAGATAAGAGAATGACATGGTTCCTACCTGCGATGATACCGTAGTCTATAAGATAAGCGAATGGCATGGTTCCTACCTGCGATGATACCGTAGTCTATAAGATAAGCGAATGACATGGTTCCTACCTGCGATGATACCGTAGTCTATAAGATAAGCGAATGACATGGTTCCTACCTGCGATGATACCGTAGTCTATAAGATAAGAGAATGACATGGTTCCTACCTGCGATGATACCGTAGTCTATAAGATAAGCGAATAACATGGTTCCTACCTGCGATGATACCGTAGTCTATAAGATAAGCGAATGACATGGTTCCTACCTGCGATGATACAGTAGTCTATAAGATAAGCGAATGACATGGTTCCTACCTGCGATGATACCGTAGTCTATAAGATAAGCGAATGACATGGTTCCTACCTGCGATGATACCGTAGTCTATAAGATAAGTGAATGACATGGTTCCTACCTGCGATGATACCGTAGTCTATAAGATAAGCGAATGGCATGGTTCCTACCTGCGATGATACCGTAGTCTATAAGATAAGCGAATGACATGGTTCCTACCTGTGATGATACCGTAGTCTATAAGATAAGAGAATGACATGGTTCCTACCTGCGATGATACCGTAGTCTATAAGATAAGAGAATGACATGGTTCCTACCTGCGATGATACCGTAGTCTATAAGATAAGCGAATAACATGGTTCCTACCTGCGATGATACCGTAGTCTATAAGATAAGCGAATGACATGGTTCCTACCTGCGATGATACAGTAGTCTATAAGATAAGCGAATGACATGGTTCCTACCTGCGATGATACCGTAGTCTATAAGATAAGCGAATGACATGGTTCCTACCTGCGATGATACCGTAGTCTATAAGATAAGTGAATGACATGGTTCCTACCTGCGATGATACCGTAGTCTATAAGATAAGCGAATGACATGGTTCCTACCTGCGATGATACCGTAGTCTATAAGATAAGCGAATGACATGGTTCCTACCTGCGATGATACCGTAGTCTATAAGATAAGCGAATGACATGGTTCCTACCTGCGATGATACAGTAGTCTATAAGATAAGCGAATGACATGGTTCCTACCTGCGATGATACCGTAGTCTATAAGATAAGCGAATGACATGGTTCCTACCTGCGATGATACCGTAGTCTATAAGATAAGTGAATGACATGGTTCCTACCTGCGATGATACCGTAGTCTATAAGATAAGCGAATGACATGGTTCCTACCTGCGATGATACCGTAGACTATAAGATAAGCGAATGACATGGTTCCTACCTGCGATGATACCGTAGTCTATAAGATAAGAGAATGACATGGTTCCTACCTGCGATGATACCGTAGTCTATAAGATAAGCGAATGACATGGTTCCTACCTGCGATGATACCGTAGTCTATAAGATAAGCGAATGACATGGTTCCTACCTGCGATGATACCGTAGTCTATAAGATAAGTGAATGACATGGTTCCTACCTGCGATGATACCGTAGTCTATAAGATAAGCGAATGACATGGTTCCTACCTGCGATGATACCGTAGTCTATAAGATAAGCGAATGACATGGTTCCTACCTGCGATGATACCGTAGTCTATAAGATAAGCGAATGACATGGTTCCTACCTGCGATGATACCGTAGTCTATAAGATAAGTGAATGACATGGTTCCTACCTGCGATGATACCGTAGTCTATAAGATAAGAGAATGACATGGTTCCTACCTGCGATGATACCGTAGTCTATAAGATAAGCGAATGACATGGTTCCTACCTGCGATGATACCGTAGTCTATAAGATAAGCGAATGACATGGTTCCTACCTGCGATGATACCGTAGTCTATAAGATAAGAGAATGACATGGTTCCTACCTGCGATGATACCGTAGTCTATAAGATAAGCGAATGACATGGTTCCTACCTGCGATGATACCGTAGTCTATAAGATAAGCGAATGACATGGTTCCTACCTGCGATGATACCGTAGTCTATAAGATAAGCGAATGACATGGTGAGAGGCATCATGAAGCTGCGGTTCATCTGATCCCATCTGTCATCCAGTGTTACAACCTTGAAGGGGGCCATCCTCTTAAACACTGCCCATATCCAGTAGATCATGGCGGAGGAAGGGTTTCAGTGGATAAGAGTGTAGAGGAGAGTGTAGAGGAGAGTATAGACTATAGAGGAGAGTGTAGTTCGTGTGAGCTGGTGTCTTCTTCTTTTAGCGTTTAGTTACTTCTAAGATTTGTTATTTATTCATTTATGTTCTGTCTTAGTTTCTAATTCTCAGTTTTCTAATTCTATGGGGTGGTAGCTTTCTTTTGAAGATGTGTTTCTTTATCAGTATTTGAAAGTCTCTATCATGATTTATTTGATGATGAAATCCACGATCAGGTGTTGTAGCGTACAACAAACATAGTACAACTCTACAAACACAAAAAGCTGACAAATAACAAATACACTGCTATGCAAATTATTGCAGTTGCGAAGGCGTTGATCTATGCTTGTTAAAATAGAAATAATCACATCAGCTATTTCATGAACAAAGCCAGTAAAGCATATGATAACGGAATCACGCGTTATACGAAGACAAACCTTGCCAAGCTATGAAGCTACTGAAACAAAGCAATCATTGTCAGCGGCCAGTGTTGCACATTGAGGGAACTATCACTTCTGTAGCTTTAAAACATGTTATAATTAGAACATGTTACTTACTTACAACATGTCCGGTGCGTCATTACACCGAGTGAGCATGACACATCACCCGACCATTACGTGTTACTGCTGGGGCATGATGGTTATCTGGATACTTCAACTTGAGAATAGTAAAACTTAATAGGAAAACTAAATTTGTATTTTTCTAGGCCCCCCCCCCCCTCCCGCCTTGTCTCCACTACATGAACATGTAGCGCCCCCCCTGCCTTGTCTCCACTACATGAACAATGAACATGTAGCCCCCCCTGCCTTGTCCCCACTACACCCCTGCCTTGTCTCCACTTCACCCCCCCCCCCCCCCCTGCCTTGTCTCCACTACACCCCCCTGCCTTGTCTCCACTACATCCCCCTGCCTTGTCTCCACTACACCCCCTGCCTTGTCTCCACTACACCCCCCCCCCCCTGCCTTGTCTCCACTACACCCCCCCCTTTAATACTTTCAACACTACTATATAACAAATAATTTGAGGTGTGACAACATGATTCGGCGGGTCACGCTATAGCAATTGCCGTGTTGAAGAGCTCTATACTACGGGTACGTATTCGTGTTGAGTGCCCTAAAAGGGAGCTGGATATTTCATTGCTGTTATCGTTTGAACGCAGTTTAGCTTGAAGAATTTACGCTGTCTGTGTTATTTGAAGAAAAATCGTGATCAATCAGTTATTTCAAAACCTACCCAATAACCCCTACCCTACTACAGGGGTAACTTACTTTCAAGTTTCTGTCGCACATCTTTTCAGACCCGGCTGGATCCAGCATCATACATCGTGTCTGGGTACTGCTCTTTGAAAATGCCAGCGATACTAGAGAATCAGAAAGTTGTGCTTGGAGGTCTTGCAAACATAGCTGATGAGCATGCCAAGAAAGCCCTTGCGAGCTATAGTCCTTCACTGCCTTATGGTGAAAATAAAACTAACGTCAAGAAGTGCAATGCCCAGCAGCTAGAGGCTTGTGCAAAATTAGTTGGACTCAAAGCCAGGTCAGAGGATGGCAAGGAAAAGCTTTATCGAAACCAGGATATCCTGACTGACAGAATAATCCTGAAGATAGAGTCACTATTTGAAGCTGAATGCAGTGACTGCAAGTCAGTGTACCAGAACACACTGGAATCCACGCCTCTTTTCACCTGCAGATTGTGCCTATTGGGAAGTCACGACTGTGAGGAGCTGAAGAAAAAGGCAACGAGTATGAGTGAAACAAATCCAAAAGGATTTGTCTGGATGTGCCACGTGTGTCTGGAAAAGAATGAATTGGAGGATATGCTGCTTTCATCAAACCCTCCAAAACAAGGCTCACTGAAACTGATTCCGAAACAAGCACTTAGTGCTAGTGTCGACAAACTGGACACTATTACAGAGTCAGAGGAAAATACAGGTAAAAGTGACCATGAGATTGAAAGTGAAGAAGAAAAAGCAGAGTCATCAGAGAGGATAAGCCCACGAAGAGGTCGTGATGAGACAAGGGAGACGAGGGAGAGGAATCCCAATACCTCAGGGCACAAGAAAGAACAAATCTGTGAGCTCTTCAAGAAAAGGGCATGCCCACATGGACGAACTGGCAAAGTACTTGTAGACGGCAAAACCTGTGAGAGGAGCCACCCTAAGAGATGTTACAAGTTTTGCGACTTTGGGGCCAAGCATCAGAATGGGTGCAAGAAAGGTAAAAAGTGCCTATACTGGCATCCCAGAATATGCAAGTTTTCCATCAAAAACATCAGATGTGAAGACGACCAATGTACCTTTCAACACCTGGTGTTTACCCGCAACGGTCCTGGCCACGGAAAAGAAGAAGAACGAGAGACTTACAGACGAGTAGAAAATACTACTGAGCCCTACAGACGAAATGCGCTTCCCAAATTCAGCATTGCTTCGTCAGGATACACTACGTATCCCCCAACCATCAACAAGCCACGAGTAGAAAACCAAGAGAAGAAGACTGCCCAAGATGAGTCTTTTTTATTGAAGCTCATCGAGAACATGAAGGCTGGTTTTCAGGAACAAATCGATGGCCTGAGAAACGAGATTATCATCGGGAGGGGGAAAGAGGTCCAACGCCAACCGATTCCCCAGCAACTGAACCCCACGGAGCTACCATGCCACCCCGCAACTCGAGCTGTTCCGGGACTGCACCCGCCCATCCCATACCCGTACATGATGGCACCACAGTGGTTCAGCCAGAACTTTCCACCATTGTCCTCTTAAATGGACAGAGCGTATCTCCGGCAGCTACTAGCAGCTCTAGATGGAAACTACCCTACATCCAGGAAACCATCATCGAAGGAAGTAGCTGCCCCCCACCATTCATAGCCATAACCGAGTCATGGCTAAAGAGTTACATCTCTGACGCTCAGGTGCAGATAAAAGACTATCAATCGTTCAGATCTGATAGACCAGAGAGAGTAGGAGGAGGTTGCCTCCTCTATGTTCATGACCAGCTAGTGGTAACAGAATCCGATCACTACGAGGATAGAAGCAATAACATGGTCATGTGCTATGTTAAGTCATGCAACACCCTTTTTGCTACTGTCTACAGGCCCCCTGGAGCAGATACTTCAGGCTGGAAGAACTTACTAGACAGACTGCAAGCCAAAATAGACGCGATCTCAGAAAATACAACGGTGCCAGACATATACGTTGTTGGAGATTTCAACTATCCAGAGATAGACTGGGAACATGGAGGCTTAAGAAGTGAAGCCAGGTGTTATGATTTTATAGAGTTTATAGACCGTAACTTTCTAACACAGGTCGTAAACCAGTCAACAAGAGAAGGTAGCACCCTGGATCTTGTACTTACAAATGTTCCTAGGTATGTCGCAGAAGTAAAGGTGAACCCCACATCTTTATCAGACCACAGCTTGGTCGAAATTCAGCTTGGTTTTAATATGACTGGAAGAAAGAAGAACGAAACCAGCAAGATCGACCCAAACTCTTTCAGGGCAGTTGACTATCACAAAGCCGATTTTGTGGCAATCAGTGATTGCTTTCAGAAAGTCGACTGGCTGAAGCTCTGGGAACTCTGTGACGAGGACTTGAACGCTTTTCTGGAATTGTTCAAGCTAACAGTGCTCCAGATTACCTTGGAGTTCTCCCCAAAGAAAGAGAGTGCAGCGGAGATTACCTCAAGAAAGAGAAGAGGGAATAAGCACGTTTATGTCATGAAAAGAAGACGAAGGAAGATGAATGCTAGGATACGTGCATTACAGGAAATGAATCCTAGCTCGAGTTTAATCCCTAAACTGAAAACGGAGGTTTCACTGCTGTGTTACTCCATACAGGAAGGGACCCTTGAGAAACTGAACAAAAAGGAACTCCGGGCAGTCGATGCAATAAAGAAGAACCCCAAATACTTCTTTTCGTATGCCAAGCGTCTCCAGAAGACCAGATCTACGATCCCGGTGTTGAGAGATGAGACTGGGGCATTAGTGGACGACCCCAGTATCAAGGCAGAGTTACTTCAGAAGCAGTACCAGAAGGTATTTAGTAACCCTATGAGTGCCGATATTGATGAATGTATGAAGAGCCAAGGATTACCTCAGGGACTGGATTCCGGATTCAACGAGCTAAGCTTCACAAGAAAAGATATCATTGAAGCATTAGGAGAACTGGATCCCTATTCGGCCGCACCTGACGGAGAGATTCCTGCTAGGATACTCACAGCCTGCAAAGAACAACTTGCAGACCCGCTAACACTCCTCTGGCAGGAATCGTTCAGCAGTGGGTATATACCAGCGGAATTAAAGACCCAATATATCACCCCTATCTATAAGAAGGGGGACAGAACGGACCCAGCAAACTATAGACCAGTGTCTTTAACCTCGCACATCATAAAGACATTTGAGCGTGTAATCAGGAAAAACCTGGTTCGTCATTTGGAAGAGAACATGATGATCAATACGAACCAGCATGGGTTCAGAAAAAAGAGGAGTTGCATGACGCAGCTTCTCAGTCACATCGAACAGATCTACAAATCACTCAACAATGATGAAGAAGTTGATGTGATTTACCTCGACTTTGCCAAAGCTTTTGACAAGGTCGACCATGCAGTGCTGCTAGCCAAGCTTGGTCGATACGGAATTGGTGGTCAGGCTTTAAGGTGGATCAAAGAGTTTTTGCTAAACAGAAAACAAACAGTCGTTGTGGAAGGTCGCAAATCATCCTTCCAGCCAGTGGCAAGTGGGGTGCCACAAGGGACAGTCCTAGGACCGATCCTATTTATCCTGTACATCAACGATCTGTTGAACAGCATTAGCTATAGTAACGGATTCAGCTTTGCAGACGACACAAAGCTGATTGGGGCTATCCGAGGAATGAGTAGTGTGGAGTTACTGCAAGATGATCTCAACATAGTTATCGAGTGGTCACGTGTTAACAACATGGAGCTACACGAACAGAAGTTTGAGGTTGTAAACTACCCCCTGAATGGATCAAAAGCTCTAAGAGAGCTCCCGTTCTACCCAGAGACTGTTGAGTATACTACACCAAAAGGACACGCAATATCACCACAGGAAACTGTCAGAGACCTTGGAGTGTATGTTAGCAGCAGTAGGTCATGGGGTCCTCACATTGAGAAGACAGTTCAAGGAGCTAGAAAAATGGCGGCTTGGACATTGAGTGCCTTTAGAGACCGGTCACAAGTAGTCATGCTGACTTTATACAAAAGCATGGTTCGCTCCAAGCTAGAGTACTGCTGTCCAGTCTGGAACCCTACAAAAGTCACAGAGATACAAAAGCTGGAGACTGTACAGAGATCCTTTACTAGAAAGATATCTGGCTGCCGTGATCTCCAGTACTGGGACAGGCTGAAGAAGCTTAAGTTGATGTCCCTTCAGAGGCGGAGAGAGCGTTATTCTATTATTCATGTATGGAAAATTCTTAATGAACATGCTCCGAACGATACGGGCTTCGAGTTCAAGTCTCATCAAAGGCATGGTATTAAGGCAGAGATCCCAGCCATGAACAAAAACGCACAGTTGTCGGTAAGAACAGATTACGACAACAGCTTTAGAGTTAGAGCAGCTCAGCTCTTCAACGTGCTCCCATCGGAGCTCCGGAGTATCACATTGCTAGACAGTTTCAAAGTTGGTCTAGGCAGATTTATGGAACAGTACCCAGACACACCACCGGTTCCGGGATACACTCCGACAAACGATAACTCAATGCTGAGCTGGAGGAGGACGCACTCGATGCAGTTGTCCTGAGCACGCCCTGCCAAACTCACCAAAACGTACCAAAACGTACGTACCCTGCCTTGTCTCCACTACACCCCCTGCCTTGTCTCCACTACACCCCCCCTGCCTTGTCTCCCCCCTGACTTGTCTCCACTACACCCCCCCCCTGCCTTGTCTCCACTACACCCCCTGCCTTGTCTCCACTTCACCCCCCCCCCCTGCCTTGTCTCCACTACACCTCCCTGCCTTGTCTCCACTACATCCCCCTGCCTTGTCTCCACTACACCCCCTGCCTTGTCTCCACTACACCCCCCCCCCCTGCCTTGTCTCCACTACACCCCCCCCCTGCCTTGTCTCCACTACATCCCCCTGCCTTGTCTCCACTACATCCCCCTGCCTTGTATCCACTACACCCCCCTGCCTTGTCTCCACTACACCCCCCTGCCTTGTCTCCACTACTAGGCCCCCCTGCCTTGTCTCCCACCTGACTTGTCTCCACTACTAGTCTCCCCCCCTGCCTTGTCTCCCCCCCCCCTGCCTTGTCTCCACTACATGAACATGTAGAAGAATTGTAAACTTACCGACGGAACAGTAGACAACTAAAAGTAGAATAATTACAAAGGAAACTCTGAAATAATAATAATATGTATTACCCCTGCAGGGATCTGGGGACAGCTGTTATATCGGCTGGACTTGCCGTGAAGTGTGTGGGGACTACGCTCGCATATGTGTTCACGTGTTCGAGGCGGTGTCGTCTGATATGGTGAGTTTGTTTTGGCGACTAGGTAGGTAGGCGACTAATAAGATATCTGATGTCCCACCTCATAGTAACCCGAGAGCAGTAATCTGTATTCAGATCGTATTCAAGGGGATCATTCTGATCGCATTGGGGACTCGTAGGGCTTGCTTGAATCGAGCTTCAGGAAAGAAAACACAGCCAGGCGTGTTGTAGTTACGACTCCCTCCTCCCCTCCGCCCCAAGTCATGTTAATTAACACAGCCAGGCGTGTTGTAGTTACGACTCCCTCCTCCCCTCCGCCCCAAGTCATGTTAATTAACACAGCCAGGCGTGTTGTAGTTACGACTCCCTCCTCCCCTCCGCCCCAAGTCATGTTAATTAACACAGCCAGGCGTGTTGTAGTTACGACCCCCCCTCCCCTCCGCCACAAGCCATGTTAATTAAAACCTTCAGGGAGTAACTATTCTACATTCAATACATAAGATGTGTTTGAACGCGTACAATCAGCTGAAGGAGTCAGACAGTGACCTGAGCAATAAGGGTCTCTGCAAGAGCTGCCCCATCGTCCTCTTCAACACTATATGTGGCAGACTCGTCGGTCTGTATTATACATCTCATATTATACATTATACATTATACATTATACATTATACATTATCCATTATACATTATACATTATACATTAAACATCTCATCTTATAATGTCATCATAATCTGTAGAAATGGCTTGTCGTGTTTTATTTGGATAGGTTGTTTCTATTAGATATTAGAATATTGATCATTTCACCAGTTTCCTCACTTGTAGGAACCAATTAACCGGTTAATTGTAGAAATTCCAGGTTTAACTCCAGATGAGGTGGTGCAGGAGTTGAGTAATGTGATAGAGAGTCTCACTAACAATTCCAGGTTTAACTCCAGATGAGGTGGTGCAGGAGTTGAGTAATGTGATAGAGAGTCTGACTAACAATTCCAGGTTTAACTCCAGATGAGGTGGTGCAGGAGTTGAGTAATGTGATAGAGAGTCTCACTAACAATTCCAGGTTTAACTCCAGATGAGGTGGTGCAGGAGTTGAGTAATGTGATAGAGAGTCTCACTAACAATTCCAGGTTTAACTCCAGATGAGGTGGTGCAGGAGTTGAGTAATGTGATAGAGAGTCTCACTAACAATTCCAGGTTTAACTCCAGATGAGGTGGTGCAGGAGTTGAGTAATGTGATAGAGAGTCTCACTAACAATTCCAGGTTTAACTCCAGATGAGGTGGTGCAGGAGTTAAGTAATGTGATAGAGAGTCTGACTAACAATTCCAGGTTTAACTCCAGATGAGGTGGTGCAGGAGTTGAGTAAATGTGATAGAGAGTCTGACTAACAATTCCAGGTTTTAACTCTCCAGATGAGGTGGTACAGGAGTTGAGTAATGTGATAGAGAGTCTGACTAACAATTCCAGGGTTTAACTCCAGATGAGGTGGTGCAGGAGTTGAGTAATGTGATAGAGAGTCTCACTAACAATTCCAGGTTTAACTGCAGATGAGGTGGTGCAGGAGTTGAGTAATGTGATAGAGAGTCTCACTAACCAATTCCAGGTTTTTAAAAAGCAGTGAGGGGGGGTGCAGGAAGGGTTTAGTAATGTTTATAGAAGTCTGACTAAAAATTCCAGGTTTAACTTTCCCGAAAAGGGGGGTGCAGGAGTTGGGGGAATGTGATAAGAGTCGACTAACAAAATTTCCCGGTTTAACTCCAGATGGGTGGGGCAGGGGTTGGTTTAAAGTGATAAAGGGGGGGGGGAGTCTGACTAACAAATTTCCCGGGTTTTTTCTCCAGATGAGGTGGGCAGGAGTTAGTAATGTGATTGAAAAGTCGACTAACAATTCCAGGTTTAACTCCCAAAAAAAGGGGGTGCAGGAATTTGGGAATGTGATTTGAATTGACAACAATTCCAGGTTTAACCCCCAGATGAGGGGGGGTGGGAGGAGTTAAATAAATTTTTTTGGGGTTTTGGCTAAAAAATTCCAGGTTTAACCCCAATGAGGGTGGTACAGGGGTTTTAGTAAAGTGATAGAGAGTCTCACAAAAATTCCCGGTTTAACTTCCTATTTGGGGGGTGCGGAGTTGAGTAAAGTGATGAGAGTCTGACTAAAATTCCCGGTTTAATCCCGATGAGGGGGGTAAAAGGGGTTGAGTAATTTGATGAGAAATCTGACTAACAATGCCCGGTTTAACTCCCGATGAGGGTGGTGCAGGAGTTTTAGTAAAGTGATAGAGGGGTTAGGGCTAACATTTCCCGGTTTAACTCCCCGATTAGGGGGTGCAGGAGTTGAGAAAAAGGATAGAGGCGCTAACAATTCCAGGTTTTTAAATCCCCCCCTTTAGGTGGGGGCCAAAGGAGGGTTGGGGGTAATGTGGGTAAAAGAGTCTCAATAACCAAATTTCCGGGTTTTAAATCCATGAGGAGGTCGGAGTTGATTTTTGATAGAGAGTCTCACAACAATTCCCGGTTTTTAAATCCAGATGAGGGGGGTGCAGGAGTTAAGTAATTTAAAGGAGTCTTACTAACCTTTTCCCGGTTTAACTCCAATTAGGGGTGAGGAGGTTAAAAAATGTGATAGAGGGCTGACTAAAAATTCCAAAGGGTTTTAAATCCAGATGAGGTGGGCAGGAGTTGAGTAATACGAAAAGAGAGTCTGACTAACCCCTCCCCGGTTTAAACCAGATAGGTGGGGCAGGGTTGAAAAAGTTAAGGTTTTTCCCAACCCCTTCCTTTAAACCCCGCAATTTTTTTTTTCAAAGGGGTTGAGTAAATAGAAGTACCCCCGACTAACCCCCCCCAGGTTTAAATCCCCTTATTTTGTTAAAGGGTTTTATTAAAAGTTGGGTAGAGGGGTCCCTAACAATTCCATTTTAATCCAGAAAGAGGGGTTGGAGAGGGGTTGAAAAAAATTTTGAATTTTGAGGTTCCCCCCCTAACAATTCCAGGTTTAAAAAATTCCCGATGAGGTTGTGCCCCCTTTGGTAAAAATTTAAAGGGTTTTGCCCAACGTTCCCGGGTTTTAAAAACCAATTTAGGGGGGGTACCCGGAGTTTAAGAAAAATGATTTGAGAGTCTCACTAACCCCCTTTCCCCGGTTTCCCCCCGATGAGGGGGTGCAGGGGGTTGGTAAAGTATAGAGAGTCTGACTAACAATTCCAGGGTTTAAACCCCCCCCCAGATAGGTGGTGCAGGAGGGGTTTAATTTTTTGGAAAAGTTCGACAAAAAATTCCAGGTTTAAATCACCGAAGAGGTGGTACAGGGTTGAGTAAAGTGATAGAAGGGCTGAACTAAAATTTCCCGGGTTTTTAAATCCAGATTTAGGTGGTGCAGGGTTTTAAATTTAAAGTTAGAGAGTCTCCCCCAAACAATTCCAGGGGTTTAAATCCAGATAAGGGTTGGGGCAGGGTTGAGTAATTTTGATAGAGTCTGACTAACAATTCCAGGTTTAACTCCAGATGAGGTGGTTGCAGGAGTTGAGTAATGTGATAGAGAGTCTGACTCACCAATTCCAGGTTTAACTCCAGATGAGGTGGTGCAGGAGTTGAGTAATGTGATAGAGAGTCTGACTAACAATTCCAGGTTTAACTCCAGATGAGGTGGTGCAGGAGTTGAGTAATGTGATAGAGAGTCTGACTAACAATTCCAGGTTTTAACTCCAGATGAGGTGGTGCAGGAGTTAAGTAATGTGATAGAGAGTCTGACTAACAATTCCAGGTTTAACTCCAGATGAGGTGGTGCAGGAGTTGAGTAATGTGATAGAGAGTCTGACTAACAATTCCAGGTTTAACTCCAGATGAGGTGGTGCAGGAGTTAAGTAATGTGATAGAGAGTCTGACTAACAATTCCAGGTTTAACTCCAGATGAGGTGGTGCAGGAGTTAAGTAATGTGATAGAGAGTCTGACTAACAATTCCAGGTTTAACTCCAGATGAGGTGGTGCAGGAGTTAAGTAATGTGATAGAGAGTCTGACTAACAATTCCAGGTTTAACTCCAGATGAGGTGGTGCAGGAGTTGAGTAATGTGATAGAGAGTCTGACTAACAATTCCAGGTTTAACTCCAGATGAGGTGGTGCAGGAGTTAAGTAATGTGATAGAGAGTCTGACTAACAATTCCAGGTTTAACTCCAGATGAGGTGGTGCAGGAGTTAAGTAATGTGATAGAGAGTCTCACTAACAATTCCAGGTTTAACTCCAGATGAGGTGGTGCAGGAGTTGAGTAATGTGATAGAGAGTCTGACTAACAATCCCAGGTTTAACTCCAGATGAGGTGGTGCAGGAGTTAAGTAATGTGATAGAGAGTCTCACTAACAATTCCAGGTTTAACTCCAGATGAGGTGGTGCAGGAGTTGAGTAATGTGATAGAGAGTCTGACTAACAATTCCAGGTTTAACTCCAGATGAGGTGGTACAGGAGTTGAGTAATGTGATAGAGAGTCTGACTAACAATTCCAGGTTTAACTCCAGATGAGGTGGTGCAGGAGTTAAGTAATGTGATAGAGAGTCTGACTAACAATTCCAGGTTTAACTCCAGATGAGGTGGTGCAGGAGTTGAGTAATGTGATAGAGAGTCTGACTAACAATTCCAGGTTTAACTCCAGATGAGGTGGTGCAGGAGTTGAGTAATGTGATAGAGAGTCTGACTAACAATTCCAGGTTTAACTCCAGATGAGGTGGTGCAGGAGTTGAGTAATGTGATAGAGAGTCTGACTAACAATTCCAGGTTTAACTCCAGATGAGGTGGTGCAGGAGTTGAGTAATGTGATAGAGAGTCTGACTAACAATTCCAGGTTTAACTCCAGATGAGGTGGTGCAGGAGTTGAGTAATGTGATAGAGAGTCTGACTAACAATTCCAGGTTTAACTCCAGATGAGGTGGTGCAGGAGTTAAGTAATGTGATAGAGAGTCTGACTAACAATTCCAGGTTTAACTCCAGATGAGGTGGTGCAGGAGTTGAGTAATGTGATAGAGAGTCTGACTAACAATTCCAGGTTTAACTCCAGATGAGGTGGTGGCAGGAGTTGAGTAATGTGATAGAGAGTCTGACTAACAATTCCAGGTTTAACTCCAGATGAGGTGGTGCAGGAGTTGAGTAATGTGATAGAGAGTCTGACTAACAATTCCAGGTTTAACTCCAGATGAGGTGGTGCAGGAGTTGAGTAATGTGATAGAGAGTCTGACTAACAATTCCAGGTTTAACTCCAGATGAGGTGGTGCAGGAGTTAAGTAATGTGATAGAGAGTCTGACTAACAATTCCAGGTTTAACTCCAGATGAGGTGGTGCAGGAGTTGAGTAATGTGATAGAGAGTCTCACTAACAATTCCAGGTTTAACTCCAGATGAGGTGGTGCAGGAGTTGAGTAATGTGATAGAGAGTCTGACTAACAATTCCAGGTTTAACTCCAGATGAGGTGGTGCAGGAGTTGAGTAATGTGATAGAGAGTCTGACTAACAATTCCAGGTTTAACTCCAGATGAGGTGGTGCAGGAGTTAAGTAATGTGATAGAGAGTCTGACTAACAATTCCAGGTTTAACTCCAGATGAGGTGGTGCAGGAGTTGAGTAATGTGATAGAGAGTCTGACTAACAATTCCAGGTTTAACTCCAGATGAGGTGGTACAGGAGTTGAGTAATGTGATAGAGAGTCTGACTAACGAGGATAGTCTGGAGGTTCTTCAGATGTTCAAGGTACAATGTGTGGGGGGTACAATGTTGGAGGGGGTACAATGTGGGGGTACAATGTGGGGGTACAATGTGGGGGGGGGGGGTGAGGGGTAACAATGTGGGGGGAGGGGTACAATGTGTGGGGGTACAAGTTATGGGGAGGAGATCAACAATATCACACTAGCAGATCTTGCTCAAATAATTTATTTCAAATCAGTTAGACATTTAATTAACTAACTAATTAATTTAATCTCAGCCGGAACTGAGTGATGTTAACGCACAGAACAGTCTTCTAGTCGGCTGTTTAAGGACGATATACGAGCGACAGCAGACTAATCACTCGCATACACCTGGGGACACCAAGCAGGTTATTGCTAATTGCTTTTATACCACTCACTCCCATACAACTGGGGACACCAAGCAGGTTATTGCTAATTGCTTTTATACCACTCACTCCCATACAACTGGGGACACCAAGCAGGTTATTGCTAATTGCTTTTATACCACTCACTCCCATACAACTGGGGACACCAAGCAGGTTATTGCTAATTGCTTTTATACCACTCACTCCCATACAACTGGGGACACCAAGCAGGTTATTGCTAATTGCTTTTATACCACTCACTCCCATACACCTGGGGACACCAAGCAGGTTATTGCTAATTGCTTTTATACCATAGTCAATTAACTGACTAATTGGTCAAATTTGTGCAGCACCTCAATCGTGTCATATGCCTTATAAAATTGACTTACTAATTGGTTGCGGGTGAAAAAAATCGGTCAAAACTGTAAAATTTCGGCCCTGGAAATTTCAGCTCCAAAAACTGAAAATGGGACAGAGTATGGGACAGTATGATTTTCCAATTTTTTTCGAGATTTTGACGTCCAGTACCCCAATTTGGTTTCATACCATCATCAATTAACTGACTAATTGGTTTGTGGGCAAAAATTTCATCCTATCTGTCAAATGTGCGTTCAGAAACTTTCATATCTGAAAATGGGACAGAGTTTTGAAAATACAACTTTTCGTTTTGTTAAGATTTCTGTTGTGAGCTTCCTCCGACCCAAATCAAACTTCAAGCACCTCAATCGTGTCATTTGGCATCTATAGTTGACTGACTAATTGGTTGCAGGTCAGAAATTTGGCCGAAACTGTAAAATTTCGGCCCTGGAAATTTCAGCTCCAAAAACTGAAAATGGGACAGAGTATGGGACAGTATGATTTTCCAATTTTTTTCGAGATTTTGACGTCCAGTACCCCAATTTGGTTTCATACCATCATCAATTAACTGACTAATTGGTTTGTGGGCAAAAATTTCATCCTATCTGTCAAATGTGCATTCAGAAACTTTCATATCTGAAAATGGGACAGAGTTTTGAAAATACAACTTTTCGTTTTGTTAAGATTTCTGCTGTGAGCTTCCTCCGACCCAAATCAAACTTCAAGCACCTCAATCGTGTCATTTGGCATCTATAGTTGACTGACTAATTGGTTGCAGGTCAGAAATTTGGCCGAAACTGTAAAATTTCGGCCCTGGAAATTTCAGCTCGAAATACTGAAAATGGGACAGAGTATGGGACAGTATGATTTTCCAATTTTTTTCGAGATTTTGACTTCCAGTACCCCAATTTGGTTTCATACCATCATCAATTAACTGACTAATTGGTTTGTGGGCAAAAATTTCATCCAATCTGTCAAATGTGCGTTCAGAAATTTTCATATCTGAAAATGGGACAGAGTTTTGAAAATACAACTTTTCGTTTTGTTAAGATTTCTGCTGTGAGCTTCCTCCGACCCGAATCAAACTTCCAGCACCTCAATCGTGTCATTTGGCATCTATAGTTGACTGACTAATTGGTTGCAGGTCAGAAATTCGGCCAAACTGTAAAATTTCGGCCCTGGAAATTTCAGCTCCAAAAACTGAAAATGGGACAGAGTATGGGACAGTATGATTTTCCAATTTTTTTCGAGATTTTGACTTCCAGTACCCCAATTTGGTTTCATACCATCATCAATTAACTGACTAATTGGTTTGTGGGCAAAAATTTCATCCAATCTGTCAAATGTGCGTTCAGAAACTTTCATATCTGAAAATGGGACAGAGTTTTGAAAATACAACTTTTCGTTTTGTTAAGATTTCTGCTGTGAGCTTCCTCCGACCCGAATCAAACTTCCAACACCTCAATCGTGTCATTTGGCATCTATAGTTGACTGACTAATTGGTTGCAGGTCAGAAATTCGGCCAAACAATAAAATTTCGGCCCTGGAAATTTCAGCTCCAAAAACTGAAAATGGGGAATGTGCGTTCAGAAATTTTTCATATTCTGAAAATGGGACAGAGTTTTGAAAATACAACTTTTCGTTTGTAAAGATTTTTCTGCTGTGAGCTTCCTCCGACCCGAATCAACTTCCATCAAACCTCAATCGTGTCCATTTGGCATCTTATAGCTGACTGACGAATTGGCTCGTTTGCAGGTCAGAAATTTTGCAACTGTAAATTTCGGCCCGGAAATTTCAGCTCGAAAAAACTGAAAATGGGACAGAGTATGGGACAGATGATTTTCAATTTTTTTTCGAGATTTTTGACTTCCAGTACCCCAATTGGGTTTCATACCATCATCAATTAACTGACTAATTGGTTTGTGGCAAAAATTTCATCCAATCTGTCAAATGTGCGGTGAGAAATTTTCATATCTGAAAATGGGACAGAGATGTGAAAATACAACTTTCGTTTTTGTTAAGATTTTCTGCGGTGAGCTTCTCCGACCCGAATCCACATTCCAGCACCTCATCGTGTCATTTTGTCATCTATAGTTGACTGACTAATTGGTTGCAGGTCAGAAATTCGGCAGAAACTTAAAATTTCGCCCTGGAAACTTTCAGCTCCAAAACGAAAATGGAACAGAGTAGGGACATATGATTTTCCAATTTTTTTCGAGATTGTGACTTCCAGTACCCCAATTTGGTTCATACCACATCCAATTAAACTGACTACTTGTTTGTGGTGCAAAAATTTCTCCAAGTCTGTCACAAAATGTGCGTTAGAAATTTTCATATCTGAAATGGGACAACGTTTTGAAAATTTAAAACTTTTCGTTTGTTAAGAATTCGCTGTGAGCTTCTCCCCGACCCGAATTCAAACTTCCAGCACTTAATCGTGTCATTTGGCATCTAATAGTTACCTGACTTAATTGGTTGAGTCCAGAAATTCGGCAGAAACTGTAAAATTTCGGCCCGGAAATTTCACTGTCCAAAAACTGAAAATGGGACAGAGTATGGGACAGTATGATTTTTCCAATTTTTTTTCGAGATTTGACTTCCAGTACCCCAATTTGGTTTCATACATCATCATTAACTGACTAATGGTGTGTGGCAAAAATTTCATCCAATCTGTCAATGTCGTTGAGAAAATTTTCATATCTGAAAATGGGACCAAAGTTTTGAAAATTACAACTGTTTCGTTTGTTAAGATTTCTGCTGTGAGCTTCGTCCGACCCAATCAAACGTCCTCCAGCACCTCAATCGTGTCATTTTTGGCATCTATAGTTGACTGACTAATTGGTTGCAGTCAGAATTTCGGCCGAACTGTAAAATTTCGGACCCCTGGAAATTTTACTCCAAAAACTGAAATGGACAAGAGTATGGGACAGTTTGATTTTCCATTTTTTTTTCGAGATTTTGACTTCCAGTACCCCAATTGTTTTTTTTTTTTTTTGGGGGTTTTTTTTTTTTTCATACCATCCAATTAACTGACTAATTGGGTTGTGGGTACAAATTTTCATCCAATCTGTCAATGTGCGGTGAGAAAACTGTCATATCTGAAAATGGGACAGAGTTTTGAAAATACAACTTTCGTCTTGTTAAAGATTTTCTGCTGTGAGCTTCTCCGACCGAATCAAACTTCCAGCACTTCAATCGTGTCATTTGGCACTATAGTTGACTGACTAATTGGTTGCAGGTCAGAAATTTGGCGAAACTGTAAAATTCGGCCCTGGAAATTTCACCTCCAAAAACCTGAAAATGGGACCGAGTATGGGAACAGTATGATTTTCCATTTTTTTTCGAGATTTTTGACTTCCAGTACCCCAATTTGGTTTCATAACCATCTATCAATAAACTGACTATTTGGTTTGTGGGCAAAAATTTCATCCAATCTGTCAAATGTGCGTGTGAAATTGTCATAGTCTGAAATGGACAAAAGTTTTTTGAAAATACAACTTTTCGTTTTGTTAAGATTTCTGCTGTGAGCTTCCTCCACCCGAATCAAACTTCCAGCAACCTCAATCGTGTCTTTGGCATCTATAGTTGACTGACTAATTTGGTTGCAGGTCAGAAATTTTCGGCCGAAACTGTAAAATTTATGCCTGGAAATTTCAGCTCCAAAAACTGAAAATGGACAGAGTATGGGACAGTATGATTTTTTCAATTTTTTTTTCTAGATTTTGACTTCCATACCCTAATACAATTTGGTTTCATACCAAGCAATTAACTGACAATTGGTTTGTGGGCAACAATTTCATCCAATCGTCAAATGTACGTTCAGAAAGTTTTCCTATAATGAAAATGGGACAGAGTTTTTGAAAATACAACTTTTCGTTTTGTTAAGATTCTGCTGTGAGCTCTTCCGACCCCGAATCAAATTCCAGGCACCTCAATCGTGTCCATTTGGCATCTATAGTTGACTGACTAATTTGGTTGCAGGTCAAAATTCGGCCGAAACTGTAAACTTTCGCCCTGGAAATTTTCACAGCTCCAAAAACTGAAAATGGGACTGAGTATGGGACCGAATATTTCCAATTTTTTTCGAGATTACGCTTCCAGATAGTACCCCCAATTTGGTTTCATACCATAATTAACGACTAATTGGTTTGGTGGTAAAAATTTCATCCAATCTGTCAAATGTGCGTTGAGAAATTGTCATATCTGAATAGGGGACAGAGTTTTGAAAAATAAACGTTTCGGTCTTGTTAAGAATTGCTGCTGTGAGCTTCCTCCGACCCGAATCAAACTTCCAGCACTCACAATCGGTCATTTGGCATCAATAGTTGACTGACTAAATTGGTTTGCCGGTCAGAAAATTGACCGAAACTGTAAAAAATTTTCGCCCTGGAGATTTTCAGCTCAAAAACTTGAAAGATGGACAAGAGTTTGGGAACAGTATGATTTTCAATTTTTTTCGAGATTTGACTTCCAGTACCCCCAATGTTGGTTTTCATACCATCATCAAGTAACTGACCTATTTGGTTTGTGGGCAAAAATTTCAACCAATCGGTCAAATGTGCGTTGAGAAATGTCATATCTGAAATGGGACAAGTATTGAAAAACAACTTTGCGTTTTGTTAAGAGTTCTGCTGTGAGCTTCCACCACCCTATCAAACTTCCAGCACCTCAATCGTGTCATTGGCATCGATAGTTGCCGACTAATTGGTTGCAAGGTCTGAATTTCGGCCGAAACTGTAAAATTTATGCCCTGGAAATTTCAGCTCCAAAAAACTGAAAATGGGACAGAGTAGGGACGTATGATTTCCCAATTTTTTTCCGAGATTGTGACTTCGTACCCCAATTGGTTTCATACCATCAATTAACTGACTAATTGGTTTGTGGGGCCAAAATTTCATCCAATCTGAAAAATGGGTGCGTTCAGAAATTTCATATCTGAAAATTGGGACAGAGTTGTGTATTGAAAAACATCTTTTCGTTTGTTAAGATTCTGCTGTGAGCTTCTTCCGACCCGAATCAAACTTCCAGCACTCAATCGTGTCATTTGGCATCTATAGTTGACTGACTAATTGGTTTGCAGGTCAGAATCGGCCGAAACTGTAAAATTTTCGGCCCGGAAAATTTTCACCCAAAACTGAAAATGGGAACAGAGTATGGGACAAGTAGGATTTTTCCAATTTTTATTCGAGATTTTGACTTTCCATACCCCATTTGGGTTTCCATACCAGCATCAATTAACTGACTAATTGGTTTTGTTGGCAAAAATTTCATCCATCTGTCAAATGTGCGTTGAGGAAATTTCATATCTGAAAATGGGACAAAGTTTTGAAAATACAACTTTTCGTTTTTTGTTAAGATTTCTGCTGTGAGCTTTCGTCCCGACCCGAATCAAACTCCAGCACCTCAATCTGTCCCATTTGGCATCTATATACTGACAATATGGTTGCAGGGCAGAATTTCGCCGAAACTGTAAATTTCGCCCTGGAAAATTTTAGCTCCAAAAACCTGAAAATGGGACAGAGTATGGGACAGAATGATTTTCCAATTTTTTTCGAGATTTTGACTTTCCAGTACCCCAATTTGGTTTCATACCATCAATAACGGACTAATTGGTTGTGGGTAAAAAATTTCATCCATCTTCAAATGTGCGTTGAGAAATTGTCATATCTGAAATGGGACAGAGTTTTTGAAAATACAACTGTTCGTCTTTTAAGATTTCTGCTGTGAGCTTCCTCCGACCCGAATCAACTCCAGTTTCCCAGCACTTCAATCGTGTCCATTTGGCATCTATAGTTGACTGAACTAATTGGTTGCAGGTCAGAAATTTGGCCGAGAACTGTAAAATTTCGGCCTCTGGAAATTTCAGCTCCAACACTGAAAATGGGACAGAGTATGGGACCGTATGGATTTTCCAATTTTTTCGAGATTTGGACTTTCCAGCCCCAATTTGGTTCATACATCAGCAATTAACTGACTATTTGGTTTGTGGGCAAAAATTTTCCTCACAATCTGTCTTAGGTGCGTTGAGAAATTGTCATAGACTGAAAATGGGACAATAGTTTTGAAAATACAACTTCGTTTTTGTAAGATTTCTGCTGTGAGCTTCCTCCGACCCGAAACAAATCTTCAGCTACTCAATCGGTGTCATTTGGCATCTATAGTGACTGACTAATTGGTTGCAGGTCAGAATTTCAGGCGAAAACCCTGTAAAAATTTATGCCCGAATTTCAGCTCCAAAACTGAAAATGGACAGAGTAATGGGGACAGTATGATTTCAATTTTTTTTCGAGATTTTGACTTCAGTACCCCAATTTGGTTTTCATACCATCAATTAACTGACGAATTGGTTTGGGGCAAAAATGTCATCCAATCTGTCAAAATGTACGTTCAGAAATTTCATATATGAAAATGGGACAGAGTTTTTGAAAATACAACTTTCGTTTTGTTAAGATTTCGCTGTGAGCTTCTTCCGACCCGAACAAACTTCCAGCACCTCAATCGTGTCATTTGGGGCATCTATAGTTGACTCTGACTAATTGGTTGCAGTCTGAAAATTCCGGCCGAATCTGTAAAATTTCTGGCCCTGGAAATTTCAGCTCCAAAAACTGACAATGGGACAGAGTATGGGACAGTAGGATTTCCAATTTTTTCGAGAATGTTGACTTTCCAGTACCCCAATTTGGTTTCATACATCATTAAACTGACTAATTGGTTGGTGGGTATAAAATTTCATCCAATCTGTCAAATGTGCGTTGAGAAATTGTCATATCTGAAAAAGGGGACAGAGTTTTGGAAAATACAACTTTTTCGTCTTGTTAAGATTTCCAGCTGTGAGCTTCCTCCGACTCCGAATCAAACTTCCAAGCCACTTCATCGTGTCATTTGGCATCTATAGTGACTGACTAATTGTTGCAGGTCAGAAATTTGGCCCGTAACTGTAAAATTTCGGCCCTGGTAATTCAGCTCCCAAAAACTGGAAAATGGGACAAGGTATGGGACAGTATGATTTTCCAATTGTTTTCGAGATTTGACGCGTGACTTCCAGTACCCCAATTTGGTTCTCATACCATCATCAAATTAAACTGACTATTTGGTTGTGGGCAAAAAATTTCATCCAATCTGTCAAATTGGCGTTGAGAAATTGTCATATCTGAAAATGGGACAAAGTTTTGAAATACAACTTTTTCGTGTTTGTTAAGATTTCAGCTGGGAGCTTCCTCCGACCCGAATCAAACTTCAGCACCTCAATCCGTGTCATTTGCTCTATAGTTGACTGACGAATTGGTTGCAGGTCAGAATTTCGGCCGTAACTGTAAAATTTATGCCCTGGAATTTCAGCTCCAAAAACTGAAAAATGGGACAGAGGTATGGACAGTATGAGTTTCCCAATTTTTTTCCGAGATTTTGACTTCCAGTACCCAATTTGTTCATACCATCAATTAACTGACTAATTGGTTTGTGGGCAAAAATTTCATCCATTCTGTCAAATGTGCGTTCAGAAATTTTTCATATCTGAAAAATGGGACAGAGTTTTAGAAAATACAACTTTTCGTTCTCATGTTAAGATTTCTGCTGTGAGCTTCTTTCGGCCGTACAGACTCGCCGACTCTTACACAGGCTCTTCCAGCACCTCCGGGTCTGTACGTGGTCATTTGGATGTCATCCTATAGTTGACTGGACTAATTGGTTGCAGGTCAGAAATTCGCCGAAACTGTAAAATTTCGGCCCTGGAAAATTTCAGCTCCAAAAAATGAAAAGGGACAGAGGATGGGACATATGATTTTCCAATTTTTTTTTTCGAGATTTGACTTCCAGTCCCCAATTGTGGTTTCATAGCCATCATCAATTAACTGACTAATTGGTTGTGGTAAAAATTTCATCCAATCGGTCAATTTGTGCGTTGAGAAATTTTCATATCTTAAATGGGAACAGAGTTTGAAATTAACAACTTTCGTTTTGTTTAAGATTTCTGCTGTGAGCTTCTTCCGACCCGAATCCAAACGTCCAGCACCTCAATCGTATCGTGTCATTTGGCATCTATAGTTGACTGACTTAATTGGTTGGCCGGTCAGAAATTCGGCAGAAACTGTAAATTTCGGCCCTGGAAATTTCAAGCTCCAAAAACTGAAAATGGACAGAGTAGGGACAGTATGATTTTCCAATTATTTTTTCGAGATTTGACTTCCAGTACCCCAATTTGGTTTCATACATCATCAATTAACTGACTGAATTTGTTTGTGGGCAAAAATTTTCATTCCAATCTGTCCAATTGTGCGTTGAGAAATTTTCCATTCTGAAAATGTGACAAAGTTTTGAAAATACAACTTTCGTTTTGTTAAGATTGTCTGCTGTGACTTCCTCCGACCCGAACAAACTTCCAGCACCTTAATCGTGTCATTTGGCATCTATAGTTGACTGACTAATTGGGTGCAGGTCAGAAATTCGCAGAAACATAAAATTTCGGCCTGGGAAATTTCAGCTCCAAAAACTGAAAATGGACAGAGTATGGGACAGTATGATTTCCAATTTTTTTCGAGATTTGACTTTCCAAGTACCTCCAATTTGGTTTCATACATCATCATTAACTGACGAATTGGTTGTGGGCTAAAAATTTCATCCAATCTGTCAAATGTGCGTTGAGAATTTTCATATCTGAAAATCTGGGACAAAGTTTTGAAAATGCAAACTTTCGTTTTGTAAGATTTCTGCTGTGAGCTTCTTCCGACCCGAATCAAACTTCCAGCTACCTCAATCGTGTCATTTGGCATCTATAGTTGACTGACTAATTCGGTTGCAGGTCAGAATTTCGCGAAACTGTAAAAATTTCGGCCCGGAAAATTTTAGCCCATTAAGTGAAAAATGGACAAGGTATGGACGTAACGATTTTCCAATTTTTTTCGAGATTTTTGACTTCCATACCCCAATTTGGTTCATACCATCTATTAACTGACTATGGTTTGTGGGTAAAAATTTCATCCAATCTGTCCTAATGTGCGTTGAGAAATGACATAATCTGAAAAATGACAGTGGTTTGAAAATACTACGTGTCGTCTGGTAAGATTTCTGCTGTGAGCTTCCTCCGACCCGAATCAAACTTCCAGCACTGCAATCGTGTCATTTGGCATCTATAGTTGAACTGACAATTGGTTGCAGTCAAAATTTGGCCGAAACTGTAAAATTTCGGCCTGGAAATTTCAGCTCCAAAAACTGAAAATGGGACTGTGTTTGGGGACAAGTATATTTTCCAATTTTTTTCGAGATTTGACTTCCTGATACCCCAATTTTGTTTCATACCATCATCAATTAACTGACTATTTGGTTGTGGCAACAATTTCATCCAAATCTGTCAAATGGCTGTGAGAAATTGTCAAATATCTGAAAATGGGACAAAGTTTGAAAATACAACTTTCGTTTTGTTAAAGATTTCTGCTGTGAGCTTCCTCCGACCCGAATCAACAACTTCCAGCACCTCAATCGTGTCATTTGGCATCTATAGTTGACTGTCTAATTGGTTGCAGGTCCAAATTCGCCGAAACGTAAAAATTTATGCCCTGGAAATTTCAGCTCCAAAAACTGAAAATGGGACAGAGTATGGGAGCAGTATGATTTTCCAAATTTTTTCGAGATGTTTGACTTCGCAGTACCCCAATTTGTTTCATACCATCATTAACTGACTAATTGTTTTGTGGGCAAAATTTCATCCAATCTGTCAAATGTACGTTCAGAAATTTTCATATATGAAATGGGACAGAGTTTTGAAAAACAACTTTTCGTTTGTTAAGATTTCTGCCTGTTGAGCTTCTCCGACCCGAGATTAAAACTTCCAGCACCTCAAGCGTGTTTCATTGGCATCTATAGTTGACGGACATAATTGGTTGCAGTCAGAAATTCCGGCCGAAGACTGTAAAATGTCGGCCCTGGAAATTTCAGCTCCAAAAACTGAAAATGGGACAGAGTATGGACAGTATGAGTTTCCAATTTGTTTTTTCGGAGATAGTGTGACGTCCAGGACCCCTATTTGGTTTCATACCATCAAGTAACTGACTAATTGGTGTGTGGGGGACGATGGGGGGGGGTGGGGGGGGGGGGGGTGGGGAGGGGGGGGGGGGCAGGGGGGGGGGGTGGGGGGGGGGGGGTGCATCCAATCTGTCAAATGTGTGGGGGGGGGGTTTGAAAATTGTCTTATCTGAAATGGGACAGTGTTTTGAAAATACAACTTTTCGTCTTGTTAAGATTTTCTGCTGTGAGCTTCCTCCGACCCGAAGCAAACGTCCAGCATTCAATCGTGGTCATTTGGCTTCTATAGTTGACTGACTATTTGGTTGCAAGTTCAGATATTTTGGGCCGAACTGTAAAAATTTCGGCTCTGAAATTCAGCTCCAAAAACTGTAAATGGGACAGAGTATGGACAGTATGATTTTCCAATTTTTTTCGAGATTTTGACTTCCAGTACACCAATTTGGTTTCATAACCATCATCAATTAACTGACTATTTGGTTGTGTGGGCTAAAATTTCATCCAATCTGTCTAATGTGCGTTGAGAAATTGCAGATCTGAAAATGGGGAACAAAGTTTTTGAAAATACAACTTTTCGTTTTTGGTAAGAATTCTGCTGTGAGCTTCCTCCGACCCGAATCAAACGTCCAGCACCCTCATCGTGTCCATTTGGCATCTATCGTGACTGACTAATTGGTGTGCAGGTCAGAATTTCGCCGAAACTGTATAATTTATGCCTCTGGGAATTCAGCTCCAAAAACGGAAATGGGACAGAGTATGGGACTGTAGAAATTCCAAGGTTTTTCGAGAGTTTGACTTCCAGTACCCCAGTTGGTTTTGTCATACCATCTCAATTTAACTGACTATTTTGTTTGTGGGCAAAAATTTCATCCAATTGTCCCAAATGTGCCGTTTCAGAAATTTTCATATCAGAAAATGGGACAGATTTTGGATAATACAACTTTTTCGTTTTGTTAAGATTTCTGCTGTGAGCTTCTCCGGACCCGAATCAAACTTCCAGCTCCTCAATCGTGTCATTTGGGCAGCTATAGTTGACTGACTAATAGGTGCAGGCAGGATATTCGGCCGAATCTGTAAAATTTCGCCCTGGAAATTTTCAAGCTCTAAAACTAAAATGGACAGAGTATGGGACAGTATGATTTTCCAATTTTTTTCGAGATTTTTGACTTCCAGTACCCCAATTTGGTTTCATACCATCAGCATTAACGACTATTGGTTTGTGGGCAAAAATTTCATCCAATCAGTCAATGTGCGTTGAGAATTTTCCTTATCTGAAAATGGGACAGAGTTTTTGAAATACAAACTTTTCGTTTGTTAAGATTTCTGCTGTGAGGCTTCTTCCGACCCGAATCAAACTTCCAGCACCACATCGTGTTCATTGGCAATCTATAGTGAACTGACTAATTGGTTGCAGGTCAGAAATCGGCAGGAAATGTAAAATTTCGGCCCTGGAAATTTCAGCTCCAAAAACTGAAAATGGGACAGAGTATGGGACATATGATTTTCCAATTTTTTTCGAGAGTGTGACTTCCAGTACCCCACTTGTTTTCATACCATCATCAATTAACTGACTAATTGGTTTGTGGGCTAAAATTTTCATCCAATCTGTCAAATGTGCGTTGAGAAATTGTCGAATCTGAACATGGGAACAAAGTTTTGAAATACAACTTTCGTTTTGTTAGATTTCTGCTGTGACTTCCTCCGACCCGAATCAAACATTCCAGCACCTAAATCGTGTCATTTGGCACCTATAGTGTGACTACTAATTGTTGCGGTCTGAATTTCGGCAGAAACTGTAAATTCGGCCCTGGAAATTCAGCTCCAAAAACTGAACTGGGACAGAGTAGGGACAGTAGGATTTTCCAATTTTTTCGAGATTTGACTTCCAGTACCCCAATTTGGTGTTCCATACCAATCATCAATTAACTGACTAATTGGTTTGTGGCAAAATATCATCCAATCTGTCAAATGTGCGTTGAGAATTTTCATATCGAAAATGACAAGTTTTGAAAATACAACTTTTCGGTTTGTTAAGATTTCTGCGGTGAGCTTCCTCCCGACCCGGATCACAACGTCCAGCAAAAAACCTTCCAAAACTCCCCCCGGTGTCATTTTGGCATCTAGAGTTGACTGACTAATTGGTTGCAGGTCAGAATTTTCGGCCAAACTGTAAAAATTCGGCCCTGGATATTTTAAGCTCCAAAACTGAAAATGGGACAGAGTTGGGAACAGTATATTTCCAATTTTTTTTCGAGATTTTGACTTCCAGTCCCCCAATTTGTTTTCATACCATCAATTAACGACTAATTGGTTTGTGGGTAAAAATTCATCCAATCGGTCAAATGTGCGTGAAATTGTCATATCTGAAAATGGGACAGAGGTTGTGGAAAATACAACTTTTCGTCTTGTTAAAGTTCGGCTGTGAGCTTCCTCCGACCCAATCAAACTTCCACACTTCACGTGTCATTTGGCATCTATATTGACTGACTAATGGTTGCAGGTCAGAAATTTGGCCGAAACTGTAAAAATTTCGGCCCTTGGAAATTTCAGCTCCAAAAACTGAAAATGGAACAGAGTAAAATGACCCATATAATGATTTTCCAATTTTTTTTCGAGATTTGACTTCCAGACCCCAATTAGGTTCATACCTCATCAATTAACTGACTATTTGGTTTGTGGCAAAAATTTCATCCAATCTGTCAAATGTGCGTTGAGAAATTTTTCATAGCTGAAAAATGGGACAAAGTTTTTGAAAATACAACTTTTCGTTTTGTTAAATTTCTGCTGTTGAGCTTCCTCCGACCCAATCAAACTTCCATCACCTCAATCCGTGTCCATTTGCAATCTACGAGTTGACTGACTAATTGGTTGCAGGTCAGAATTTCGGCCGAAACTGTAAAATTTATGCCCTGGAAATTTCAGCTCCAAAAACTGAAAATGGGAACAAGTAATGGACGTATGATTTTCCAATTTTTGCGAGATTTTGACTTCGCAGTTCCCAATTTTTTGGTTTTCAATACCATCAATTAACTGACTATTTGGTTTGTGGGCTTAAAAAATTTCATCCAAGCTGTCAAATGTGCGTTGAGAAATTTGTCATATCTGAAAATGGACAGAGTTTGAAAATACAACTTGTCTCTGTTAAGATTTCTGCTGTGAGCGTCTCCGACCCGAATCAAACTTCCAGCACTGCAATCGTGTCATTTGCATCTATATTGACTGACTAATTGGTTGCAGTCAGAAATTTGGCCGGAAACTGTAAATTTCGCCCTGGAAATTCAGCTCTCCAAAAACTGCAAAATGGACAAGAGTAAGGGCCAGTATGATTTTCCAATTATTTATCGAGATTTTGACTTTCCAGTACCCCAAATTTGGTTTCATACCATCATCAATTAACTGACAATTTGGTTTGTGGGCAAAAATTTCATCCAATCTGGTTCAAATGTGCGTTGAGAAACTTGGTCCATATCTGGAAATGGGACAAAGTTTTGAAAAATACAACTTTCGTTTTTGTTAAGATTTCTGCTGTGAGCTTCCTCCGACCGAATCAAACTCCAGCACCTCAATCGTTCATTTGGCATCTATAGTGATGACAATTGGTTGCAGGTCAGAATTTCGGCCGAAACTGTAAAATTTATGCCCTGGAAATTTCAGCTCCAAACTGAACGAATGGACAGAGTAGGGACAGTATGATTTTCCAATTTTTTCGAGTTTTACTTCCAGTACCCAATGGTTGGTTTCATACCATCAATTTAACTTACTAATTGGTTTGTGGCAAAAAATTCATACCAAACTGTCAACTGTGGCGTTCAAAATTTCATATCTGAAAATGGGAACAGAGTTTTGATAATACAACTTTTTCGTTTTGTAAGATTTCTGCTGTGAGCTCTTCCGACCCGAAATCAAACTTCCAGCACCTCAATCGTGTCATTTGGCATCTATAGTGACGACTAATTGGATGCAGGTCAGAAATTCGGCGGCCGAAACTGTAAAATTTCGGCCTGGAAATTTTCAGCTCCAAAAACTGAAAAGGGGTCAGAGTATGGGACAGTTATGATTTTCCAATTTTTTTCGAGATTTGGACTTCCTGTACCCAATTTGGTTTCATACCATCATCAATTAACTGACTTAATTGGTTTGTGGGCTAAAATTTCATCCAATCGTCAAATGTGCCGTTCAGAACTTTTCATATCTGAAAATGGACAGAGTTTGAAATCAACTTTTCGTTTTTTTTTTTTGTTTGTTAAGATTTCTGCTGTGAGCTTCTTCCGACCACCCGAATCAAACTTCCAGCACCTCAATCGTGTCATTTGGCATCTATAGTTACGTGACTATTTGGTTGCAGGTCAGAATTCGGCCGAAACATGGAAAATTTTTCCGGCCTGGGGAATATTCAGCTCCAAAAACTGGAAAATGGGGACAAGTATGGGACAGTATGATTTTCCTATTTTTTTTTCGAGATTTTGAGACTTCCAGTACCCCAATTTTGGTTTCATACCATCATCAATTAACTGACTATTTTTGTTTGGGGCAAAAATTTCATCCAATCTGCAAATGTGCGGGAGAAAATTGTCATATCTGAAAATGTCAAAACTGTACAATTTCGGTCCTGGATAAAAACTGAAAATGGGACAGAATTTGAGACAATATGATTTTGCAATTTTCTTATTAACAGGTTATTACCCCCCTTATGACAAGCTTCACTTACCTCAGAAGGAGTACACGGGAGAAAAGAGGAATCGTGCAGTGACCATCCCTGTTGAACCGCCCCTTCATCAGGTGAGGAACAAAGGGTAATCCGTTATAATGTTTTAATCATCATGTCCTTATATCCTGCAGCATATTAAGGGGGCATACCCCCAAAACAGTGGTTTGTGCCGTCCAGACCAAATGACCTCATAGGCAGTTCAGTGACCTTCTAGCGCACCGTTTCCACACCAAAAAAAATTATTTGGAGAATTCCCATTTTTGTAATCGAGCATTTCCTGGTTAAGAGTGCAATTTTCGGAAAATATTATTTTGTGGTTGAGACGCTATAAGTTAATTATTTCTTGCCATATCGGGTTGAAATTTTGCTCGCCGTTTATTCACATCTATGTCAAGGTGTGTGTAAAATCTTGATATCGTATCTAAAAAGGCTGGTGTGTTATGAATTTTTAAAGTCAAAAAGCTAAAATTGTCCTTTTCAGGCTTATTTTAACAAAAAGTCAGTCAGGGAAGATCGGATTATTTGATGCTTGACATCAAATTGTTCTCTGAATTCTGGCGCAGTTTTTGATGCCCTCAAAAATGTTTTTACTCATTCACCTTCTGATCTATTGGACCTCAAAGCCAAACAACAAATTTAGGCACATTTTTCGTTTTTAATATTTACTGATTTTTCTAAAATTTTGATAGGAATGTGCTAGTGACTTTTTGAAGGGTGCAAAATAACCGCAACTAGCACATTTATATATAAGTTATGAACAACAAAACACCCTAAAATGCTTCCCTTTGAAGTTATGGGAGAAAATGTGATTTTTTTTATCTGCAAACCAAAAAAAATCATAACACACCAGCCTTTTTAGATACGATATCAAGATTTTACACACACCTTGACATAGATGTGAATAAACGGCGAGCAAAATTTCAACCTGATACCGCAAGAAATAATTAACTTATAGCGTCTCAACCACAAAATAATATTTTCCGAAAATTGCACTCTTAACCAGGAAATGCTCGATTACAAAAATGGGAATTCTCAAAATAATTTTTCTTGGTGTGGAAACGGTGCGCTAGAAGGTCACTGAACTGCCTATGAGGTCAGTAGGTCTGGACAGATTTGGGGTATGCCCCCTTAAAGAGTCTGATGTTCATAACAGCAGGCTGTCATCATTATTGGCGCGTAGACAATTTTAGCTTACCCAAGCTTTTAGAAACGATCATTACTTGACTTCTGAGGGTCAGTTTCCTATGGAGTCTTGATCATTTGAGAGATAATCCTTTATATATAATATGTTTGTGTGTAACTGTTAAAGTGTCTGTTGTATAATATGCTTGTGTGTTGTGACCCCCCCCCCTGTGTAGCACGTGCTGATGACCGCGCAGGACAGAAGGTTGGGGAGGAGGCAGAAGTCGTCTGTAAGGAAAGCTATATACGAGAGTGTGCACTCTACGGGACACAGCAGTAGAATAGGTTACTTTACTTTATTATAGTTTATTATAGTTCGGGTTAGACAGCTTTAATTCTTCCGGAATTGTTATTCCGTCGTCTAGTTAGAAGTTCCGTTATTTTTCCGAATTTTGCGAACTTATCATATTCTACTCCCCCCCCCCCCCCCCCCCCCGATATTCTACTGATTACTTGGCTAGCAGAATTCGGATAACATAACTTGCTTTTCAGAGGGTATCGTAGATAACATAACTTGCTTTTCAGAGGGTATCGTATCATAACATAACTTGCTTTTCAGAGGGTATCGTATCTCGTCACAGTGTAGAGGAACCTCACTTGTCTACCATCATTAGTGACAGTACAGGTAAGTGTTGCCAGTGTGCCAGTACAGGTAAGTGTTGCCAGTGTGACAGTACAGGTAAGTGTTGCCAGTGTGACAGTACAGGTAAGTGTTGCCAGTGTGACAGTACAGGTAAGTGTTGCCAGTGTGACAGTACAGGTAAGTGTTGCCAGTGTGACAGTACAGGTAAGTGTTGCCAGTGTGCCAGTACAGGTTAGTGTTGCCAGTGTGCCAGTACAGGTAAGTGTTGCCAGTGTGACAGTACAGGTAAGTGTTGCCAGTGTGACAGTACAGGTAAGTGTTGCCAGTGTGCCAGTACAGGTAAGTGTTGCCAGTGTGCCAGTACAGGTAAGTGTTGCCAGTGTGACAGTACAGGTAAGTGTTGCCAGTGTGACAGTACAGGTAAGTGTTGCCAGTGTGACAGTACAGGTAAGTGTTGCCAGTGTGACAGTACAGGTAAGTGTTGCCAGTGTGCCAGTACAGGTAAGTGTTGCCAGTGTGACAGTACAGGTAAGTGTTGCCAGTGTGACAGTACAGGTAAGTGTTGCCAGTGTGACAGTACAGGTAAGTGTTGCCAGTGTGACAGTACAGGTAAGTGTTGCCAGTGTGACAGTACAGGTAAGTGTTGCCAGTGTGACAGTACAGGTAAGTGTTGCCAGTGTGACAGTACAGGTAAGTGTTGCCAGTGTGACAGTACAGGTTAGTGTTGCCAGTGTGCCAGTACAGGTAAGTGTTGCCAGTGTAGTAGACAGTACAGGTTAGTGTTGCCAGTGTGACAGTACAGGTAAGTGTTGCCAGTGTGCCAGTACAGGTAAGTGTTGCCAGTGTGACAGTACAGGTAAGTGTTGCCAGTGTGACAGTACAGGTAAGTGTTGCCAGTGTGCCAGTATGACAGTACAGGTAAGTGTTGCCAGTGTGACAGTACAGGTAAGTGTTGCCAGTGTGACAGTACAGGTAAGTGTTGCCAGTGTGACAGTACAGGTAAGTGTTGCCAGTGTGACAGTACAGGTAAGTGTTGCCAGTGTGACAGTACAGGTAAGTGTTGCCAGTGTGACAGTACAGGTAAGTGTTGCCAGTGTGACAGTACAGGTAAGTGTTGCCAGTGTGACAGTACAGGTAAGTGTTGCCAGTGTGCCAGTATGACAGTACAGGTAAGTGTTGCCAGTGTGACAGTGTGCCAGTGTAGTAGACAGTAGTGTAGTGTGTACACGTGTTATGGTAACTCCTCCTAAAAAGACAAGAGCATGACTCAGAGTAACACATAGGATGATAGCTAAAATAAAAACGTTATAATACCTGACATGTTATAATACCTGACATGTTACATTAACTTTATAAGGTTTTGATGTAGTGACAGCTCGAGATGTAACGCAGCTGAAACACTGGGAGACCTTGTTAACCAGACAGGAACAGAGCCCCAACCTAGACTCCTGCAGACGAGACATTGAGGCTGCTGTCTTCGCAGGTTTGCTAACAATAGTACTAATAGTACTAGTAGTAGTAGTAGTAGTAGTAAGATTCTTGCTATAAATGGCTACAGCTAACACTATTAATGCTAAGTACCAAACAACAAGTGGGAGGTGGATCGTTGGTACCATTAAATCGATTTAACACCGCAATTCCAGTCGCAAGCCTGGGACCACTACTAGCATAGTCACAACATCTACAAAGCTGCCATATAGCCTGACTGACAATTTTCTCGACTGACTGACAATGTTTCTTCTTTTTCCCCATTAAGAATACAAAGATTAGTACATTTTAGCTTATGATTAATATTATATTTTTACCTATAGTTTACTTAGATTGCTAACAATAGTACTAATAGTACTAGTAGTAGTAGTAGTATTAGTACTTGCTTACAGTAGTACTAGTAGTAGTAGTAGTAGTAGTAGTATTAGTACTTGCTAACAGTAGTACTAGTAGTATTAATTACTTGGAGTCAGCTCATCATGCTAATACCTGATTTAAATTAATATTTCAAAACAACACTTGTGGACCGATTTGCAGTCCCCATCAACCCCACCTCTGGCGTGCACTCCCCCTCACTTCGCCACCCCTCACTTCGATCCCTGATGTGCAGTTTCCTCCTCCCTCTCCCCCTCCCTCTCCCACCCTCTCTCCGATCCCTGATGTGCAGTTCCCTCCTCCCACTCCCCCTCCCCCTCCCTCTCCGATCTGACCTACTCTCTCCGATCCCTGATATGCAGTTCCTTCCTCCAACTCCCATTCCCTCTCCCGTCCCTGACCTAAGCTTTCCACAGGAGTACCGGACTCAGTTCGGGGACGTGTGTGGCAGACTCTGTCCCAGATGAGAAAGTGTAAAGATGAACCTCTGTCATCCTCCCTCCACTACTCACAGTTAGTAGAAGGAGCTGAACCTCTTATCAGAGACGCTGTCCTGCTTGATATTGGTAGGTAACCAGGTAACCAGGTAACCAGGTAACCAGGTAACCAGGTAAAAGTGTAAAGATGAACCTCTGTCCTCCTCCCTCCACTACTCACAGTTAGTAGAAGGAGCTGAACCCCTTATCAGAGACGCTGTCCTGCTTGATATTGGTGAGCACCATTCTTATTTAAGACCGTAAGATTATTTCAGTACTATATTCCATTTCCACCAAATTCCAGAGCAAATTTCAGGAGGGTTACTGTATCACGAACAGTTACAACCTCAGTTTCTGGTTGGTAATAATTTCAGAATGTGATTAATAACTCAGCCCTATTTAACCTAGATTTACCTCCAGGGAGAACGTTTCCGACGCATGCGTATTACCGGGAGGAATTGGGACAAGGTCAGATGTCCCTGTGTAACGTCCTGCTAGCTTACAGCACCTTCGACAGCGCTGTTGGGTACTGTCAGGGCATTGGCTTCTTGGCCGGTCTCATTCTATCTTATTTTGTGAGTTGGTTTCTTGGCTGGTCTCATTCTATTTTATTTTGTAAGTTGTTTTCTTGGCCGGTCTCATTCTATTTTATTTTTTGAGTTGGTTTCTTGGCCGGTCTCGTTTTTAATTGTGCTTTAATACTCATCAGGTAATACATACTTACATATATGGATTTTGAATCAGAAGTTTTGAATTATCCAGAAACAAAAGCAGAAACCAAAACAGAAATAGAAACAGAAAAACTAAACAATAAACACTAAACATAAACATAAACAGAAACAGAAACAGAAACAGAAACAAGAAACAAAAACAAAATAGAAACAGAAAAACTAAACAATAAACACTAAACATAAACATAAACATAAACAGAAACAGAAACAGAAACAGAAACAGAAACAAGAAACAAAAACAGAAACAAGAAACAGAAACGGAAACGGAAACAGAGACACTAAACAGAAACAAAAACGGAAGCAGAAACAGAAATAGAAAAACGAAAAATTAAACAGAATCAGAAACAGAAACACTAAACAAAAACACTAATCAGAAACGGAAAAAGAAAAACTAAGCACTAAACAGAAACAGAAACACTTAACAGAGACACTAAACAGAAACAAAAAAAGAAATACTGAATAGAAATAGAAACACTAAACAGTGATATTTTACAGAAAGACGAGGAGGAAGAAGCATTTATCCTGTTTAAAGACCTACTCACAAGATATGGTCTGAGGGACGTTTACAAACCGCATATGTCAGGGCTCAAACTAAGGTTGGTAATGGGTGTAGCTTAGAGGGGTGCAGGTGTTTAATGTCAGGGCTCAAACTAAGGTTGGTAATGGGTGTAGCTTAGAGGGGTGCAGGTGTTTAATGTCAGGGCTCAAACTAAGGTTGGTAATGGGTGTAGCTTAGAGAGGTGCCTGGTGCAGGTGTTTAATGTCAGGGCTCAAACTAAGGTTGGTAATGGGTGTAGCTTAGAGAGGTGCCTGGTGCAGGTGTTTAATGTCAGGGCTCAAACTAAGGTAGGTAATAGGTGTAGCTTAGAGAGGTGCCTGGTGCAGGTGTTTAATGTCAGGGCTCAAACTAAGGTTGGTAATGGGTGTAGCTTAGAGAGGTGCCTGGTGCAGGTGTTTAATGTCAGGGCTCAAACTAAGGTTGGTAATGGGTGTAGCTTAGAGGGGTGCAGGTGTTTAATGTCAGGGCTCAAACTAAGGTAGGTAATAGGTGTAGCTTAGAGGGGTGCAGGTGTTTAATGTCAGGGCTCAAACTAAGGTTGGTAATGGGTGTAGTTTAGAGAGGTGCCTGGTGCAGGTGTTTAATGTCAGGGCTCAAACTAAGGTAGGTAATAGGTGTAGCTTAGAGGGGTGCAGGTGTTTAATGTCAGGGCTCAAACTAAGGTTGGTAATGGGTGTAGTTTAGAGAGGTGCCTGGTGCAGGTGTTTAATGTCAGGGCTCAAACTAAGGTAGGTAATAGGTGTAGCTTAGAGAGGTGCAGGTGTTTAATGTCAGGGCTCAAACTAAGGTAGGTAATAGGTGTAGCTTAGAGAGGTGCCTGGTGCAGGTGTTTAATGCCAGGGCTCAAACTAAGGTTGGTAATGGGTGTAGCTTAGAGGGGTGCCTGGTGCAGGTGTTTAATGTCAGGGCTCAAACTAAGGTTGGTAATGGGTGTAGCTTAGAGAGGTGCCTGGTGCAGGTGTTTAATGTCAGGGCTCAAACTAAGGTTGGTAATGGGTGTAGCTTAGAGAGGTGCCTGGTGCAGGTGTTTAATGTCAGGGCTCAAACTAAGGTTGGTAATGGGTGTAGCTTAGAGGGGTGCAGGTGTTTAATGTCAGGGCTCAAACTAAGGTAGGTAATGGGTGTAGCTTAGAGAGGTGCCTGGTGCAGGTGTTTAATGTCAGGGCTCAAACTAAGGTTGGTAATGGGTGTAGCTTAGAGAGGTGACTGGTGCAGGTGTTTAATGTCAGGGCTCAAACTAAGGTTGGTAATGGGTGTAGCTTAGAGGGGTGCAGGTGTTTAATGTCAGGGCTCAAACTAAGGTAGGTAATGGGTGTAGCTTAGAGAGGTGCCTGGTGCAGGTGTTTAATGTCAGGGCTCAAACTAAGGTTGGTAATGGATGTAGCTTAGAGAGGTGACTGGTGCAGGTGTTTAATGTCAGGGCTCAAACTAAGGTTGGTAATGGGTGTAGTTTAGAGAGGTGCCTGGTGCAGGTGTTTAATGTCAGGGCTCAAACTAAGGTAGGTAATAGGTGTAGCTTAGAGAGGTGCAGGTGTTTAATGTCAGGGCTCAAACTAAGGTAGGTAATAGGTGTAGCTTAGAGAAGTGCCTGGTGCAGGTGTTTAATGTCAGGGCTCAAACTAAGGTTGGTAATGGGTGTAGCTTAGAGGGGTGCAGGTGTTTAATGTCAGGGCTCAAACTAAGGTTGGTAATGGGTGTAGCTTAGAGGGGTGCAGGTGTTTAATGTCAGGGCTCAAACTAAGGTTGGTAATGGGTGTAGCTTAGAGAGGTGACTGGTGCAGGTGTTTAATGTCAGGGCTCAAACTAAGGTTGGTAATGGGTGTAGCTTAGAGAGGTGCCTGGTGCAGGTGTTTAATGTCAGGGCTCAAACTAAGGTTGGTAATGGGTGTAGCTTAGAGGGGTGCAGGTGTTTAATGTCAGGGCTCAAACTAAGGTAGGTAATGGGTGTAGCTTAGAGAGGTGCCTGGTGCAGGTGTTTAATGTCAGGGCTCAAACTAAGGTTGGTAATGGGTGTAGCTTAGAGGGGTGCAGGTGTTTAATGTCAGGGCTCAAACTAAGGTAGGTAATGGGTGTAGTTTAGAGAGGTGCCTGGTGCAGGTGTTTAATGTCAGGGCTCAAACTAAGGTAGGTAATGGGTGTAGCTTAGAGAGGTGCCTGGTGCAGGTGTTTAATGTCAGGGCTCGAACTAAGGTTGGTAAGGGGTGTAGCTTAGATGTTTACTACTTCACTTACCTCAGATTTCTAGTTTTTCGTTGTCAACTACTCATTTTGACATGTGATTCGGACTTTTAAATAGTAATAGTAGTAGTAAATAAGAATCTCATGACGTGGGCACTACCAATAAGACTCTGGTATATTTATTATTATTCTCATCAGGTTGTATCAGCACTGCCAATAAGAAACTGGTATATTTATTATTATTCTCATCAGGTTGTATCAGCTATCCAGATTGCACTGCCAATAAGAAACTGGTATATTTATTATTATTCTCATCAGGTTGTATCAGCTGTCCAGCTACTACCAATAAGAAACTGGTATATTTATTATGATTCTCATCAGGTTGTATCAGCTGTCCAGCTACTACCAATAAGAAACTGGTATATTTATTATTATTCTCATCAGGTTGTATCAGCTGTCCAGCTACTACCAATAAGAAACTGGTATATTTATTATTATTCTCATCAGGTTGTATCAGCTGTCCAGCTACTACCAATAAGAAACTGGTATATTTATTATGATTCTCGTCAGGTTGTATCAGCTATCCAGATTGCACTGCCAATAAGAAACTGGTATATTTATTATTATTCTCATCAGGTTGTATCAGCTGTCCAGCTACTGCCAATAAGAAACTGGTATATTTATTATTATTCTCGTCAGGTTGTATCAGCTATCCAGATTGGGCACTGCCAATAAGAAACTGGTATATTTATTATTATTCTCGTCAGGTTGTATCAGCTATCCAGATTGGTTCACGACAGACATTTCAGTATCCACGAGCATCTCAACACACATGAGGTTTGTTTACCTTATCCACGAGCATCTCAACACACATGAGGTTTGTTTACCTTATCCACGAGCATCTAAACACACATGAGGTTTGTTTACCTTATCCACGAGCATCTAAACACACATGAGGTTTGTTTACCTTATCCACGAGCATCTAAACACACATGAGGTTTGTTTATTTCAGTATCCACGAGCATCTTAACACACATGAGGTTTGTTTACATTTCAGTATCCACGAGCATCTAAACACACATGAGGTTTGTTTACCTTATCGGACATTAACATGAACAAACATTTAAATGAACGGACATTTAAATGAACGCTAGGGCCTCAAGGCTCTATCGTCCAATTCATGTCCGTTCAAATAAGTTTCGATAAGGTAGTTACTACTCTAGGTAACTATGTTTACTACCTTAGGTAACTATTAGTTACTACCCTAGGTAACTATTGGTTACTACCCTAGGTAACTATTGGTTACTACCCCAGGTAACTACTGGTTACTACCCTAGGTAACTATTGGTTACTACCCTAGGTAACTATTGGTTACTACCCTAGGTAACTACTGGTTACTACCCTAGGTAACTATTGGTTACTACGCTAGGTAACTATTGGTTACTACCCTAGGTAACACCGTCTCTGTACGCTGTTTCGTGGATCATGACAGCATTCTCCGCCCAACTCCCCTTCGCCATCTGTCTACGTATTATGGACTTCATTTTCCTTCAGGGTATCGATGCTCTATTTAAGGTACATTTTGTGTTCACCTTTCATTATCTCATCAGTGTGGTTTTATATCTGCGCTTGTAAATGCCGATTTAGAAGAGCTCACCTCAATAATAATTAATACGGTTTATAACAGGGTTATCTGGCGATTTATTTATGTTAATTTTACCAGATTAATTAAATTTATCGCAATTTTCTGATTAGTTTTATATGTAAAAAAACCAAACCAAGTTTCTACCACTGATTTTCACTGTGTGATGATTTAATCCCAGTCCATCCTGCTGATTCAGAATACAAACTACTATACGATTACTACTATACAAACTACGATTTTAAATCAAATAACATGGTCTGTCCTCCTATCCGAAAATAAGTAAGTTATTAAGTTACAGGTAATAGTGTGTTCATGCTTATATTCAATAACATTCATATAGTTATAATTTATATTCCGTTTTCTTAACCTACATATTCCGGTACTTTACTGTGTTCCATCGCCCATCATTATAATATACTTGATAAATGATACTGGAATTATCTCAGGTGATTTTGTACACTCTGGACGCGTCGGAGGCAGAGATATTGTCCCTGAAGAACTTTGAGGTTTTGATGAACTACATGAAAGAAACAATACCGCAGAAAATAGACGCTTCTTTTGAATACAGGGTAATTTGTCTTACAAAATGTTGAATTATTATATCTGCCAGGGGTGCAGGAATACTGCTTCAATATTAACATTTATATAGTCCTGTCTTAGTAGTAACGTTTTACAACAACACTATTTTACTTTTTCCAGGTCAAGGACATATTCAGTTTAGATCTAACCTTGGAACTCAGAGAGCTAGAGATTGAATACCAGGTAACTCATTACTACTACTATTCTGGCAACCTCTCTAGTAACCATAGTAACTATAGTAACCATAGTAACCATAGTAACCTTGGAACTCAGAGAGCTAGAGATTGAATACCAGGTAACTCATTATTACTACTATTCTGGCAACCTCTCTAGTAACCATAGTAACTATAGTAACCATAATAACCATAGTAACCTTGGAACTCAGAGAGTTAGAGATTGAATACCAGGTAACTCATTATGATGCGTTAATTAATTAATTAATTAGTTAATTGGCCGTTAAATGCCCTAGCGTTCACACAATGTCCGGTCAAATAACGTCTGGATAAGGTACATAGTACTATGTAGTATATAGTACTATATAGTATATAGTATATACCTTATTGGTCATAATTATCACGGACAACTTAATCTTACAAAGTATTATAATATTTTTCTGAACTCTATATAGAATGTGACTGATCTAAACTTTATCAATGATGACCTTAGTCACAAAGTTTCTTATTTTTCAGTTTTGCATGATTTACCCAGTTGATATTTGTAAACTATATGATCAATACTGAATAAACTAATCTAATGGAAGTTTTAAGACAACTGCTTTGTTTTATGGTATAATTTTATACTATAGACTGAACGATGAAGATTGAGGAGGTTCAAATGACACAATAATGAGGATTAAAGCCAGTGTTTGGACTGGCTTTGTCTTGAGCTGCAACCCTACAATTAGTAGAACAATGGGGTTAAGTTATTAGACCATCCCCAGAAAGTGATAGCGAGTGTAATCATTTAGTGCAGTCCATCCTCCTTTCTTATTATCATCATCATCCTCTTGTTGTAGTAACCTCCCTAGTAACCATAGTAACCATAGTAACCATAGTAACCATAGTAACCATCCGAGATGTCATCTCCCTCTCCTCTCAAGCTGTTAGGTAAGCTAATCCTACATTCAAAACTCAAACTGTTAGGTATATATATATAATATATCTTACTATATATAAAGCGAGACGATATATATATATATATCTGTGCCATTTTACTGACACCAAGGCATCAACTTTAACGCGACTTTCCGCAAAAACCGTAAAAGATATACAACTGGAACTTTTTTGGCTGGGTCAAATGCTTTAATGGCCTTCAAATCGGCATGAAAAAATAAAAAATTGGCCAAGGAATAATGATTTTAGAGCCGAAAATTTGGGCCCCCAAGTGGTGTCAAAAACGCCGATTAAATAGGTAATAATTATTTTAGTATTTTGAGTCTTGACACCGTTTAGGGTTATATTATACGGGTTCCTGCTAGTATATATAAAGTAAGCTAATCCTACATTCGCCGTATTTTATAGTCCGGCCTAAGTTTTCTATTTAAAATGTTCGTTTAATGCTCGTTCATATTCAGCTAAAAGTTCAACATTGCAGTGATGACGGTGCTATTAGTAGTTGTAAGAGCCGGAGGTAATCAGTGCTCAACGAAATGCCATTTCGACCAGGCTCAACACGGGATGCCTATGTTAGAAGTAGCTCCAGGCCAGTATCAGGGGCCGGTACTGTATATTGAGGATTGTGATACGGACTGCCCTCTTCCTGAGGTGTGTTTGCATAGTCAAGATCCGGACAACACTCGCAACATTTCCAACGTCTGCGCTCCTGCTAGTAGTTTGTGCGACTTCAACCAAGACACCAATTGTATGCACCATATAATTGAGAGCTTAGGGGATGCCCTGCCTTTTCCTTTCGAGAAAGATCCAACTGTTCCTGAGGCCCCAACTGTTCCTGAGGCCCCAACTGTTCCTGAGGCCCCAACTGTTCCTGAGGCCCCAACTGTTCCTGAGGCCCCAACTGTTCCTGAGGCCCCAACTGTTCCTAAGGCCCCAACTGTTCCTGAGGCCCCAACTGTTCCTGAGGCCCCAACTGTTCTTGAGGCCCCGGTTGTTGCACCAACCCCTGTTAAGAATATACCAGTTAACAATGATCTCACCGAGGCAGATGAGACCAATGTTGAGACGAATGAAACAGATGAGACAGTTGAGACGGATGAAACAGATGAGACAGTTGAGACGGATGAGACAGTTGAGACGGATGAGACAGTTGAGACGGATGAGACAGTTGAGACGGATGAGACAGTTGAGACGGATGAGACAGTTGAGACGGATGAGACAGTTGAGACGGATGAGACAGTTGAGACGGATGAGACAGTTGAGACGGATGAGACAGTTGAGACGGGTGAAGATGAGAAGGATGAGACGGACGAAGATGGCAGCAATGTTGAATCTGCTGGATGTCTAACTAGCTTCTCTTCTCTGGTGGTTACCTCACTACTGCTCACCTCCTTGCTTGTATTTCATTAGAGAAGTTATTGTTAAGTATGATCAGAGCTGCAAATACCGAGCTGACATTGGGAACCCTAAATAGGAACCCTAAATAGGAACCCTAAATAGGAACCCTAAATAGGAACACCCAGGATACATTACTTATTTATAACTTTACTACTTTGGGAACTAATCTACTTTTATGAAGCTGTGCGTGTAAAGACTATAACATATATAGTATATAGTATAAGAATGAGATGTAAATTAATTTAAATCTTACCGTGGGAGTTAATAGTTTTTGTAAACCTTTATTCTATTTTTGCTATTCTTTGCAATATCGAAAGTTTTACTTTTTTAAATAACTAATAGGAACCAAAGAATCTAAAATATGAAGTCATACCGATAAAATGTTGTGGTTTTTCGTTTACCTGAGAACATGGTTAGCTAACTCAGTCGGCCTGCGGCCAGGTTCTAATTGAGGATCTGGGAAGCCCATATCCCCCACTCAGACGCCAGGTTCTAATTCTATCCCCTATAATAACGCTCCCCGCTTATTGACCTTCTGCTCCTTTATCCTACGAAACAATATTTATTCTTACTTAGCGATTGGTATCTTTAAAAAACATATTCTACTGTTGGACACATCTTTATGAAACCTTTTATTTAGCCCCTCGGGGCCGCGCCCTCAGATCCCGCTTCTCGGGGCTGCTCCGTGTCCTAGTGGGGAGGGGGCGTCCTAGTGTCCTATATACTAGTACTTTTCCAACAAAGCAATCTTACTTTTGAATGTAAGATCTATCTAAAGTTATATTTTACACTCCTTTAGACAATTGTAAGGGTATTTCTCGATGCGAGCATGGTGACGTCACACCACGTGTTATGACGTCACACTCAAGATTTGTATGTCCGAGATCACTAATACTGATTTCGGACATATTATTGCGGGCGAAACGAGCGGGCCACAGAAAACAAACAAACATAGAAACAGTTCCTGCTCAATCTCCTTACTTTTCCCACTTCCACCCTTAATAACAGTAATAGTATATAGTGCGGGAATCCTGAATAACACTCCCGGCCAGGTGTTACACTCCCCCCCACCCTGAATAACACTCCCGGCCAGGTGTTACCCCCCTGAATAACACTCCCGGCCAGGTGTTACACTCCCCCCACCCTTAATAACACTCCCGGCCAGGTGTTACACCCCCCATCCTTAATAACACTCCCGGCCAGGTGTTACACTCCCCCCCCCCTGAATAACACTCCCGGCCAGGTGTTACACTCCCCCCACCCTTAATAACACTCCCGGCCAGGTGTTACACTCCCCCCACCCTGAATAACACTCCCGGCCAGGTGTTACACTCCCCCCACCCTTAATAACACTCCCGGCCAGGTGTTACACCCCCCATCCTTAATAACACTCCCGGCCAGGTGTTACACTCCCCCCACCCTTAATAACACTCCCGGCCAGGTGTTACACTCCCCCCACCCTGAATAACACTCCCGGCCAGGTGTTACACTCCCCCCACCCTTAATAACACTCCCGGCCAGGTGTTACACTCCCCCACCCTTAATAACACTCCCGGCCAGGTGTTACACTCCCCCCACCCTTAATAACACTCCCGGCCAGGTGTTACACTCCCCCACCCTTAATAACACTCCCGGCCAGGTGTTACACTCCCCACCTGAATAACACTCCCGGCCAGGTGTTACACCCCTTGAATACACTCCCGGCCAGGTGTTACACACCTGGATAACACTCCCGGCCAGGTGTTACACTCCCCCCACCCTGAATAACACTCCCGGCCAGGTGTTACACTCCCCCCACCCTGAATAACACTCCCGGCCAGGTGTTACACTCCCCCCACCCTGAATAACACTCCCGGCCAGGTGTTACACCCCCCCAACCCTGAATAACACTCCCGGCCAGGTGTTACACCCCCCACCCTGAATAACACTCCCGGCCAGGTGTTACAACCCCCCACCCCTGAATAACACTCCCGGCCAGGTGTTACACCCCCCCACCCTGAATAACACTCCCGGCCAGGTGTTACACCCCCCCACCCTGAATAACACTCCCGGCCAGGTGTTACCCCCCCCCCCCCCCCCCCCCCCCCCCCCCCCCCCCTCCCCCGGGGGGTCACCCCCCCTGCATAAATGGACTACTGGAGAATGTGGCCACCAAAACACTTCAGGCCATGAATTCCCACCCTCTGAATAATTCACTGGGCCATTTTCTCCATTTAGCCACCGAAAATGAATAAAACTCGGCATGGTTAATTGAACGAATTGTCTGCCCCCCTAGTACAGTCCCCAGTTTATCACTATTCCCCTCCCTACTGACATCAATTCCCCAGTTTAATCCCAACATACCCAGCACCATTCATGAAATAAACTTCCCGGGCCAGGTGTATATCAAATGAAAAAACTGCATGATGTTCACATGAATAACAATCCGGCCAGTGTATACCCCCCCGTACACACCGTAAACCCTGAAACACTCGCCATGACCCCCCCCTCCAAATAACAGTGAACCCTGTTACAACCAACTCGATAACCTTTAATAATCATTGGGTGTTTCACATATCGCCCCGCACCTCCCTGAATAACCCCCAGTTTTAAACAACCATTCCACTGAATAACACTGGCCTGTGTTCAACTACCCCTGATAAACCGTCCAATGTTAATCACCCCCCCCCTACCCTGAATTAACACTCAGCCATGATACACCCCACACCCCTGAAATACTCCTTCCATTTACAAAATAATGGACATGTTACATCCCCCCCTACCCCCCCCCACCCTAAAAGCACTCTGGCATGTTTCAACAACTAGAAGTCCTAAGCCATTTCGAAAAGTACAATCTGCTAAGCTGCAGAAAAGTTCCAGAACCATCACCACAAACCGGGCTGGAGCGGTAGAGGGGGGACTGGCTATGCGACTGGCCAGTAGGACCTGGAGGGCCGGTCCAGGGAGGAAACTAATGGAACCCAACTTTACCACCAATCTCCAAAGGCCCCATTTAGATCACAATTTTGACTGTTAGTACTCCTTATTTAATAACTTTTAATATCCCATTAACAATAATAACTTAATTCTCTGTGTTAGGACAAGGTGTAACCTACAGTATTTTGTTGAGCAAGGTTAGACAAATCAGTTGAGATGGACTGTAGAGAGGCGCTCTGTCAGATTAGAGTATAACGAGCAGTTGACATATGAAAGGGTGAGATTAGAATAATTCATGGAGTTGTTGAAGCAGAAAATTGTCCTAGATTATTTATATTATACATCATATCATATTGTAATTTTTAGATACGTTAGACAATTGTTCGGTATAAACTTCTTCCATTTGACTGAAATATCCTGATGCTACTCTAAAATGCAAAAAGATTCTTTGATAAAGAGGTATAATTATGAACTGGTCGATGTGATTTCGCTAAGCGAAATACCGACCAAGTACGTGCACTCAAGCAGATCATTTAGGAATGAGGATCTCATCGCGTGACACTTTAGCACCTACTAAGGGTATCTCATGTTCAGTCTAGTGACAGGGTATGTTCCAGATCAGATCCCATCGCATAGCGGTTCTTGTTAGTGATTTCGATAGTGCAGTATAAATGTCACAGAGAATTTAGTTTAGTATATCACATTCGATTCCTACTCCTCTTCACAACTATCTACAATATGCTGAGTAACAGTTATTACTTAACTCTTCCTGAGAAGGCCGTCTTCATCCGGGGACGAACAGCTGAGATGGGTACGGGAGAACGGACTGAAGAAGGACTACGACGAAGGAATTAACGACCCCCTTACCAATTCCTGGACTTCAGGTCCTGTTCGAGTGTGGATATGTAGACTTATGCACTATGCAGCTTGCCTTTCACCCAGTGGACGATGTTCTCCCTTCTTTCATGGAGCTCATAGATCTTATGCCCTCCCACCTTGGCCTCGACGACTTCCTTAACTACTTCATGACGAATTGGGTACAGGGAGTTTCCACCGCTCGTAGCACCAAACCTGCCCGCTTTCCTCCGCAATCCTGGAACCTCGTCGACCGGACTACCTGCAACTTCAACTACGCAGAGGCCTTTAACAGAAAGTTTGCAGCAATGTTGGGACACTCTTACCCAACTATCTGGACCTTTCTTCAAGCCGTCTACATAGAACAGTCCACTACAGATGAGATGATGCTCAAGGAGAGTTACGGGGATGCTCCTCCTGCAAAACGAGCCCGTCAGCGTACCAAGGATAGCCGACTGGCACATTTAGTAAAAGTCTACGACGATCATGACATTGTCTCACTCTCCCACCTTGACATGTTGAGGAACGTGATGGTCGAGGAACTGAGTGAACTATTTTAAGATATTTGATTCGCAGTATTAATGTTTAATAAGTTGTATCAATTCTATCATCATTATGTGACGACTATTATCAATCATTGATTAAAAAACATAGCTCAATCTTCAAAACTAACTTTACTCTCAAATTTCTAACCGCTCTAAAATTTGCATGTGGGTACCGCTCTAGAGTCTTCATAGTATGGGTCCGGTAAGGGAGTTCCGCTCTAGAATCCTACCTTGGCGATTTGACTCCGCTCTAGGGTCCTCATAGTATGGGTCCGGTAAGGGGGTTCCGCTCTAGAGTCCTACCCTGGCGATTTGACTCCGCTCTAGGGTCCTACTTTCGAATTTGCTTTTCTTGAATAGTCAAATGTTTGGTATATGTTTGATATAATACATTTCTATTTTCTTTATTTGTCATATGAATCTTTAAAGATCATTCCAAGCGTTATAAAGCATGAAACATGTCTCTTATTCAAGTACTAATAATATTTGCGAATTTAAAGTCATCCTAAAGGTCAAATATGAAGACCTAAATTCATGGCATAAATTGGCATAAATGGAGAATTGGCCAAACAAAATTTCCATTTATGCCATGAAATTTCTATGCCATTTGATGAATTTTATGCCATTTGTCTCCATTCTATGCCATTGGTACCCCCCCCCCTCCTGAATAACACTCCCGGCCAGGTGTTACACCCCCACCTTAATAACACTCCCGGCCAGGTGTTACCCCCCCCCCCCTGAATAACACTCCCGGCCAGGTGTTACCCCCCCCCCCCTGAATAACACTCCCGGCCAGGTGTTACCCCCCCCCACCTTAATAACACTCCCGGCCAGGTGTTACCCCCCCCCTCCTGAATAACACTCCCGGCCAGGTGTTACCCCCCCTCCTGAATAACACTCCCGGCCAGGTGTTACCCCCCCCCCCTCCTGAATAACACTCCCGGCCAGTTGTTACCCCCCCCCCCCTCCTGAATAACACTCCCGGCCAGGTGTTACACTCCCCCCACCTTAATAACACTCCCGGCCAGGTGTTACCCCCCCCCCCCTCCTGAATAACACTCCCGGCCAGGTGTTACACCCCCCCCCCGTGAATAACACTCCCGGCCAGGTGTTACCCCCCCCCCTGAATAACACTCCCGGCCAGGTGTTACACCCCCCACCCTGAATAACACTCCCGGCTAGGTGTTACACCCCCCCCCCACCTTAATAACACTCCCGGCCAGGTGTTACACCCCCCCCCCCCCCCCTGAATAACACTCCCGGCCAGGTGTTACAACCCCCCACCCTGAATAACACTCCCGGCCAGGTGTTACACTCCCCCCCCCCCACCCCACCCTGAATAACACTCCCGGCCAGGTGTTACAACCCCCCACCCTGAATAACACTCCCGGCCAGGTGTTACACTCCCCCCCCCCCTGAATAACACTCCCGGCCAGGTGTTACACCCCCCCCCCCTGAATAACACTCCCGGCCAGGTGTTACACCCCCCCCCTGAATAACACTCCCGGCCAGGTGTTACACTCCCCACCCTGAATAACACTCCCGGTCAGGTGTTACACCCCCCCACCTTAATAACACTCCCGGCCAGGTGTTACCCCCCCCCCCCACCCTGAATAACACTCCCGGCCATGTGTTACACCCCCCCCCCCCCTGAATAACACTCCCGGCCAGGTGTTACACCCCCCCACCCTGAATAACACTCCCGGCCAGGTGTTACACTCCCCCCACCTTGAATAACACTCCCCCCCACCCCTGAATAACACTCCCGGCCAGGTGTTACACCCCCCCCCCCCTGAATAACACTCCCGGCCATGTGTTACCCCCCCCCTGAATAACACTCCCGGCCAGGTGTTACCCCCCCCCCCCCCCCACCCTGAATAACACTCCCGGCCAGGTGTTACCCCCCCTGAATAACACTCCCGGCCAGGTGTTACACCCCCCCTGAATAACACTCCCGGCCAGGTGTTACACCCCCCCCCCTGAATAACACTCCCGGCCAGGTGTTACACCCCTCCCCCCACCTTAATAACACTCCCGGCCAGGTGTTACCCCCCCCCCCTGAATAACACTCCCGGCCAGGTGTCACACCCCCCCCCCCCCCCCCCACCCTGAATAACACTCCCGGCCAGGTGTTACACCCCCCCTGAATAACACTCCCGGCCAGGTGTTACACCTCTCCCCCCACCTTAATAACACTCCCGGCCAGGTGTTACCCCCCCCCCCCCCCTGAATAACACTCCCGGCCAGGTGTCACACCCCCCCCCCCCCCACCCTGAATAACACTCCCGGCCAGGTGTTACACCCCCCCTGAATAACACTCCCGGCCAGGTGTCACACCCCTCCCCCACCTTAATAACACTCCCGGCCAGGTGTTACCCCCCCCCCCCCCCTGAATAACACCCCCGGCCAGGTGCTACACCCCCCCCCCCCCCCCACCCTGAATAACACTCCCGGCCAGGTGTTACACCCCCCCCCTGAATAACACTCCCGGCCAGGTGTTACCCCCCCCCCCCCCCCTGAATAACACCCCCGGCCAGGTGCTACACCCCCCCCCCCCCACCCTGAATAACACTCCCGGCCAGGTGTTACACCCCCCCCCCCTGAATAACACCCCCGGCCAGGTGTTACACCCCCCCCCCCCCCTGAATAACACTCCTGGCCAGGTGTTACACGAGGACCTAGAAAGTGCTAACAAAGCCGAACTTCTGGAGACGAAGTACAATCTGCTGAAGCTGCAGAACAAGTGTCACAGTAACCAGATCACCCAGCTAAACCGGGAGCTGGAGCGGAGCAGGGGAGAGAGACGGGCTCTGACAGGCCAGGTTGAGGAACTAGAGGTCCGGTTCAGGGAGGAAACTATGGTTCTCAACTTTACCATCTCCAATCTCCAGGTCACATTTTAGATCACACATTTTACTTTTAGTTTACTCCTTATTTAATACACTTTTAGATATCCCATTAAACAATAATTAACTTTTTAATTTCTCTGTTGTTAGTTGACAAGTGTAACAATACAGTGGTGTTGTTAGTTGACAAGTGTAACAATACAGGAGGAGGTAATGATGCTGAGGAAGAGGAACGCCATGTTGAGGACGGTGTTAACGGGGGAGCCACCAGGTGACGAGAGTGAGGGAGAGGGTGTGGAGGGTATGACACGTGTGGAGGGTGACGATATGTCACGTGTAGAGGGTGATGGTGACGACCTGTCACATGTTGAGGGTGAGGGTGACGACCTGTCACGTCACTCTGATCCTCTCAGCGTTGCTAACATCGAGTCTCTGATTGCTGACCAGTTTCACGAATGGAACGAGATTGATGACTCATAAAATCGAAATAGATCTTTGTAGAACATTCGAATATAACATTTATTCAGTTTCCTATTGCTACCAATGTTCCTGATTTGATATTGAAATTGGAGTTTATACAGCTGATATAACTTCTATGGGACACTTGGTGAAATATAATTTGCGATGAAGGCTGATAAAGAATAGTGGGTAGAACCAGGTATAGACGATTTGTATCATGGCTCTATAACACTGTAGAGCCATGATACAAATGGTTGATAACTAATTTCATAACATGAGTTCAAACTAAAACAATAAAACCTGATCAGTGCCCTTAATTTAATGGTGCTATTTTGCGTGGTGAAAAAATGAAAAAACGTATCAATATTTTGATTATATATTTCGGAATTACTGAAGAAGATTTTGCTAGTCCGGCAATTAATATTTAAAAACTGTCCTTTATAATTTATTGACATATCCTCTTCGTCAGGTATATAATCTGGGTTAGCTGTTGTTCTGTTTGTATGTGTTCATGGTCACTTCCTGAAGTTTATGAGATTTATAACGTTAAACATTTATAGGTCACTTTGTAGAAGTCTTCCCTTTATTTTGTTAAAATATCAAAATCCATTATCAAACCATTACAATGAAGAAATCAACGGAAAAATTATTAATCTTAACATTTCTCTGCGACGAACAATAACAAGAGCTTAAGCTTAGGCTGTTCCTTAAATAGACGAAACCTATTATTTATATTGTACCCTCGAATTACATTAGGCACGATTAATTAATCTACCGAGTAAACACACCGCATTCACACATAACGAGCGTTTAGAAAAGCAACGCAGCTGATTTACCTATTTACAATACCTTAGTGCAAGAAATATAGGCGGCAAGAAATTAAGGCGATTCTGACAAAATCGCCTTAATTTCTTGCCGCCTTAATATCTGACCACCGTAATTTCTAACCGCCTTAATTTTTTTTCTTGCGATTTTTTCATAAGAAATTTTCGTGTGATTTTATTATTTTAAATTTACATGTCGATTTCGTTATTTGCTAGAATTCAATGAAATACATATTTAAAATAAATTAACTTGAGTCTAAATACATTAATATATCAATTAATATTCTCGTCTTCTCCTTCTTCATCAGAGTCATATATCTCCAGCAGCTGCAATCCATAACCAAGATAGTCGTCGTCATCTTGCTCCGTCGTGTCTGGAAATAGCTTCTTGATAATATCAGCTGATTCATCCTCCAAACGTTTGTCGAAGCTGTACTTTTCGTCGACTAACTTCTTGAGGAGCGTTATTCCCTTCTCATTGGTCCATGAAGCAGTTACAGAGCACTTCACTTCTAAGCCGCCCTGTGTAAGAGGAGAACGTGCAGGTTTCTCCTCCAGGACTTTTACTTTGTAGGAGCAGCCATGACCAATCGAAAAGTAGACAATTCGTGATATTTCTTTAAACTGCAGTACATGTGTTATTAATGTCAGTTCAAATTCGAATGTTCGTACAATTTTACATTTCATTTTTAAGCTTTAAATCGAGTTTTAATTTTAAAAAGAAATAATTTTTAATTTTAATGATGATATGTAGTATACATACATAAAAATTCCTTGCCGCGTACAGAATGTGCACTATCATTTTGTCAAATGCAATGAATATACCAATTGACTTGCAGTTTGCTGATGTAGTGGATGTCTACCTAATTTAAAATTATAAACTTAGACGACAGAACAGCAATCACTATAAATATAATGTGCATGCACCATTTAGTTTTTATGTGACCAATGTCCAATATATCGTATTTTTAAACAGATTTCTATGCTTTATAGACTGATAAAAGAATAAAATTGACACTATTTCGACCAAAACTATAACCAAATTTGCGATCAAAAATCGTATTTTTTCCGAAAAAAATATCGCCTTAATTTCTTGCCGCCTTAATTTCTAGCGCCTTATATTCTTGCCGCCTATATTTCTTGCACTAAGGTAGTTAAGATAAAGATAAAAGACTTACTAAATTATTCAAGAAAAAGACTTACTAATTCATAATAGTCAAGAGAAAGACTTACTAATTCATAATAGTCAAGAGAAAGACTTACTAATTCATAATAGTCAAGAGAAAGACTTACTAATTCATAATAGTCAAGAGAAAGACTTACTAAATTATTCAAGAGAAAGACTTACTAATTCATAATAATAATAGTCAAGAGAAAGACTTGCGCGAAACTGCCGACGAATGTTTTCTGCACAAGCACAGAATTATCTGCCACTATTTCCTAACAGCGGTACTGGGTACACTACATGAATATAAAGGTCACTTACGAAATGTTCGACTAAAATATTATTATTCACGAGGTCACGTGATTACTGATTGTAGCGGTATAAATGAAAATTCCAAATGCCATAATTCGGTCGGCCAAGAAGTATGTCCTACCTTACAACTTTCATCAAATTAGGACAAGATTAGGACAAATTAGGACATAATTCATAGTACATTCTTTCAATTCAGTTTCTTGATTTTTTGATTCGTCAAGGTAAGAATTGTTTACATATGATGCCAGGTTTTGGGTCAGCTGAAATTTAAATTCACGTACAAATTTGTTAAACAATTATTGTTTTTAACAAGATTAAATGAATAATCTTTATTACATGTTTATCATTAACTAAAAGAAGTACTAGATTTGGTGTGAGCTAGACTCCCCTCCATCAATATTAGATCTTATTTTTGTAATTAGACGCAACTTTTTGAACATATTAACAATTACTAAAAATCTTTTAACCATACTTTTATTTGACACTAACCTAACTCCTTCTGGGAGAGGGTTTCCAGAGTTTTTTCAGTGTTTTAACAGAGTCGTTATTGACCAAGTGCTGTTTCCACACTGGTCACCTTGTTACACTCACTATCACAACTCTTAATACCAGTAACCAGCTTCCCCGATATTCGACAATATTCTCGTGCACTGTTTTTCGTGCTGATAACAGTTCCAAGCGCACCAGGTGCTGACTCACCTACCAGCAACCAGGTCAGGTTTGTGTGGTTTTTGCAATATTTAATGTTGTCTCAAATAGTCCGTCCATAATTTGAGTAACTTACTCTGGCGACGTGTAGTGTGTTCTGGCGACGTTGAAACACAATAAAATTAAACAAGGAATCACCAACCCTATTGATAAGATTATAGTATGTCCCTTTGTAACCCACGACCAATGGAAATGTGTTCCAAGTTTTCTGACCCAGACAAATAGTTGAAATGGAAACCGCCAAAACTGTAAAGCTATAAAACACACGAGAGTATACAAGAGTGCAAGACGGCCGCCACGTGCACCACGTGCAGCCAATCACAGCACCGTAAAACCCATCGTGGTACAGCACCGACCAATGAGAAGACAGGACAGAATCACGGCAGCCAATGAGAAGGCAGAATAGGACGCGCCACCTGATGTGGCCAGATGAGCGGTTGAGAGAGAGTAGGAGCGAGGGAACGATTAATGACGACCATTATATGAGTATTGAGTTGCCTTTCCCTCCTTATGTTTCAACGAAACGATATTTAATATCGCTATTTGTTGGTTGAACTATAACGCGATATGTATGAAGCTGCAAACGATAGACAACCTGTTTCAGCAGCGTATTACAGACCTACTCACGATCATAGGTCCCCTTCTTTTCTCTTTTGGGCATAAGGGGGCTTCAGGGTTGGGTTTCCCTGGATAGTACGGGCGGGGCCGGGGTTTTTTGAGCATTTGGAGCGATTTTAAACTTTGTTTGATTGAGGGTGGAGTTTTTGCAAACCTTGATGGGTGGCTAGAAATTTAGGGTTTCCTCAGACCTAATATATTGTGTTAACTTTAACCACGTTAATAAACGCATGTTTAAAATTGAAACGATCACAATTCCTATTAAAAGTAACGAAAACTTGTATTGCATGTTGGATGATTTCAGTTTCAATTGTTCTATCTAACCGTCTTATTATAAACTAACTTGTAAGTAAAATAGTAAGGGGGTGCACCCCTCCCCCAGTAAGGGGGTGCACCCCCTCCCCCAGTAAGGGGGTGCACCCCCTCCCCCATTAAGGGGGTGCACCCCTCCCCCAGTAAGAGGCACACAGACAAGCTAACTGAGTTTTGTTACAGGTTGTCTCCACTAGTGCACCACCGTGCTGGACAGCCCCCCACCGCCCCTAACAGTAACTATCACAGAGGACAAGCTGGCTCACCTCCTGCTTACCATGCCGCCAGACCCCCTCCCTCACCCCTTGTACCCGTGAGTACTTGTCAGATTCCAGTTTAAATTCAACACTAGATCACCCCTCACTTTAACCCCCACAGAATAGTCTAGCTCACTCCAACCCCACCTCCCCAGAATAGTCCAGCTCACTTAAAGTTCAACCCCACCTCCCCAGAATAGTCCGGCTCACTCAAAGTTCAACCCCACCTCCCCAGAATAGTCCGGCTCACTCCAACCCCCACCTCCCCAGAATAGTCCAGCTCACTTCAACCCCACCTCCCCAGAATAGTCCGGCTCACTTCAACCCCACCTCCCCAGAATAGTCCGGCTCACTTCAACCCCACCTCCCCAGAATAGTCCAGCTCACTTCAACCCCACCTCCCCAGAATAGTCCGGCTCACTTCAACCCCACCTCCCCAGAATAGTCCAGCTCACTTCAACCCCACCTCCCCAGAATAGTACGGCTCACTTCAACCCCACCTCCCCAGAATAGTCCAGCTCACTTCAACCCCACCTCCCCAGAATAGTCCAGCACACTTCAACCCCACCTCCCCAGAATAGTACGGCTCACTTCAACCCCACCTCCCCAGAATAGTCCAGCTCACTTCAATCCCCACCTCCCCAGAATAGTCCGGCTCACTGCAACCCAACCTCCCCAGAATAGTCCGGCTCACTCCAACCCCCACCTCCCCAGAATAGTCCAGCTCACTTCAACCCCCACCTCCCCAGAATAGTCCAGCTCACTTCAATCCCCACCTCCCCAGAATTATAGTCCAGCTCATTTCAACCCCCACCTCCCCAGAATAGTCCAGCTCACTTCAACCCCACCTCCCCAGAATAGTCTAGCTCACTTCAACCCCACCTCCCCAGAATAGTCCAGCTCATTTCAACCCCCACCTCCCCAGAATAGTCCGGCTCACTCCAACCCCACCTCCCCAGAATAGTCCGGCTCACTCCAACCCCCACCTCCCCAGAATAGTCCAGCTCACTTCAACCCCACCTCCCCAGAATAGTCCGGCTCACTTCAACCCCACCTCCCCAGAATAGTACGGCTCACTTCAACCCCACCTCCCCAGAATAGTCCAGCTCACTTCAACCCCACCTCCCCAGAATAGTCCGGCTCACTTCAACCCCACCTACCCAGAATAGTCCAGCTCACTTCAACCCCACCTCCCCAGAATAGTCCAGCTCATTTCAACCCTACCTCCCCAGAATAGTCCGGCTCACTTCAACCCCACCTCCCCAGAATAGTCCAGCTCACTTCAACCCCACCTCCCCAGAATAGTCCAGCACACTTCAACGCCCGATCTAGCTACACGCAGGACAGACATCAAGCTGTCAGAGGACATTATGATCCGAAGTTATCTGTAATGCACCCTAATGAACCTGGTTTGTAACTTAACTCAATTCTTTACTTTTGTTTTTATTCTCTTTATTACTTTTGCAAAGGTTCTGAACATAAATCATATCGACATTTGATGGGGCTTAGTTAGAATATTCAACAATTGGTATTGATAAAACTTTGGACAGTCCTATATTTAAATGTTATTTTATGATCTATCTTTTCGGTATGCAAAAGAGGGGACTATGTAATTCCCTGAAAGTTTTGGTGCAAAATTTGGAAGACACATTTTAAACAATAAACAAACACACATGGTGTTCAGATGGAATATTTTAACATACTTTGTTGAAAAATAATTTGTTCATGTGCTGCCCGTTAACGATTTAAAGAAAATAGTGTTTTTGGTTGCACCTTCTTCAAAAAATTTTATGGAACATGATAATTTCTCGATAAGATTGAGAATTGACGAAGGTTGGTAGTTTTCAAAAATGTGTTCAAATGATGATATGACCTAACGATTTTTGCTTTTATTTTACTTTTATAAAGCTGAATTGAATACTTGTATCGTTGTTTTATACATTTATTGTTATTTTAACGCCCTACCTCAGCTAGGCTCTATTTTACCACACAACATTAAACCTCTCTGTTTCAGAGCACCGACACACTGTACAAGGTTTAAATCCCAGCTATGGGTTCACACAGGAGCAAGTGGCTTGTGTTTGCGAGGTAGGGACATTACTACTTAGTTACCACCTAGTAACCACTTAGTAACCACCTAGTTACCACCTAGTAACCACTTAGTTACCACCTAGTTACCACCTAAATCCCAGCTATGGGTTCACACAGGAGCAAGTGGCTTGTGTTTGCGAGGTAGGGACATTTTGTAGGGGTTTATTTGTTTCCTACATTTGCAAACTAAACTTAGGCTCATTTTATAAACTGTACAGTTTATTTCTCCTTTTAAAACGTATGTAAGTAAATTAAAACACAATCTCAAAGTAAAAATATCGTGAAAATTTAATTGTATCAAGCTGCAGAGACTAGAGATACTGATAAGAGAGATACCAGTGTCCAGTACACATGGTTATTGACAACGCGGAATAATTATTAGCAAATACTGAAAATATACCATAGGGAAATGCAATTTTATTGTGGCGAGATGAAGGATTCAGAATTTCCAGGTATAAAGTTCCATCAACGGCATAACCCATGTGTACTGGACAGTGTCCAGTACACATGGGTTATGTGGACACTGGTACTCGAAAATAAAACTAACTATCCCCCGCCCCTTCGTTAAGTCTCTAAGTTTGATACCGTTATTCTACTTTTAGTTTTAGATCTCTCCCAGTCCTGATATGCTGTTCTGAGCTAATCAGTAAATGTTTACTGGTTAGGGTATATTTATTGTTATTAAGAAATGAGGAGCTTCCTTTAGGGCGATCAGTCTTCATATAATTGTATTTCAAAATGTTTTCTAAATCTAATAGCCTCTGTTACTAATAGTCTGCTCAAATGTTACGAATACTGTGTTCTACGGTTTTAAGCTAAAAGTCCACTGAAATTAGGTCCACTCTTACATAAACCTTTTTGAGAAACGACAAGAATTTGACTGTAAGAAAACTCTCCAAGAAACTTTACAAATTTGGGTATAAGAAATTGCAAGAGTGGGAGTGCAAGAATGGGAGTGCAAGAATGGGAGTGCAAGAAGCGGGCTGCAAGAACAGCCTGCACCAAATGACCGGGCATGGTGTTATGGAGTTGTCTCTCCAGTAACACCGCCTCCCCATCTCCAGTAACAGTAGAACGGCTTGTCTTCCCTCCTGTAACGCTACCTCCCTTTACCCTCCCATATTATTTTCATCCCCTGGATTGTCTTCCACAAATCTGACATTTTATCTCGGCCGAGGGTGCACAAGCGCCACACAATACACTCTTTAGAGAGGCCCCTGCCACTTGATACCCTCATCCACCCCGCCAACCTCCGTCACATGACCATATTTGGAGATCACGTGCGCTATTTCTCGCTCTGTGATTGGTCCAGCGGGGGTTATTAGCGCTGCACAGCTGGCATATGTTAATCGGGCGAGTGTAGGTGTTTTGCCGGAATTCGATACGCTATTTTAATATTTCGGTAGCAAAGCACCTGGTGGCTGACTAAGGTGGAACCACGTGACCCCGTGATGTCACGTGATACGGCATAGCACATGACCGAGCAGGTGCTCGGAGTACTCTATCAGTGAACCCATCAATGGCATGCTATCACAGGTGGCTCATTTAATTTATATTTTAACCCTATAGTTATTTAGTTAGTGACCTTAAAAAATAACTGCAAAATTGTATTTATATGGATTTCACAAGGTTTATAAGCCAAGTTAACAGGTGCATCGTGTCAGTTAGTCACGTGTCAGTTAGTCACGTGTCAGTTAGTCACTTCTTTATACAAAGTGGCTGATATCTCTGTCATATGCCGTTCTTATTGGTCAACATATGAACTTTTGTCTCGTGTGTCATTCGTCAACATGACCAGAGTATATTCATTTAGAATAAACATTTTCAAAACAGGTTCACACTTCACATTCCTTTACATCAGACACTATTATATTCAAACACTAAACAAGTAAAGTAGAACCACTATAATAAAGCTAGCGCCCATGTGTGTGAGAGTGTGAGCGCGCGCTGTTGTGCTCACAGGGTTTATCAGTTCCTTCATCTTCTTAAGAGTACAGAGATCATCCTGGCAGGTATACACATAGCAAGCTTTTATAAACTGGTTAACCCCGCACACGTCACTCTCTGTCTGATTATCCAGGCACCCCAATCTATACAAGTTCAGCCCCAGCAGGTCCCAGTGAGCAGTGTAACAGTTCATACACTCTGTCTCACTAGCGCGGCACACTGACCAGTCCCAGATACTAGGCGCATGCAGACAGTTCTGACAGAGCGACTTCTTAGGGAGATGCAGAGACCTCTCACACCGGCCCCCAGCCGCCTCCCTGCAGCTAGCCTGGCATTCCTCTCCCTCACAGATAGCCTGGCACAGTGTGTTGTTGTAGCATTTAGCAATACACTTGGGACCCTTACAGTACACCGTGCAATTGTTACTGTTGTCACACTTAGCTAAACACAGCTCTCCCTCACACTTTATCTTCAGTGCTAAGTTCCCAGCTGTCACTCGCTTACCGTAAGCAGTACAGTTGTATCCTATACAAGTAGGTCTGGAGTTCTCACTGTCAGTAATGGTAACATTACAGAAGGCGCCCCTGCATAACCCATCAGAGTACAGACTATCTGTTATTGTTATCAGTGTGTGGTTGTTATCTCCGTATGTCTGTATCTCTAGATCCTGTCCCTTGGTGGCGGTTATCTTGGCCTCCAGAGAGCCTATTGCTACGTAGTAGTTACTGGAGTGACTCTCTTCTGATGTGATGGAGCAGTTGTTACCACTGCACTGGTAGTTGTTTCCTTTGCTCTTGGTATCTTTGATAGAACAGAACACCCCCGTGCAGTTTACCTTGTCGTAGGATTGTATCTGAGTGGACTGATAATCCACAGAACAGTAGGGACCGGTACAGTAGTACTCGCTGTAAGAACCATTCTTAGTAACAATCTTACAGGCGTCCTCAGTACTTGCAGAATCTGGACATGTCACATAAATCTTGTTCTGGTAGTTTGGGATGTACTCTGTCGTTCCTTCACCCTCCGTTCTTTTTGATTTACTTGACGGGTCCACCATCTTATCAAGTGTAAAGATAACCTTGTTTCCCACACCACGTAGTGTAGATAAACTAGCCCCCTTGCTGTCTACAGAGCTAGCAGCTCCAGTAACATTAACAGTAGCCTCCGTGAGCTGGGTGGCAGTGATAGCACACCCTTTAGAGGGTTCCTCGCACGTGGTGGTAGTCTTCCTGTTGTTAATGTAAGTTAATTAATTACTTACATAATCAATTTAATCTAATTACTTACTTAAGCATACTTTAGTCTGCATATATACACGTGTTATGACGTCACACCACGTGTTATGACGTCACAATTACACAGGAGTACCTAGTATCACTAACCTGTTGTTCCCCTTCTCTAGAGAGATCTGGTAGGTACATGGTTTAGGTGCAGGTGTGGTTATGTCGTAGAACTGGCCAGTACAGTTCACGTCTGGAGCGTCGCAGTGCTTTATCACGCAGATGTTGAGAGTACCGGGCTGGATGACTGTAACGGCTGCTGTGTCTGATATAATGCTGCCCCCGGGGAAGGTTCCTGTTTTCTTGTAGGTTATGTTGCAGGAGTAGAACCCCTCGTCCCCGATAGCTATAGAGCTGAACGTGATCTTGGAATTGTGGTCCGTTTTTGGGACAGTGTTTGGGAATTTTCCGTATTGTGTGAAGGTATATTGAGCAGGAGTAGTGGCTGTATCTCTAACCTCTCTATACCATTCCACAGTCCCCTCCTCACTATTAGCTGCTATTGTACAGTTTATCTGGTGCTCCATCGTCTCCACTGCCGCACTACTTACAGGCTGCACTATGTACGCTAACACTCCTGCTGTTCCACTTGCTTCTACTGTAATGGCATCATCTACTTTAGCACTGCACTTGAAGGCTGTCTCCATGTCAATACTCACTCTACTCTTAGGTATGTCCAGTGTGAGGGTCCGTGTGTTCTCCGCAATGTTGCCCGCGTTCACTACCATCTTCAGTCCTGCAGCTAGTGCTGTTTGTGAAGTGTACACTGCCTCCCCCCACGTGAAGGAGACATCACTCACTGCTGCTGCTCCATTACCGATCACACACACTACTATCAGATCAGTAGCGTCCAGTATCCAGGGCTTACTCATTGTCATGCCTACCACCGTGATATCGGCAGTACTTGTAACTGTTGTTGCACTTCCAGCTCCTTTTGATAACTGAAACTCGCACTTCCAGTTGGTGCTGAAGTCTGGTGACTCCTTCACAGTTAAAGTGAACTTGTTTGTGTCCTTGTCGAAGGCGGCCGTGAAGCCTGCTATGGACTCAGCAGGTGTAGATGTTATTTGAGCTGAAGGTAGAAGTGTCCACTTGGGGTTCTCCCCCACAGTATCGTAGTTTACATCATCTCCTCCTGCTAGTGGCAGGAGGACCTGACATAACAACACAGCTTCTCCGAGGTGCACTGCCATGGCTCCGTACTGTAACAGCTCGTAGTCTGATCCTGCAAATGCCATGGTACCTGTGTTCCAGTTCTTATTCTTCAGGAACCACACCTTAAAGGATGTTGAACCTAATTGTTTACACAAATCCTCATCTGGGGGACTTTCTGGGGTACTCCAATCTAATACTACTATGTTGTTGCAGACTATCGTCAGATGTCCTTCTTTTTTTGTGAGTGTCCACACTTTTGCCGTTGCAGATGGAACGTTGGTCATTGCAGGACGATGCGCTGAATCATCATCCGCTTCATCATCAGTACAACCTGATACCGAGACTTTGTAATTCGCGGGACTGAAATAGAGGAGTCATTGAGACAATTATATGAAATATGAAGGTTTTAAAAACCTGGAATCTTTAATGCCAATAGTTTAAGTGATATGGAAGATAATTGTAAAAGGGAATTATGATATTATACATATATGATAGATCCGTTTCCACTGCTTATTTATTAAATACCTCCATTGGATGTGCGATCTTGGCTCATGATCGCTAGATCTCCTGAACCAAATGTTAATATTCGGATTATTGTTTGTCTTGAACTTCAATAACTTCTCGTTGTCTTTGAAGAACACATCATTAGCAGCGGGCAGCCTGGCCACCAGCTTACCAGTCACATCCTCCTCCTCCAGAGTGTACGCTGGGTAGTCTTTGTAAGCTTCACTACCCTCATCTCCCCAAAGTTCTGGGTCCCCGAACACTATCGTCTCATAAACTAGTTCAGTGCCTGAAAATAAGGGTTCATTTGTTAAAAGTGATCACATAAACTAGTTCAGTGCCTGAAAATAAGGGTTCATTTGTTAAAAGTGATCACATAAACTAGTTCAGTGCCTGAAAATAAGGGTTCATTTGTTAAAAGTGATCTCATAAACTAGTTCAGTGCCTGAAAACAAAGGGTTCATTTGTTAAAAGTGATCACATAAACTAGTTCAGTGCCTGAAAATAAGGGTTCATTTGTTAAAAGTGATCTCATAAACTAGTTCAGTGCCTGAAAATAAGGGTTCATTTGTTAAAAGTGATCACATAAACTAGTTCAGTGCCTGAAAACAAAGGGTCCATTTGTTAAAAGTGATCACATAAACTAGTTCAGTGCCTGAAAATAAGGGTCCATTTGTTAAAAGTGATCTCATAAACTAGTTCAGTGCCTGAAAACAAAGGGTTCATTTGTTAAAAGTGATCACAAACATTCATAGTTTCTGGCAGAGTTTTTATGAAATACAACATTAGAAATATTGTAGTGTTAAAATACTTCTTTACCTGAAGCAATGTTGATAGATAATATAAGTAGCGTTGCTCCGACCCAACAAGTCATTTTAAAGAAGCAGTAAAAACAAGAGATGAGAAGTAAAGTGCAATATTGCGTGTGTTGCGGTGTGTTGTGAGGTGTATCCCACATTTGATACGCTTACTTTGCAGACACACTTCCTAGATCCCATCTCTTTCTGCAAACGTATCACTATTACACTGTGATACCATGGTAACTGTATCACTATTACACTGTGATACCATGGCAACTGTATCACTATTACACTGTGATACCATAGCAACTGTATCACTATTACTCTGTGATACCATGGCAACTGTATCACTATTACACTGTGATACCATGGCAACTGTATCACTATTACACTGATACCATGGCAACTGTATCACTATTACACTGTGATACCATAGCAACTGTATCACTATTACTCTGTGATACCATGGCAACTGTATCACTATTACACTGTGATACCATAGCAACTGTATCACTATTACTCTGTGATACCATGGCAACTGTATCACTATTACACTGTGATACCATGGCAACTGTATCACTATTACACTGTGATACCATGGCAACTGTATCACTATGTTAACACTTATGTTAACTAATGTTAACTAATGTTAACTAATGTTAACTAATGTTAACTAATGTTAACTAATGTTAACTAATGTTAACTAATGTTAACTAATGTTAACTAATGTTAACTAATGTTAACTAATGTTAACTAATGTTAACTAATGTTAACTAATGTTAACTAATGTTAACTAATGTTAACTAATGTTAACATTTCAGGTTCTGTCTCAGGGTGGCAGTATGGAGAGACTAGCACGGTTTCTCTGGTCCCTGCCTGCCTGTGATCATCTACACAAGAACGAGAGTGTTCTAAAGGCTAAAGCAGTGGTCGCCTTTCACAGAGGAAACTTCAAGGTGTGTGGGTTGTTGTGGGACTGAAAGGAAAATGAACACAATATTTAACTATTCACTTTCCTGCTTCCGAAGGGGAAAACATTAACGTTTGGTAATGAGAACCGTGAATAGTCTGTTGTTTATTTAATAACTATTCTCTGTTAGCTAGCAACAGATTGTTATTCTCTGTTTTATCAGGAACTGTATCGGATATTGGAGAACAACAACTTCAGTCCCTCTAGTCATCCCAAACTACAAAACATTTGGTTAAAAGCACATTACATGGAGGCAGAGAAACTGAGGGGAAGGTACGTTATCTCTAAACGGTAGCATAAGGAAAAGAGATAAGGTTTTCTTAGAGATATGGTTTGAACAGTATTAGATGTTTTGCCGTATGCCTCTTTATACTCTCTACTCTATAAAAACACAAAACACATTATTTTCTATAAATCAGGTCCCTGGGAGCTGTGGGAAAATATCGTGTCCGGAAAAAGTTCCCTCTTCCTAGAACAATATGGGATGGTGACGAAACTAGCTACTGCTTCAAGGTACCTCCTAGGGTATACTAGTCTATGTAATAAGCGCCATGAGTTGGCACAGAATTTTTTGTCTCTGATTTTGATAAATTTGGTACCAAAAGTTGCCTTTAACTGTGAATAATGAAAATTCACCGTGTAGCACGATTCGTTGAGATGTATGTGGGCCTCCTGTGCATTGCAAAAGTGTACTATGGACGAAAAATGGTTAATCTATTGCTTAAAATGCCTATAACTCCTAAAATATTGAATATTTTGAAATAATTCTTACAGAATCGTAATGAGCTTAATCAGACGCAACTTTTGGTACCAAAATTATAATATTTCAAGCACCAAATTTTTCGAAAATTTGTTCAAAATTTTACACAAGGGGGGACCCTTGTGTTCAGATTAAAAACTTTTGAAAAAAAAATTCCTTTAAATCTTAAAATATTATTACTAAAAGTTTCATCTCGATGAGCTGATTACGATACCATAATAACTATGCGATAATAATTTAAAATGTGAAAGTTATAGGCCAAAAACTAAAAATTTGCGCGAAAAAAGCACGCGCGGCGAACAAGCGCCGTGTAGCATTTTTTCCGAAAATTGCTACACGGTGAATTTATTTTATTCACATTTTTAGACAACTTTTGGTACCAAATTTATCGAAATCGGAGAAAAAAGTTCTGTGCTCGCGCTTGGCGCTTATTACACTGACTATACTATACAGTATACACTAGTAACTCCTCTTTCTTATTTGTTTCTTCGTGAACTGTTCTTATTTCATATATATGTGCCTCGCTTTGTTATATCCCCACTGTTGTAAGTCTAAATGATCATCACTTGTTTCCTTTAGAGAATTCCAATTTTATCACCAGGAAAAGTCTAGAACAGTTCTTAGAGACTGGTACGCGCACAACCCCTATCCGTCCCCCCGGGAGAAGAGAGAATTAGCGGAGGGAACTGGGCTCACCACAACGCAGGTTACTTTCACTTTCACTTTCACTTTCACAAGGCACAAAGTTTTCGTTGTATCACGTCGTGACCCCCATTGTCATTACACTTAGTGGTATACAGCCGCGCACTCGTACGCGGCGAACCTACAAAGTGAGGCAACGTTTACGTAGGTTTCTTTGCTTTAAATATTTACTTTAATTTAAATATTTACTTCTTTTTGAATATACTTAACTTGATTTATTAGTGTGTAAGCTCTATATATAGTGGTCCAACCTGCCGACATATTTCCTTAATTTTTATCGTTATTAAATATTCAATTTAATAACGTTTAAATAATTGTAACAGGTCAGCAATTGGTTTAAGAACAGAAGACAGAGAGACAGGGCGGCAGAAAGCAAGGAGAGGTAGGTGTAGTGTGTAGTGTAGTAGTGTGTAGTGTGTGTGTGTAGTATGGCTACACACACACTACACTACAGGATATGAACAGATAGCATAGATAATACCATTGAACCTTTAGATCTCGTGATAAGTATCATAAGAGGAAGCTAAATAAGAACTAACCTTCAGGGACGGCTCAGACCCAGGGAGCGGCAGACCACGCAACAGCTCTGATGAGGGGTCCCTACCAGAGGAGGAGACTAAAATCAAGGTAGTGGAAGAAAAGGAACATTTCTCCTTTCTCTGTATCTAGTATACACTGTGTATGTTGTTACCACTAGATATACTGTATACTATACAGTATATCTAGTGATAACAACCTTTCTTGACTGATGAGGTGTAGATATAATATTAATTATTCAGATTACTTCCCACCAGGTGGAACCTAACTCCCGAATAAACGCTCCCTCCGATTCCCAGTTCACCGTCTTAGAATCACCTTACGTTCCCATGACAACCCACACGTCACCACATGGTATGACGTCACTACCCCCTCTGATGACGTCATCCTCCCAGCGAATAGTCACTTCTCCCGAACAGCAGCTGGAGACGCCCAGTCTAGATAATCAGAGGGGTATAATGGAGGATACAGATAACAGCAGAACAAAGCGACAGAAGCTCTCAGATCACGGGGGAAATGGGATGAACAATAATCAGGTTCGTGTGGAAGTGATTGCACGTGGTCCTAGTAGTAGGGTTACCGGGGTTACCGGGGTTACCGGGGTTATTACCCGGGTTACCGGGGTTATTGCCCGGGTTACCGGGGTTACTATACCGGGGTTGCCGGGGTTACCGGGGTTACTGGGGTTACTGGGGTTACCGGGGTTACCGGGGTAACTGGGGTTATTATAGGGGTTACCGGGGTTACCGGGGTTACCGGGGTTATAACCCGGGTTACCGGGGTTACTATACCGGGGTTGCCGGGGTTACTGGGGTTACCGGGGTTACCGGGGTTACTGGGGTTATTATAGGGGTTACCGGGGTTATTATAGGGGTTACCGGGGTTGCCGGGGTTATTATAGGGGTTACCGGGGTTACTCTACCTCCGACTTCCGAGTGATGAAACTCATTATCCATATCCAACTTGTCAAAATGCTAAAAATACTTTAAAAGCACGACCACTTAAATTCCTTAACACCAAATAATTTCCAGCCCAGAAAACAAGAAGATAACCAAGAAATAGAGGTGCCTATTTACGCTAGTCTGGGGACCACGTGACATGACACATGACAAGACACGTGACATTTTCAATAGACACGTGACAAATTTCAGCTCATTTGAGGGGTAGAGTGTGGATAGGCGAAGGAGATGCTAACTCCTATTCTATCTGAAAGGAGAATTTAGAGATGAATTATAAACCTTGAACTGTGTGAAAACCAGTAAACAGTTTCCTTAATGTAGGCCACTGTCTGTTCCAGCTGCATTACACTACAGTACATTGTGCTTCATTACACTACAGTACAATGTGCTACATTACACTGTTCCTTCTTCTTAGTTTTATTTTTATTAAGATTAAGATTAATGCAAATGCAAATTTTCAATATTTTACTAAAATTACAGAAATTTGAAATGTGCACGGTAGAAAAATAATTAATGTTTATTGGAAGAATACATGGGCCCGTTTACCTTGACTTTAATAAGAGGAATTGGATTTAAGCCTATCTTGACAGCTATTTTGATAATTCAGTTGTAATGTTTGAAACTCAATAATAATTAGGTTGAACTTGGATTGAATGGGTTATTCCAAGGAATTCCATAGACTGCACATAGATAATAGGCTCTCGGGTTGCTCGTATCACATGTCCACGTATATCCAACCCCCTATTGTGTATTGGTTATGTGCAAATTACAATTTATCGGTTATATGATCAGATGTAGCCCACAATAATTAAAAAACTTTCGCTGGAAGTAACAGAGGATAGAAATTGTCTGATGTCGGCAGTCGGGGCTTTATTTTCACTAGTTTTACTTTTAACCATCACTTATAAACGTTTTGATGATTAAATCTGTTTTAGTAAAAATCACGGTTCACGTTTTTAATTTAAATCTATTTTTATGTTTCAACGGGCCCTTTACTTCGACTACGTATTATGTTACTGTTTACTTTTAGAATTGATTTGTCAATGGATTTTTTACGCTTTACTTTTATGAGCGGACGAGTCTTCATTCTTTCACTATGTAGAAACTAGAGACTCTCTTTGACTTTAGTACTAGTTGTCATACGTTGTACATTGTATGACCCGCGCTGAGCACGAGTGCGCGGCTCCCCCTGTCATGTATCGTAAGAACGACCGTGGGGGTCACGACGTGATACAAGATTTAGTGGGAGCAAAGCCAAAATGATTACCAATTTGCAATTACGCGATCACGCTAGTGTAATTTTGACACAATTGTAGCTATGTGTAAAACTGATGACGGAGGGCCGGACGAGGGGGATTAGAAATTGTTTAAAAACTATTACTCGTAACTTAACCACCTTCGGGGCATGGCAATCTACTTTGAACGTCCGGCAAATAGGTTGGTTATTGAATTTCGGACAAATCCGCGGACGCGGACAGGGGAAAAGGGTGGTTTCTGAAAATCCGGACGTCCGGAAATTTTGGCAGAATTAACGAAAAAGTCCCATATATTTCAACTCTGACACTAATTACTTAGTAAGTTTAGATCCTTGTATTTTGAACGAGAAGTCGAAATTCCCAGAGCAGCTCATGAGAGCCGAGTTTAATTCGTCCTCTTAAAATTAGCTGGAAATCCGGACGTCCGGGGCCAGAGGGGGTGGTTTTGAAAATTCGGACACACCCGGACAGAGGGAGGGGGTGGTCTGAAAATTTGCGATTTTGGTGGACGTTCTAAGTAGATGGCCCCTTCGGGTCATACAAGTACAACGTATGACTATGACAACTTTAACCAGGCCAACGCCCTTGCAGTAGCGTGCGGCTTGACTGACGATGTTTTGTTATACGTTGTATTCGACCCGCCTGTATCGTAAGAACAAAAGTGAAATATGAAACAACTGTGGGGATAACGACGCGACGTGATACAAACGATGTCAACGTCCTCCGCGAGATCGTTACTCTGCAGTCTGCAAAACCAAAAACAATCATGATAGTTACACTTTTATAGTTTCCCTTGTATCACGTCGTGACTACGCGTTGACCATTGTTAATGCAGTCTGGCCCGGCGCGCGCTACTTCGTAGCACTTGCCATCGGGCCATAATATTTCGAGAAGAAAGCGGTGCGCGCTACTTCGAAGAAATTTGTATCACGTGGTGACCCCCACAGTCGCTTCACTATAAAGTTTCGACGATACAGGGGAGCCGCGCACTATTGCGCGGCGGGTCATACAACGTATGACAAGGTCATACAATGTACAACGTATAACAAAGTTTCCCCGACGCGTCGAATCGGCAACCCGCGACGTCCTCCAATTACAATAAACATTATAATCTTGTAGGTTTATATTGTATAACTTACCAAAATGTGCGCCGAGTTGGACTTGTCGACGGTCCTGAAATATTAAATATTTAAAACAAATATTTTACGTGTATCCCCTGTAATTATAATCAGCCTTGTCGTACGTTGTATGACCCGCCGTTGACATACGTTTTGCAGCGCGATGCGTTACTGTGCCGCGCCGCTAGATCGGCTAGATCGGCGAGATGCGCTACTGTGCCGCTCCGAGCTGCCATGAATTGACATCGTCAATTAAACATACGTTGCATGCCACTTTTCGCGCGCGAAGCGGTTCCCCCTGTATCGTAGCTCCACCATAGGGTCACGACGTGATACAAAATCAGCCTGGGGTCCCCAGATTATGATTAAACAAACAAACCCTGATTTAATTTTGTAAACGTTGACTGTTGATATGTGATATAATTTTGATTTTTAACGGTAAAAATTTGTACTTTTTTGCGCCTGATAGTGTTTTGCTCACAACTCTCCAGTTCTCCACCACTTGTGAAACAATTAACCATTGTTAATGATCTGGCCCGGCGCGCGCTACTTCGTAGCTCGTGCCATCGGGCCAACATTTCGAGAAGAAAGCGGCGCGCGCTACTTCGAAGAAATTTAGACGAGTTACATCCGTCAAGTGAAACAAGCGCGTCACGTATTACTTTAGCTTGCTAGCTATCAGCTTACTAGTAACTATAGCAAGAGCGCCGCGAAATTGGGAATCGAAAAGAGCGCCGCGCATTGGGAATGGCGTGCCAGGTAAGGCGAACCTGGCCTTGTAATTATAAGGTTGTTGGTTAAAAGAACAAAAGGTCCTAATGCATATTTTTATGGCTGACTCGCAGCTCAACCGGACTGATTGGGACATTTTTGTAATTGGAGAATAATAATGTGACGGGTATCTGTTAAAATTGATTCACGATGTGAATTCTTCGCATTTCGCCGATTTGCATAAGTGGTTGCGAGAAGCATTATTGGATGCGCGCGCGCGACCCAGTAGTGCATCGCGCTACAACTGTTAAAATTGATTGTGCATCCGCAATTCGGTTTGTTTGAATAGAACAGCTAAGTTTATAATATAATTAAAACACCCATCAGCAACGTGAAATTACAGTATATATATATACATTCAATTACATCTTGCAAAAACTGTGATGCAATTGGCAGAGCACAGTCAAATTTTGTTAGTGTTGCAATTGGCAAAGCACAATACATTTTTACAAATAATTACCAATATTTTTTTAAAACGTGAAATTGAGCCACACAAGCGAAACGATCCTAAAAACCAAACCAAACCTGCAAACATTTGTAGCAGGTATAATATAAGGGTACCCTTCAGTACCACAGTACCACATATAGATGGTTTATATAAGAGGGCGTATAACCTCGAATAGTTCGACCGCCCTTGTGTACACTGTATTATAGTACACTACAATGTAAAAAAAGTAAGAAAAGAATATTCAAACAATATACACATAATATAGCAATGGCCAATTGGCTGACTATAAGGTCATGGCCTGAACAAACAATTTTTTTTAAATAGTCAAGTGATGCTAAAGCAGAGCACAAATGTGTAATAAGTTAATAGATTAAAAAACTGATTCATGTGATGCATTCGCAGAGCACAGATAAAAATACTGATTCAATGATTAAAATTATAGCTGTGAGTGTCAATAAATTACTGTGTCGTAAAAAAAGGAACGATGTACACGTGATCTGAAATGCCAATATCTCAATATCAAAAGGATAGTGTCTAGAAACATTCATAGTCCATGGTGGCAGGTATCAAGTTAAACGAAGTTACACTGACTGGCAATGTATACGATTGCCGTCTCCCTCTCTCACCCCTGACCGCTATCAGGGTGCTCCTGAGGATTGAGAATCTAATCCTGGTGCGCATGTAACACATAATAGCCGCATAGTCTTCTCCTCTCTTCTGGGATAGTTTTTCAGCGAGTCTCTTGTGGTATCTTGTGGCTTGTGGACCCCATCCGCCATTTGTTGAGTATATAAGTGGAGTAAAGGTGCCTTTTTCCACCTGGATGATTCTGTTGTTGTACTTTTTCATTTTCCTCATTTCATGAGCTTTATAGATCTGTTCCATATCTTTTTTGTCATATGTGGGTGAGTTGGGGTGGGTAACACAGACATCAAAGAATGTTCGTTCAAATGTGCTCCAGAGACCTCGTGAGGATACATCAGGTGCAGCTCTATCAGCATTGGTACCAACAATTTCTTCATTATCAAGGGGTATCAATGCTGGCTCAGTCACTACATCTCTGCATACTTCACGCTGCAGCTCTGCATTTAGATCGCGGATGTTGTTGTGTCTCATAGAAACATAGCCACCTTTCTTGCATATAAGTGTGTGATTCACATTATTTCTATCTCCACAAGCACAGTGAAATGGGGTGTTAGGGATCTCCCAACCATAACGCAAGTACAGAGCATCACGGAACTCAATCTTGTTCAGGGAGTAGCCAAATCTCTTCAATGGAAGTGCAGTAAGCCAACATCCTGAACCTTTCTCTTTGATGAACTGGAGGGATCTCTTTAGGTTGGGATCTCTTACACTGTCCTCTATTGATTTGCTAACCGTAAATAAGTGTTTCTCCTTGATTGCCTTGAGACTTTTTATAGTGTCATTTTGAATTGACATGTTGTAATGTTCAAGGGTGTTTTGCTGGTTGATAATCAGGTCTGTGAGGTCTTTTGTATGTAAATGGCACAGGCACCCCTCTTAATTTAACCCTCAGTCAAGTTTCCTATCATCGACCGAGTCGACGGAAGAGATCTCTAGATCCAACGAATCCTTATGTACTCCCTAGACTGGGTGACACTGGGATTCGAATCCTGGACCTTTTACACAGAAGGCAGAAGCTCTAACCACTAGCCCACCTATCTTGGATGGGGCGGGGGTCTAACATAGCCCAAAATAGCATACACAATACATGTTATGTTATGTGAACGATCCCCATTTATATCATACCATCTGCAACAACGACCTTCAGTCCTGTCAGGTTCATTCCAGATTGAACTATTTGTGCTCTAGGACTGAACTGAGAAACACCTGTCAGGATAGCTGCATCAACCTTGAATTTCTGCTTTTGTTTTTATTATTGGCTCCAACTGAAGCCATAAAGCTAAAGACGTTTGGTCGGCATGGCTATTCTAAACCTCAGCAAAAGTTAAAATACCTGGCAACCCTTGGGAAATGCAATGTGTGTCAAGGTATATACGGTTTTGCAGTGATTCGGAATCAAAATCGAACAATAAATTGGAAATGGCAACAAAAATTTGGAATCAGGATTTTGTAACGGCCAGCATTGTGGTAATAGTGTGGTCAGTGTATTTTCTTTTAATCAAAAATGTTTTCCAGAACCAACAGAACCGCAGTAAAGTGTTGTGCACAAGAGATGTTTACTTTACTAATGTTGTGATACTAAAATCACCTAATTTGTCCAATTTTACGTTTTACATTAAGAGGGAGAGGAGGCGCCAACAGGGGGGGGGGGGGTGCCTACATGCAACGTTACACCACTGCAGTCTTAAACAAAATATATAGCTGCAGAGTATCAACATAAGTAAGAAATTGCTAGTCTTCCTTGACGTCTTAATATATGAAGATGCCAATAATACACTTTTAATAATTTTGCAGTGGAAACAGAAACAACATAAAATTGCACCTACTCTACCTCAAAGCAACAAATTTTACCGTTTGCATCTGGGGCACTGTTATCCTTGAAAAATATAGCTACCTGATACAAATTAAATCATGATTTATAAATGATTTATAATGCCTCTCTGGGCATCTCAAAAAGAAATTCATAGAAAATGAACACTTTACGTTTGAAACCATATAATTACAAACTTTAAAAAAATTCAACTAAATACCTTTGATATTAACCTTCTTCCTCTTAGCTACCAATGGATTCTCTTTCATATAACTTACATAACTATTCCTATTAAACACAGACACATCTATCCTATCAAAGATGTCATATATCAATATATACAATAAATTAAATCAAGTGATGCAATTGGCAGAGCACAATCGTAAATCCTGAGCAATAGGTATCATCTATCACTCGTAGCATGATTCAACTGCTGGCCCAAGCTAATTGTAAATGGTGCTGCAATATAAGTTGCTTATTGTGTGGCGGGATGACAACTAACTAAAAAAGAAAAATAAACTTGTATAATAATTAATTCAGCTGAACCAACACATAGCAAGAGCCACATTAACATTGGGGCTGTCTACCAAATTTGAATGACAAACAATAACAAGAAATCAAACATATCATAAATAGTTATAAGTATTTTGCTCATCACAATTCTGTCACAACTGAGAACAAGAACAAGAATTGCGCCCGTTATTCGTTTTGGCAAACGCTAGATTTCCATTTCCTATAACTATAAATATAAGCTCTAATCAGCTCACTTTATAATAATAATATTGAAACACATCAGTACACTACACGTGCTATTTAAACGCCATGTACAAATTGGGCTTATTACCTAATACTATACATAACATAGTATACAATAAAATCGTGCTGCGCATTCATTGACCACAAGTTAGCTATACACCACATCTCCGCAAGCAATCCTCGCGCGCCCGGTAAGTTGTCATGGTAACTAACGAACGAACGAAAGGAATGACACCATATTCACTATTGCCTTTTTACAAAAGGGTGAAATGGAAAAAATAAGGGAGACAAGTGGACGGGAAATCGGACGGACAGAATTATAACCAACAAAAAACACATTTCTGGAAAGCTAATCTGGCCAGACTGTATCGGCAGCCCAGAGATACTTGATCAGTCTGGCCCTAAAAGTAGAAATCCGCTCTGACTGCCGGATACATACTGGTAGACTATTCCACTGGTAGACTATTCCAATTCAGTATCACACCCCCCACTGGTAGTCACTGTGTTCAACATCCCACCCCCCCCCCCCCTCCCCCAATACTAACCACCTAATCTCAGACAATTTAAAAACACTTTATGGCTACACTAAAAGTCTGGAAATTGTCTCACTGCTTCTGAAGTTCATATCCTACAACCAATGAAATATAAAATGATGCTCTAAAACTGCTATTAACAAAAACCAGTTTCGCCCTTTTTCCCAGACTCCTTTCAGCAACGATAACCATAGTTAACTATAGATAACTGCCAGTTAAGAAATCAAGTCCACAAATTGTTAAAACTGTCTTGCTAATAATTGTCAATAATTGGGTTGTTTTACCCATGGCATGAGGTTTCAGATATGATACTAATTCCTATTAAAATGTTTGCTTAGAAACGTGATAAGTGTCCACATATTCTATTATAAGGTATTAACTCATTTTAACAGCTCCCAATCGTTTAGGATGCTTGACAAGTTCAAGACCAAGTCTGCCCGTGTTAAAGGTAAAACGAAATTTTAAAAACACTTGATTAGTGATGAAGCTTTCTCAGGACCAAATTTTGAAGTTTTAAATACTTGTTAATGAAAGTCCACAGATAAAGTCACCACCTAAATGTTTCCTTTCAACCAGGAATATCATTCCACACAACACGACCATGGGTTCTAGCCTCGCTCCACTCTGGAGTAATCCAACTCTGGGACTACAGGATGGGTACCCTGATAGAGAAGTTTGACGAACATGACGGTCCTGTTAGAGGAGTTCACTTCCACATCTCTCAACCATTGTTTGTGTCTGGTGGTGATGATTACAAGATCAAGGTTTACTTCTTCTTAGTTCTTTTATACGATATTAAGAGTTCAAGCATATTTGGTGATCTTTTCCAGATTCATTTACTGAATGGTTCATTTTATTCCTCGACATTCAAAGCACGTTCATGCATCTGGAGTTGTTCACCCAATTAAAACCATTTCACTGCAGGTTTGGAACTACAAGCAAAGGAAATGTCTGTTCACAATGTTGGGTCACCTCGATTACATTCGGACCACGTTCTTCCACGACGAGCACCCTTGGATAGTGAGCTGTTCTGACGATCAGACCATCAGGATCTGGAACTGGCAGAGCCGCTCTTGTATCAGGTTAGAGATCACTTACTTCTCCTGTAAAACTTATTTACAGACTAACTCAGTTATTAATTACTAATTAATTAATTAATTAATTACTCCGTTTTCTGCAATGTATAATGTTTCGTATCTGGACTTTGACAGCCTTTTATTATGATATATGTACATTTAGTACAAGGTGAGTAATGGTAGGTAAGGTGTCTGTAATTCCGGGTTTATATAGTAGATTATAATCCTGTGTTAGTGTTAAACATGTTAGGGATCCAGGAAACAAATATATAATGTGTTTTTACAGAATAATATTAATATTACGTAAAATATTAACACACATGTTTGTCTCCAGCTCTAACAACCCAACTCTCAGTGTACTAACAGGACATGTTTGTCTGCAGATCTAACAACCCCACTCTCAGTGTACTAACAGGACATGTTTGTCTGCAGATCTAACAACCCCACTCTCAGTGTACTAACAGGACATGTTTGTCTCCAGCTCTAACAACCCCACTCTCAGTGTACTAACAGGACATGTTTGTCTCCAGCTCTAACAACCCCACTCTCAGTGTACTAACAGGACATGTGTGTCTCCAGCTCTAACAACCCCACTCTCAGTGTACTAACAGGACATGTGTGTCTCCAGATCTAACAACCCAACTCTCAGTGTACTAACAGGACATGTGTGTCTCCAGCTCTAACAACCCCACTCTCAGTGTACTAACAGGACATGTTTGTCTCCAGCTCTAACAACCCCACTCTCAGTGTACTAACAGGACATGTTTGTCTCCAGATCTAACAACCCAACTCTCAGTGTACTAACAGGACATGTGTGTCTCCAGCTCTAACAACCCCACTCTCAGTGTACTAACAGGACATGTTTGTCTCCAGCTCTAACAACCCCACTCTCAGTGTACTAACAGGACATGTGTGTCTCCAGCTCTAACAACCCCACTCTCAGTGTACTAACAGGACATGTTTGTCTCCAGCTCTAACAACCCCACTCTCAGTGTACTAACAGGACATGTTTGTCTCCAGCTCTAACAACCCAACTCTCAGTGTACTAACAGGACATGTTTGTCTCCAGATCTAACAACCCAACTCTCAGTGTACTAACAGGACATGTTTGTCTCCAGCTCTAACAACCCCACTCTCAGTGTACTAACAGGACATGTTTGTCTCCAGCTCTAACAACCCAACTCTCAGTGTACTAACAGGACATGTTTGTCTCCAGATCTAACAACCCCACTCTCAGTGTACTAACAGGACATGTTTGTCTCCAGCTCTAACAACCCAACTCTCAGTGTACTAACAGGACATGTTTGTCTCCAGCTCTAACAACCCCACTCTCAGTGTACTAACAGGACATGTTTGTCTCCAGATCTAACTACCCCACTCTCAGTGTACTAACAGGACATGTTTGTCTCCAGCTCTAACAACCCAACTCTCAGTGTACTAACAGGACATGTTTGTCTCCAGCTCTAACAACCCAACTCTCAGTGTACTAACAGGACATGTTTGTCTCCAGCTCTAACAACCCAACTCTCAGTGTACTAACAGGACATGTTTGTCTCCAGCTCTAACAACCCAACTCTCAGTGTACTAACAGGACATGTTTGTCTCCAGCTCTAACAACCCCACTCTCAGTGTACTAACAGGACATGTTTGTCTCCAGATCTAACTACCCCACTCTCAGTGTACTAACAGGACATGTTTGTCTCCAGCTCTAACAACCCAACTCTCAGTGTACTAACAGGACATGTTTGTCTCCAGCTCTAACAACCCAACTCTCAGTGTACTAACAGGACATGTTTGTCTCCAGCTCTAACAACCCAACTCTCAGTGTACTAACAGGACATGTTTGTCTCCAGCTCTAACAACCCAACTCTCAGTGTACTAACAGGACATGTTTGTCTCCAGCTCTAACAACCCCACTCTCAGTGTACTAACAGGACATGTTTGTCTCCAGATCTAACAACCCAACTCTCAGTGTACTAACAGGACATGTTTGTCTCCAGCTCTAACAACCCCACTCTCAGTGTACTAACAGGACATGTTTGTCTCCAGATCTAACAACCCAACTCTCAGTGTACTAACAGGACATGTTTGTCTCCAGCTCTAACAACCCAACTCTCAGTGTACTAACAGGACATGTTTGTCTCCAGCTCTAACAACCCAACTCTCAGTGTACTAACAGGACATGTTTGTCTCCAGCTCTAACAACCCCACTCTCAGTGTACTAACAGGACATGTTTGTCTCCAGATCTAACTACCCCACTCTCAGTGTACTAACAGGACATGTTTGTCTCCAGCTCTAACAACCCAACTCTCAGTGTACTAACAGGACATGTTTGTCTCCAGCTCTAACAACCCAACTCTCAGTGTACTAACAGGACATGTTTGTCTCCAGCTCTAACAACCCCACTCTCAGTGTACTAACAGGACATGTTTGTCTCCAGATCTAACAACCCAACTCTCAGTGTACTAACAGGACATGTGTGTCTCCAGCTCTAACAACCCCACTCTCAGTGTACTAACAGGACATGTTTGTCTCCAGCTCTAACAACCCCACTCTCAGTGTACTAACAGGACATGTGTGTCTCCAGCTCTAACAACCCCACTCTCAGTGTACTAACAGGACATGTTTGTCTCCAGCTCTAACAACCCCACTCTCAGTGTACTAACAGGACATGTTTGTCTCCAGCTCTAACAACCCAACTCTCAGTGTACTAACAGGACATGTTTGTCTCCAGATCTAACAACCCAACTCTCAGTGTACTAACAGGACATGTTTGTCTCCAGCTCTAACAACCCCACTCTCAGTGTACTAACAGGACATGTTTGTCTCCAGCTCTAACAACCCAACTCTCAGTGTACTAACAGGACATGTTTGTCTCCAGATCTAACAACCCCACTCTCAGTGTACTAACAGGACATGTTTGTCTCCAGCTCTAACAACCCAACTCTCAGTGTACTAACAGGACATGTTTGTCTCCAGCTCTAACAACCCCACTCTCAGTGTACTAACAGGACATGTTTGTCTCCAGATCTAACTACCCCACTCTCAGTGTACTAACAGGACATGTTTGTCTCCAGCTCTAACAACCCAACTCTCAGTGTACTAACAGGACATGTTTGTCTCCAGCTCTAACAACCCAACTCTCAGTGTACTAACAGGACATGTTTGTCTCCAGCTCTAACAACCCAACTCTCAGTGTACTAACAGGACATGTTTGTCTCCAGCTCTAACAACCCAACTCTCAGTGTACTAACAGGACATGTTTGTCTCCAGCTCTAACAACCCCACTCTCAGTGTACTAACAGGACATGTTTGTCTCCAGATCTAACTACCCCACTCTCAGTGTACTAACAGGACATGTTTGTCTCCAGCTCTAACAACCCAACTCTCAGTGTACTAACAGGACATGTTTGTCTCCAGCTCTAACAACCCAACTCTCAGTGTACTAACAGGACATGTTTGTCTCCAGCTCTAACAACCCAACTCTCAGTGTACTAACAGGACATGTTTGTCTCCAGCTCTAACAACCCAACTCTCAGTGTACTAACAGGACATGTTTGTCTCCAGCTCTAACAACCCCACTCTCAGTGTACTAACAGGACATGTTTGTCTCCAGATCTAACAACCCAACTCTCAGTGTACTAACAGGACATGTTTGTCTCCAGCTCTAACAACCCCACTCTCAGTGTACTAACAGGACATGTTTGTCTCCAGATCTAACAACCCAACTCTCAGTGTACTAACAGGACATGTTTGTCTCCAGCTCTAACAACCCAACTCTCAGTGTACTAACAGGACATGTTTGTCTCCAGCTCTAACAACCCAACTCTCAGTGTACTAACAGGACATGTTTGTCTCCAGCTCTAACAACCCCACTCTCAGTGTACTAACAGGACATGTTTGTCTCCAGATCTAACTACCCCACTCTCAGTGTACTAACAGGACATGTTTGTCTCCAGCTCTAACAACCCAACTCTCAGTGTACTAACAGGACATGTTTGTCTCCAGATCTAACAACCCCACTCTCAGTGTACTAACAGGACATAACCACTACGTGATGTGCGCGCAGTTCCACCCTAAACAGGACCTTGTAGTGTCCGCTAGTTTGGACCAGACAGTAAGAGTCTGGGACATTACCGGACTGAGAAGGAAGAGAGCTCAGCCTGGGTCAGGTGAGTTAGTCACGTGTTAGTCACATGTTAGTCACGTGTTAGTCACTAACGTGTCATTTAATATCAATACAATCAACTCATAGATTCAGCTTTCTGTCATGTTGATAAAATCAATGTTATTTTCCGTGTTTTGTCAAGAACTGGAGCGGTAATTATTTGTATTACTGATTGAGAGGGGACCCCCCCTGATTGATGATTAATGATGGGCATGGAATGATCTGGTAAGAATGTTTGTTATGTCGTCTACGAGTAGATGGTGGTGAATCTTATCTCTGGTTGAAGTGACGTCACATGTTAGTGACTAAGTGAATTCAATGTAATAATTTCAGCCGATACATTTCGCACCCAAACACCAGGTCAGATAGATCTGTTTGGACAGAGTGATGCGCTCGTGAAGCACGTGCTGGAGGGACACGACCGAGGAGTTAACTGGGTCCACTTCCATCCTACCCAACCTCTAATTGTTAGCGGTAAGTTAACTGGGCCCACTTCCATCCTACCCAACCTCTAATTGTTAGCAGTAAGTTAACTGGGCCCACTTCCATCCTACCCAACCTCTAATTGTTAGCGGTAAGTTAACTGGGCCCACTTCTATCCTACCCAACCTCTAATTGTTAGCGGTAAGTTAACTGGGCCCACTTTCGTCCTACCCAACCTCTAATTGTTAGCGGTAAGTTAACTGGGCCCACTTCCATCCTACTCAACCTCTAATTGTTAGCGGTAAGTTAACTGGGCCCACTTTCGTCCTACCCAACCTCTAATTGTTAGCGGTAAGTTAACTGGGCCCACTTCCATCCTACCCAACCTCTAATTGTTAGCGGTAAGTTAACTGGGCCCACTTCCATCCTACCCAACCTCTAATTGTTAGCAGTAAGTTAACTGGGCCCACTTTCGTCCTACCCAACCTCTAATTGTTACTTTGTTAGCGGTAAGTTAACTGGGCCCACTTTCGTCCTACCCAACCTCTAATTGTTAGCGGTAAGTTAACTGGGCCCACTTTCGTCCTACTTAACCTCTAATTGTTAGCGGCAAGTTAATCAACTTTGTAGAGGGGGAGAGAGGTAATTCCCATTTGTATCGATCGGAAATTAATTGAATGGTTGTAAACTCCACAAGTTTTATTCACATTATGTAAGTAATAAACAGCAGTAAGTGGTTAGTTACTGGTTAGTAAGAGTCTAGTTAGAGGTTACTTACTGGTTAGTAAGAGGCTAGTTAGAGGTTAGTTAGAGGTTAGTTAGAGGTTAGTTAGTGCTTAGTTAGAGGTTAGTTTGTGGTTAGTTCTGCACATGTTCACATGACGATATTACTACCTGTCAGCACAGTACACGTTCAATTAGTTCCAATGGTCGGATCTTATGGGTAATGACTTTAAGTTGCTCTGGTTACTATGGTGATATTGCTCTGGTCGGGCGCGCTTCTAATTTTGAGTTCCTGTCAAGAAGATTGTATCCTGTAACTAATGAAGCGTATCTGGTATCTTATATATGTAGTATCTTATTTACTTGTCAGAAACAATTAGTATGGGAGTTTTTGGCTTCGTAATTATTTTAATTTTCTGTAACGTCATCCGAATCTCACGGTATTTATGTTAAACAAGTTTCCGTCTGACAGAGCTTACAGTGATGATTTTGGGAGATTTAACAGGAATATTTACAAAGGAGTGATTCTCACATTTAACATATTATCAGAGGAGGATATTTTATATATAGTAGGATTGTGCAGAAACATTAAAATATCGATATTATATACCTGTCATTAAGGAAGAGTTCCTCTTACTAATTCACAGAATCGTGATTTAAACAAATGTTTCAAACAATTATCATCAGAAATGCGGCCATTTATATCGTTACCATAATAAGTTGCAGGCTGAGTTATATTTCTGTTAGTCTGATATAATATACAGGGTTTCTCCGTCGGAAGAGGCTATATCTCACTTCAGAGAGACTATAATATATATCTATATAATATATAGATATTATATCCCACACTGATCAGGAACATTCGTCAGAGAACGAACTAGAAATGCTATAGGAATGAGATATTTAACAATGTGAAGCTAAGATAAGCCCACCAGGAGCGGACGATAGACAGGTGAAGTTGTGGAGGTTTAACGAGGCGCGCGCATGGGAGGTGGACACGTGCAGGGGGCATTACAACAATGTCAGCAATGTTATCTTCCATCCTAGAAATGAGATTATAATCTCTAACTCCGAGGATAAGAGCATTAGGTGAGTACTTCAAGATTAGGATTAATAGTACTGCTGTTTTCATGTAGAGCGGCTTTAACATAATATTTTCAACTTATATTAATTCTGCGTAAACCAATCCAAATTTTATAAGGGGGAGTCATACAAAAGTCATTAAATTATATCAAACTATTACTTTAAACCCACCTAATTACGATAAACTCCCAGATTGTGGGACCTGAACAAGAGGAACTGTGTAAATACCTTCAGAGGAGAAGATAGATACTGGTGTATAACTGCTCACCCTGCTCTCAACTTATTTGCTGCAGGTTTCATCTCTTAAGTAGTCTGTAGTTACCTGACTAGTGACTACTAACACGACAAGTTCACATTTCACTTGCTAAACCGTACCCGGTTGTTTACATGGAAATAAATACAGCTTCCCTATATAGTATACAATGTTACACTACTGCACTGTCAGTGTTATACTGCACTGTCAGTGTTACACTGCACTGTCAGCGTTACACTGCACTGTCAGTGTTACACTGCACTGTCAGTGTTACACTGCACTGTCAGCGTTACACTGCACTGTCAGCGTTACACTGCACTGTCAGTGTTACACTGCACTGTCAGCGTTACACTGCACTGTCAGTGTTACACTGCACTGTCAGTGTATACCATATTAGTTATTACTACCAGTTCTTGTCCAGGTCATGATAACGGAATGATAATATTCAAGCTGGAGCGGGAGAGACCAGCCAGTGTGGTCCACGAGAACTCTGTCTTCTTCATCAAGGACAGGTTCCTGAGAAAATACACCTTCGGTAGTGGCAAGGATGTTGCTGTACTGCAGCTCAAACACGGTCAGTACTCAGTAGATACACTATACAGACCTTTTTATAATCCTTGTTATGACCTGTTTCCAACCCGCTATACCTATAAACACACCTATAAACACACCTATAAACACACCTATAAACACACCTATAAACACACCTATAAACACACCTATAAACATTAAACACACCTATAAACTCACCTATAAACACACCTATAAATAAACCTATAAACACACCTATAAACACACCTATAAACACACCTATAAACACACTATAAACACACCTATAAACACACCTATAAACACACACTATTTGCAGGAGACAGCAACTGTCAGCCCAACTGTTTGTCCTACAACCCCGCTGAGAGCAGTATTATAGTGTCCACTGTAAACAGCAGTAAGAATGCAGGCACCACCTACTACGAGGTGTACCAGATAGGCAAGGATAGAGGTGATAGAAATGACGTTCAGATGGGTGAAGGTACTCGTTTTACTAACTAAACCGTGACCTTATCCAAGAGAAGTTGTCATCCAAAAAAAGTTCCCAAAAATTCCCCGTACCCTCTAATAACATGAACACCAAGCTAATGCTTGTTCTAGATCACTGAATATGGAATCTGTACTTTAGACACATACAATATCGAATATTGAAACTTGTTAAAACTTGTTTAAAGTTCAAACATATTTAAACCCATTGTAAAAGGTACCAAATATCTGAAAATAAATCTTAGATCCACTCTGAAGTTTAAAGCTTAGTTTACTTAGAAACAGTAGTTCCTGGTATTATACTTAGTACCTGATCCCCCAAAACCCCCCCCCCCCCCCCGCCCCCGGCCCCCGGCCCCCCTCCCCCCCGCCCCCCCCCCCCCCCTAGTTACTAGATCCTGGTTTTCTGAATAATCTTGTAAAATGTCCAGGCATGAATAATGAAAACCGTGCAGGTAAGAGAATGAAAGGTGTGACCGCTGTTTGGGTAGCACGAAACAGGTACGCTGCTCTGGATAGCTCCGGAAAACTACTTGTTAAATCAAGCAGCCACGAGGTAAAATATATTTACACTTAAACTACCCGGCCAAACTACTTGTTAAATCAAGCAGCCACGAGGTAAAATATAGTTAGACTTAAACTACCCGGCCTCAAGCAGCCACGAGGTAAAACATAGTTAGACTTAAACTACCCGGCCTACTTGTTAAATCAAGCAGCCACGAGGTAAAACATAGTTAGACTTAAACTACCCGGCCTCAAGCAGCCACGAGGTAAAACATAGTTAGACTTAAACTACCCGGCCTACTTGTTAAATCAAGCAGCCACGAGGTAAAATATATTTAGACTTAAACTACCCGGCCTACTTGTTAAATCAAGCAGCCACGAGGTAAAATATATTTAGACTTAAACTACTTGTTAAATCAAGCAGCCACGAGGTAAAATATATTTAGACTTTAACTACCCGACCTCATTTTAACTTGTTAAATCAAGCAGCCACGAGGTAAAATATAGTTAGACTTTAACTACCCGGCCTACTTGTTAAATCAAGCAGCCACGAGGTAAAATATAGTTAGACTTTAACTACCCGGCCTACTTGTTAAATCAAGCAGCCACGAGGTAAAATATATTTAGACTTTAACTACCCGACCTCATTTTAACTTGTTAAATCAAGCAGCCACGAGGTAAAATATATTTAGACTTAAACTACCCGGCCTCACTTCACAATCCAAACCCGGCCTCATTTTAACGCTTACCGGGCATCTTAAATCTTCACAACTTAAACCCGGCCTCATTTTAACGCTTACCGGGCATCTTAAATCTTTACAACCCAAACCCGGCCTCATTTTAACGTTTACCGGGCATCTTAAATCTTTACAACCCAAACCCGGCCTCATTTTAACGCTTACCGGGCATCTTAAATCTTTACAACTTAAACCCGGCCTCATTTTAACGCTTACCGGGCATCTTAAATCTTCACAATTTAAACCCGGCCTCATTTTAACGTTTACCGGGCATCTTAAATCTTTACAACCCAAACCCGGCCTCATTTTAACGTTTACCGGGCATCTTAAATCTTTACAACCCAAACCCGGCCTCATTTTAACGCTTACCGGGCATCTTAAATCTTCACAACTCGAACCCGGCCTGATTTTGACGTTTACCGGGCATCTTAAATCTTCACAACTCGAACCCGGCCTGATTTTGACGTTTACCGGGCATCTTAAATCTTCACAACTTAAACCCGGCCTCATTTTAACGCTTACCGGGCATCTTAAATCTTCATATCACAAATCCGGCCTCATTTCAACGCTTACCGGGCATCTTAAATCTTTACAACCCAAACCCGGCCTCCATTTTAACGCTTACCGGGCATCTTAAATCTTCACAACTCAAACCCGGCCTCATTTTAACGCTTACCGGGCATCTTAAATCTTCATATCACAAATCCGGCCTCATTTCAACGCTTACCGGGCATCTTAAATCTTTACAACCCAAACCCGGCCTCCATTTTAACGCTTACCGGGCATCTTAAATCTTCACAACCCAAACCCGGCCTGATTTTAACGCTTACCGGGCATCTTAAATCTTCACAACTCAAACCCGGCCTCATTTTAACGCTTACCGGGCATCTTAAATCTTCACAACTTAAACCCAGCCTCATTTTAACGCTTACCGGGCATCTTAAATCTTCACAACTCAAACCCGGCCTCATTTTAACGCTTACCGGGCATCTTAAATCTTCACAACTTAAACCCGGCCTCATTTTAACGCTTACCGGGCATCTTAAATCTTCACAACTCAAACCCGGCCTCATTTTAACGCTTACCGGGCATCTTAAATCTTCACAACTCAAACCCGGCCTCATTTTAACGCTTACCGGGCATCTTAAATCTTCATAACTTAAACCCGGCTTGATTTTAACGCTTACCGGGCATCTTAAATCTTCACAACTTAAACCCAGCCTCATTTTAACGCTTACCGGGCATCTTAAATCTTCACAACTTAAAACCGGCCTCATTTTAACGCTTACCGGTCATCTTAAATCTTCATAACTTAAGCGAATGGACTCTAACGACATGAAAACTGAAAAGTTAACATCGTAAATTTTAAAATTTCAAAATCCGAGTAACTTCAATCTACAGGATCAAAAAGTTAATTAATTCTATCTTGATAATTAATTCACTATTATTTTCTTCTCTAAAATGAAACTTTATAAAACTGCTCTAATGCTTGGTGCACTGTGTAGGGGACCCTGTATTAATAACCGAGATACTAACTTTATATTTTGTAATTTGTTTTAAAGAGGTTTAACCTAGGTCGAGTTTAGTGCGGATTAGATAATAAAGTTAACCTCTGCTCTAGCTCTGGATCTAATCAGAAATCAAGAAATTCCATCTTTACATATTTAACAGCGCTGCTTACCTTTAGTGCTGTGTTAAACCTCAGTGAAATCTTCTGCTGCTCTTAACAGCAAGATTTAACCGTGCCCGGTCTACCGCGGCCATTTCCTCCCCCAAATAAGGATTAACATACATAATGTACATAACATTAGCATACATAATTATAATGTAAACAACCAAAACCCCGATTTACCCAAAACCCAGATTCACCGCGGCATTTTCCTTTCCCCAAATAAGGATTAACATACACAATGTACATAACATTAGCATACATAATTATAATGTAAACAACCAAAACCCCGATTTACCCAAAACCCCGATTCACCGCAGCATTTTCCTTTCCCCAAACTCCGCGATAAATAGGGGTATTACTGTATACTGTTACTTGAAAACAGTAAACATACCACCGACCACTGATACTAGAACTGTTGTAATGGTAGTAATAGCAGTGGAAGGGGGGGGGGGGGGGGGGGGGGGGGTAGAAGCAGTGTAACAACTGACCTCTCCTCTACGATTTAAACCTTGCCTTCAAATAATGCTTTAGCAGAACGATCGAATGTGATAAAACGGATAAATTCAGAATGGCACGAGATGCTGACTTCTGAAAGCTTCTTAATATATTACCCTGATTTAGTACAGATGTACGCTCTGTGGGGATAGTAACTCCAAATTACTACGAGGTTATTACGTTATGATGATGCTCAATGAAAATCGTATCTAAGTCGACAAATATTTCTTAATTCTTATCACTCATCGACTATGAAAGGAATTATTACAATTTCCATATAAACTTACTTGCTGTGCAGCTGAGAGGTGATCCTTCAGGATAACATGTGGTGTGACGTCATAACACGTGGTGTGACGTCATAACACATGGTGTGACGTCATAACACGTGGTGTGACGTCATAACACATGGTGTGACGTCATAACACATGGTGTGACGTCACAGTGATCCTTCACATCACTGGTAACTTTTCCAATAATATTATAAAGTTGATCGAACTGTGAAATATACATTCCATTGTAAAATTCCATCGCATCATGTGTGATTCTACTCCATTCCAGTTATCAACACTTACCAAGATCGAATAGAATTGTTGCCGATAAATCTATCGCTCTATGAATCATTACGCCAAATTCTTCATGTAAATCGAACTATGTCCAAATTTGGATTAACTTTATTAAGTTTCCAAGTAACTAGAGCGTATTATAGTGTCTGTCCCTTGTTTGTTCGCTATCTGTTTTATGTCTGTTGTTTATCTATTATTACTTGTTTATAACTTTATTACTTATTTATCTGCCCCCCCCCCCCCCCCCCCCCCCCCCCCCCCCCCGTATCTGTCTGTGCTTTGTTTGTACCATTACCATTTACCAATTTATACTGTTTCTAGTAATCTACGCAATTTTTGTAGAATTTAAAATACTTTTACTTGAATAATAATTACGTTGTTCTGAGATAAAGAAAACTCTGACAAAATAGACGCATTTTCAACCACAATAAATAATATATTACTTAAAATCATCTTACACACATACAACTTGTAGAATAACAAATAAAAATTAATTATAATATCAGAACAAATTACAACTTACTTAATAGATTGTTTATACATGATAGCTAACTAATTTGGATTACGTCATCACTTAATCAGTTACCCAGACTTGGAATTACAGTTTACAGGAATCATGAAGGTTTTACGTTACAAAAATAGACTAATACGTCACCAGTGTTACAATTGTGAGTGTTACATAACATGTAATAAGAGTGTTACAAATGTGAGTGTTACATATGTTACATGTAACAAGAGTGTTACATAGTTTAGGAATCGGTTACTTCATTAAGGGGGCCGGGGGGGTCCCCTTAAAACCACACGTTAACAATTAATTCGGTACAAGTAACCACAGTTAATTTATCCTTATTTACTACTGTAACAACATATTTCCTATAAATTACTATAAGTCTAACTATAACTTATGTTTTGTTGATGAAGAGTCTATTTAAATAACAGATACCTAAAATAACATGCACCCATTTTAATACAATACTCAGATCACGTGTCTAATACCCTCAAGCTTAACTAACATTGTATAATAGTGTAGATATAAAATGTAGAAAAGTCTAAAAAATAAAAAAAGAAAACGTTCGATATAATATAAGCTCGAGCAAACCGGTACAAATACGATAGATATTATCAGTAAGTTCCACAAATAATTACTTCATCATTATAAACAACGACCACAGATATAACTTCGATTAAGTGTTTGTTAATTGCGTAAAATCTGTTCATTACAGTTTTAGTCTTCATCAGTGCTTTAATGACGTCACCATGCCAAATTTAACGTCACTGTAATGTCTATGACGTCATCAGTCCACCCTCTGGCTACTCAGTCTCACTTTCTGGCATGCTTGGAGGAGACCAACTCTGATGTCTCAAATAAATCTGTTATAACGTGCTACTACTTATTATATTAGTAGTGCTACTAGTTAGTAGTAGAGTATTATCAGCTCACTTCTCAGCTCCTTCCAACTTTATACCCACGTCCACATCGGGAGAGAGAGAGCCAGCTCCTCCGTTACTCACATTCATAGAGTTGAGATTGGAGAGGAGACTGACAGTGTCCAACATAGCGCGGTGGTTCTGGTATATACTGGTGATGTCAGTGGTGGGGGCCCCGGCGCTGGTGCTGATGCCGCGCTGTTCTAACAGTGCCTTCTGGTACAGTGCAGACAGGTTGTTCATACTGGTGGGGGGCGAGAACTTGTGTTCTGATTTGGGGGGAGTGAGGAGTCCAATATTAGCGGGGGAGGCGAGGATAGAGGAGGAGGTGGGGGTGTAGGGGGCACTGCTGGTAGTGCCCTCAAACAAGCCCTTGTTGTTCTGGTAGAACGAGGTCAGGGCGGCTTCCTTTACGTGTATAGGGACCTGACAAAAGTAAAACGTTTATCAGGGGAACATGATAATTGTGTGGGCAGGGCCCTGGGTCATTGTGTTAAGTATCTTGAGTAGCCGTATTAGTCGTATGGCATCTTAGTTTATGGTATCTCAATTAAGATGTCGGTATCGTGGCAATAATGTTGCTGAGAAAGTCGCATCAAAATTAAACGTAAATTCCGGAATCCCGACTATTTTCAACAAGTAGGTTGAAGAAGAGAGCGAAGTAATATTCTCGAGAAATTATGGAGGATAGGTGACAAGGGAATTTGCCAATTTTCTAACCAGAACAAATTAGAGAATTGTCTAAAAGTTGAATAGATTCTCTCGGCAGTCGGCTTATCGTTGCACAGTTAACAACTTGATCATACTTTGTTCAGCTCACAAACTGAACAGATCTACCTCAAAACAACACTAAATCTAGACATTAATCTTACCTGTTCTTTCTTTACACTCTCGAGCAGAGCTTTATGGTTCCTGTAAAGGAAGGTAAGATGATCAGGGGAGTTAGGAGCGAAGGAGGTTTTGATACTGAGGTGGGAGGGGGGCTGGAAGACACTGTCTTGAAGCTGTTCTGAGGGAAAATTAGAGGGGTTAGTCTTCAGACGCTTCGACATTATAGGAATTAGGACTTGAATCTATTAGTTTCATATTCTTCCTCAATATCACGCAAAACCGGCTCTATGATAAAATTCAATCTGGCTAACAAAAGAAGATAAGAAAGTAGTAGTACTCACAATTACCTGGGGGAGCATGGTCAGGGACCCCAGAGAGCTGTAGGACTCAGGTTCACTGCTCACAACAGTAGGCTGGTTGTTCATGTTGGGCACCGTGTTAGCCTGCCCGTTACCTCGGATATCTGGCAAATAGGCTGAAATAACCAAAAATATAGCAACACTCGACCTTATGTTGTGAATATAAGATTGCTTAAAGCTTCAAAGGAAAGTTAAGCTAGACTAAATTATGTTGCGTGTTTCAGCGATGCAGTATGTGGTTACTGAAGGGTGTTGTCTTATAATGAGCTGGTGATTGCCTAATGTTAAATGTACTGTAAAGTAAGGAACTTACCAGAGAGGAGGAGTTTGTTGAGCTGCTTGTGGTCGATCTTGTGGAGGTGGAGAATGTGTCTGTTCATGTTGCTGCGCCACGCGAATGTGTTCCCACAAATAGGACAGGTGTACGGTTTAGATTTCCTCATTATCGGGACCTGTGCAGTGTTGTTATGTTATTATCTCTCTGGACCTCTTATCTTGTTTGGGCAATGAAACATTCCGAACTGGGTTTTAAACCTTATCTCACAAAGACATGCCCTGAACAGCAGTGGTACCTGATCTGGATTACTGCCACCTTCCCCCCACACCTACGAGTTACCTGGTTACCTGGTTACCTGGTTACCTGGTTACCTGGTTACCTGGTTACATGCCCTGAACAGCAGTGGTACCTGATCTGGATAACTGCTACCTACCCCCCACACCTACGAGTTACCTGGTTACCTGGTTACCTGGTTACCTGGTTACCTGGTTACCTGGTTACCTGGTTACCTGGTTACCTGGTTACCTGGTTACCTGGTTACCTGGTTACATGCCCTGAACAGCAGTGGTACCTGATCTGGATAACTGCCACCTTCCCCCCACACCTACGAGTTACCTGGTTACCTGGTTACCTGGTTACCTGGTTACCTGGTTACCTGGTTACCTGGTTACCTGGTTACCTGGTTACCTGGTTACCTGGTTACCTGGTTACCTGGTTACCTGGTTACATGCCCTGAACAGCAGTGGTACCAGATCTGGATAACTGCCACCTTCCCCCCACACCTACGAGTTACCTGGTTACCTGGTTACCTGGTTACCTGGTTACATGCCCTGAACAGCAGTGGTACCTGATCTGGATAACTGCCACCTTGCCCCCACACCTACGAGTTACCTGGTTACCTGGTTACCTGGTTACCTGGTTACCTGGTTACCCGGTTACCTGGTTACCTGGTTACCTGGTTACCTGGTTACCTGGTTACCTGGTTACCTGGTTACCTGGTTACCTGGTTACCTGGTTACCTGGTTACCTGGTTACCTGGTTACCCGGTTACCTGGTTACCTGGTTACATGCCCTGAACAGCAGTGGTACCTGATCTGGATAACTGCCCCCTTCTCCCCACACCTACGAAGACACAAACGTAAGATACTATACCCTAGTTTAAAGGAGCAGCCCTAATGTTCCTAAATTACCAGTTTCTCCTAAATAAAACAGACTCGCGGTAGACTCTCACATTAACATAGTTATATAATATATAACACATACTCAATAATATATTAACATTAACTTAAGTAAAATGGTTGTTAATCTAACCTTGATGGTAGGTTTCGGTTTCATCAGATGAGTTACAGATATGTGCCTGTTCATGTTTGTTTTCCAGTTGAACACTTTGTAGCAGTAAGGGCATATGTATTTAGTGAGAGATCCGGCCACGTTAACAGTGGGAGAGAGGGAGGGGTCCTGTCTTCGGAGGTCCTGGGAGGTGGGGGTACCCGGGGAGCAGTCCTCCTGTACAGAGAGGAGGGTTACTCGAGTGCAGTATTATAACTTAGTGCTATGTTTACTTTACCGTGCAGCATTGCTTAGATATCTCCAAATAATTGGGTGAACTATTAAGCGAAAAAATGTTTGAAGAATTACAGTACGATATTGTAGGTTGTGAAATGTACCTGTTGAACGGAGTAGTTAGCTTGAGGACGATGTTGGTTATCCAGACCAGGTACTGCAGTGTCAGGACACATCTTCTTCTCTGGAGGCTGGGTTGCTGGATCTGCTTCGTTTGTTGGGATCTCCAGACTGTTTCTAAACCGGTCCTGAAACAAGAGGTTAGAAGCTTACAGTTGGTACATTGTGTTCTGGTTTAGTGTGGCTTTCTCTAGATAAGCCTTTACAGATACGTCAACACTTACTTGATCAGACCATAATATCTTGAAATAAACCTTATAATGGCACATGATGCTGTACCTGCTGTACCATGTCGTGATGGTGTACCTGAATAACGATGGGACGGAGTAGTTTGTCGTTTCCCTGGACCTCGTTAGGTTCCTCCCCCATTGAATCAGACTCTCTGCTCTCAGGAAAGGTGGAGGGGGATGATCTCTCTAGGGGACCTGGGTTATTAATTAATTAATTAATTAATTGGCTAATGAGGTACTTGATTGAACCTCAATTATTGTACTGTATCGTAACATAACGGTTTAAAATTTATCAGCCGTATTTTAGGAAACCATTGTAAGTTTTGTGTCGATAGTTATAAAACCAAATTAGAAAATACCCTATATTCCTTACGGTGAACTAAGCGTGATTCCTATCATGAGATGCCCTATATATAAGATTCTTCTAGAATTCCTATTCAAGCTGATGCCCTATAGTCAATAAAAGTCAGTTGTGCGTGCAGCGTACCTGAGTTAGTAGGTGAAGTAGCGAGAGAGTTGTTGTTAGCTAGGTTAGCCAGGTTCCACACAGTGTTAATACCGTCCACTGAAAACAGGCCTTCTTCTGAAGAATTAACTAACAGAACTTTCTCTGAAAACAGTGCACTTGTTAGCAACGTGATGCCCAAATAAGCACTTGTTAGCAACGTGATGCCCAAATAAGGACTTGTTAGCAACGTGATGTCCAAATAAGGGAGTAACTACAACGGGGGACAGGATGGTTAAAATACACCAGCTGTTTCTCTAACGTTTGTATTATGTTTTAGAGTGTACAATAATTATAGACAGAACGATGTGAACTCACCAATATTCTCCATGACAGTAAGAATAGAATTGTTAACGAGTTGCAAGAGGGCAGTAAGCGGCACTAGCGTGTCCTGACGAGGGTAGCTGAGTGCAGTCTGGCACCCTATAGAACTGTTCCCCTCAGGTAGGGAGCTAGTAGTAGTACCACCACTACTCATGTGCATTGTAGTAGCACCACTACTCATGTGCATTGTCTCTGAGTCCGGTGTGGGTGGGAGTTGGAGGGGCTCGGAGTTTAGCGTCTCGTGCGAGATATTGTGTGTTGCCATCACCTCCATTGCTTTAAGAGTATTGGCGTTAGTAAAACGGGAAACGTGTGAAGATGTAGTATTTAGCCGGCAAAAGATTTCATTCATCGCTTGAAAATAAAAGCAATTTGGCAGAGACTACAAAAGGTTACGAAGTGCGAACAAAACAAGAAGGAGAGTGCAGTGAGAAGAGTAACGTTAAGGAAAGAGTTAAAAGTGGAACTAATCAGCAGCTCCAGCCGTCTCTACATACAAGATCCCAGCTCTTGATACAGACCAACAACACTTTCACACGGGGACCTAACCGGCAACACCCAATCAGCGCCCAGTAATCCGCCCACGTGACCGGGTTCCACCAACCACGCGCCTCCCTGCCTAACCCTGGATTTCCTTGAACAATGATTATTTGTTTAAGTTTGTTTGGGCTACTTGTCACAACGAGCCTCCTCCCTCACGTCGAGCTCGCCCAGCAACTACTGACAACTAGCTCAGGTCTATCATCTAGTCTATCATCATCAAAGCTAACTCCAATTTATCCTATCATCACTATCCATCTTTAATCCTTGCCTCATCCGTGTAATGACCCCTCTCTGATTGGAGTTAACTCATGCTCTATCTGCTGTCATATTGCTACTGTCTAACTCACTGTATTTTGTGTTTTTCTAGAGAGTTGTAGAAGGAAGTATGTAGAGAGAGAGAGAGAGTGTAGTGTAAATCTTACTAACTAAACAGATGTGAGCTAATATCCGCGAGGGAGCAGTACAGTTATAGTTCTACCCAGCAGGCACTTAGTCAGGTACATGTTGGTTTTGTGGACCACGCCCCTTTAACCAACCTCTAGTCTACTGATCTGGAAACCTAACAATGTTTCCAATCTCCACAGATGTAGCTCATATTAAAACAACTCTTAGAGTTGGAACTAAAGTTAGAGGGCACACAGCAATTATAGAGTAATGGAGTTGGAACTAAAGGGTTAGAGGGCACACCGCAATTATAGAGTAATGGAAATTATCAATATCAATAATTTGTATGTAACACAACTGACTACGTAGAAAATACGACCAAAAGTTACTCTTCTGTATGAATAACATGAGCTGAGTCTTTTAATTACTTGCTCCTTAATGGACTGATGATGATGATCCACTTCTAATAACATATCCTGTTCGTACCGGTATGTGAAAAATATCAAATATTTCTGGCTTTTAATTGGGTCACATTCGGACACGTGATATGTGATTGTGTTAAATTGTGGGCAGGATTGTCTCCTAGAAATTAAAGCTGATCTGGTAAATCACAAGTGATGCGTTAAAAAAATCCAATTTAGAACATTCTTAAACTCGAATCAAACGTAACTACAGACTTCAAATAAACGTTACGATTTACACAAACCTACGAGAAACAGCAGAACACAGAACTGCAATTATTAAACACTCGGGCAGCATCATTGTTTATTGCAATCCGTTCTTCTCAAAACCTACAAGTGTTAGTTTCGACAATAAGATTATCTGAACCCTCCATTTGTGCATCCTGTTAGACCAAGTCACGTGACACGTTCAATCTAAACTTTGCTCATCTTAATGCTGTGAACTAATGAAAAAACGCGGGGGAGACCCTGGGAGTGGCTAATTGGATGTCAGCTGTTTCATTTTGGCTAGATTTTAACTTGCATGTAGAAAATGAACGACCAAAAGCGCGATCATGAGTTTAATGAAGGAGCTACTAAGGAGAAGAATGCGACATTATCTATGAGGGAGTTTGAATAACATTCTGACTAGGATGGAATCCACGCAAATCCCAGAGGAAGAAGTGGAAACCTGGCAAGTGGTACCCGCTGCACTCCGATTACCTGCGACCAATCAGCTGCTCGGAGTAACTCACGTGACTGAAGAGATTTGTCACGTGACACAAGCGCCCTTGATTGATTCTATTTAACAATTAGGCTCCTGACCCCTCTGATTTTTACATTTCCGGTACGTTAGAGGATGCAGCTGATGTTCGCCAGCCAAGCCGTCCGATAGTTCACCCTTTTAGCCAACCAGATTGCTGGACCGCTGTCACGTGTTCAATAGTTGCACCCTTAGATCTTGTGTTCAATCGCTTTAATCAATTGGAGCTAACTTTGACGCCTTTTTTCTTTTTTGAGCAGGCTGATGAAAATTTCCTGTATTTGTAAGGCTACGAGAAAAGTGCAATTTCAACTACAAAACGATAGGCTTGGTGTGTAACGAAGACGAAACCGACAACAATGATTAAATAGTAAATTAACTTTGCAAATCTCGAGTTAAATTTAAGAAATAGTTGGCAGTATCAATATGATAAAGTTTTAAAAGTTGGTGCAAGATTTATTATAAAAATGCTGGGTGTGCAACAACATTAGATTTACGGAATAAATAATCCTGGGTGATCATCTTAATGGTATTGCGAGGTATTAATTCGTTTTATCGATCTCTGAAGCTGATGTTAAACAGAACGCCTAGAATCATTTCGTTAAGATAATATAAAAATCACCATTTTATTCAAAGCTCTGATCGGATAAAGTGAGATGATAGTAGGGTTAAAGGTGAATTGATCTTCAAATATTTATTACATGATATCACGGAGGGCTTTCTCGCCACAAAGACAGTCACTAAAGAGGCTTCAACTAGAATTGAAATGATCTTAAAGAGCGGTATTCCTACAGCAATAAGTGAGGGTAGGGTGAACTAGAAGGTGCTGCTAACACGATTAGAACTAAGGAGAACTGAAAGCAGGCTGCAACCTCTCATATGCCACCCCTTTCTCCGGAAGTCAAGGACCGAAGCCTCATGAGCGGCGCCCTGCTGTTCAGAGCAGAGAGGATAGAGCTGCCCGGATGGCACTGACCCGAGTGAGCAACATCATTGGGAGAGGAGCGTGGTGGTCGGGCAGTTGTATGGGTCCGAATTTTACTGATAGAATTTGGTTAATTAAAATCAAGCCTTTTAGCTTAATTATTAATTACAAATGAAGCTCAGACCTGGTAGCCAATTGAGAGAATAGCTGGGGGAAATTTACAGTAAAACATGTAAATAGAGCAGCAAAAGCAGAGAGGGCTCACATCATCCATATTAGCTCACTGCCGCCCATTGGTCATCAGCTCTCATTTTTATCACGTGACGTGGTGTTCCCTTGTTTGCATTGGTTTTCTAGTGTGCTGATTAATTATCTCCCTAAGTCATTGTTACAATCCGCTGCTGGGAATTGTTCGAATTAAGAAATGTCAGGCCGCCTTGTTGATGTTGTATCAGTTAGATGAGCTCAACTACAGTGTTTCAGTGACGTCACACCACGTGTTATGACGTCACACCACGTGTTATGACGTCACACCACGTGTTATGACGTCACACCACGTGTTATGACGTCACGTCAGGCCGCCTTGTTGATGTTGTATCAGTTAGATGAGCTAAAATAGAGCGCCCAGAACTTGTTCCCGATTTAACCAAAATAAAATACAGCACCCAGAACTTGTTCCAGAGTTAACAAAAATAAAATGTACCAGTTCAAACCGGGTGAAGAACCAAAATAAAATAAACAAATTTGAACCATAAAAGCAGCAAAAAGCAAAAAGGTAACTGTTTTGGTGTAAACGCAGGTCGGTGCAAGTTAAAAAATACTCGTAACTGTACGTGTACATGACTTTTAAAAGAAAATGGAGGGAGTACACTAAGAGGGCTACAAGTTAAGAGGGACTACCACTCAATTTAAAGGAAAACCACCTCCGTGTAATACTGCTCTGAGTAGGGAATCTGTAAGCTGAGATGGTCCGTTATCTAGTTAAAACGCAACAATATTTAAATACACGTTCAGTCATCACGTAGCTAGAGTATTATATAATCTAAAAGGTGTGGAAGACAAATAACCGTGTGTGCACCTAAAATACTCGCCTTAACACCGCTAAAAGTAAAATGATCCGAGCGAGCTCTTCTTATCGGCGCATGCAGTTCTCGGTTTTATCACGTGATACGGTCACGTGCCGTCGTGACGTCGGACCACGTGACCTAGTGACAAGAACCACTTCCGGGGCTGGTTCTCAACTACAGTGTTTCAGTGCGCTTTGAAGAGCGCTGCTCAGTGCTGAGATTTTGCCCACCAGGATTACTGGATGTTATAGAGTCACCCATCCTAGTAGAACGAGGTAGCCCATTGGTTCTCTGAAGACACGTGACAGTAGGATATCGTGCCCTGATTGGCTAAACGGGGACACGTGGGTCAGATAATTGCTAGGGATTGGTTAATTGCCCGGTTGACAGTTCGACGTGATTCGATTAGCACCATAGGAAAGGATTTCAGTTCATTTCATTAAGAACTAAATGATTTTTATAAAAAGAATAGCTTCGGCAAGGCTACAAGCAGGATGCAGAGGTTATTTCTACGTATTTATTAAATAAAATCATTAATCAATCCGGTTTGAGATTGGGGCGGGGGAGGCACGTGACCACGAAGTAGGGACCAGGGTGGGTACCAGGTGCTAGATTTCAGGGAGTGTTTACCACAGTTGTACTTCTCTACGTGGCACTAAGACCCAGTTTAAAAGTTAGCCTTGAAAACTTACTACGAGTCAAACAAATCGAGTGAAAAGATACAAGATAGGCGGTAAATAGCAAGAAGCTTAAATTTTGAACAGCTAAAAGTTAAGGATGAGATGTATGACTGTTTGTGTTCACCGATAAGATTTAAAAAATACATGAAAAGATAGCTATCCGGAATTATAAAACAGCTAATATAGAATATATTAAGAAAGAGGAGGCTCGTACCTGCTTACAATTGCAAAAGGAAGAACACTCGGAGCCTCATCATTACGATTGTGAACCACCGGAATTATCATAATACGACTCTGTCATCAACCGTCGCTCATACCGCAATTTTCTAGGATTTCAAGAGATGACTGCCCATGATTTGGAAAGTGAAAATTGGGGTAATTAATTTTCGAATTATAAATCTTCTGCGACCTGAAAAAGTTTAATTCGTATGATGATAGAACGAGGATAAAAGCAGAAGAAGTTACATGTTGGGCTGAACCGCTACCGACAGACGGGCCAATTACTAGAGCATTTTAGTTTGCACCAATTACAGCGTGTTCATTGCGGTGAATCAATTAAGTAACCTATATCAGTTATCACGGAGTATTTGTGAAATTGGAACTTTTTGAAGTTGGTTGTGGTCTGCGTGGTCATCACTGATGTATTTAACACAACGTGAGTTTATTTTCCAGTCTTTCCAGACTAAAATAAGCCACGTTTCGGTTATATTCCCACATCGATTGTGGTCAAAAACTTAAAAGATAAAATTAAAAACGAACTATAGGAAAGCAGGGCGTCTCAATTAACGTTTAAATTAAGTTATGATAACATAAAACTTAATCCGCCCGAATGAAATCAAGAAAAACATGGAAGTTGAAAGTGCATGGAAAGTGGGAGCGAAAACCGCAGGGATACAGGCGCCACAATGTCGCCGGACAAAGCGGAGGGCTTGGCTTACAATACTGCCTGAGACCCACCATAATCTTGCATATAATACAATTTACCTCCAACTGATAAGGTTCGATCAGATGACTCGCCTGCTTTGCAAAGTTATTATCAGGTATAACGTTACCACGAGCTCACCGTACCGATCAAAGTCTTATCAGATCATCTTTGCCCAATGTATACGGTTACAGGTTCCGACGTAATGTGTGACTGGTCCCCCATTGGCCCACCTCCTGGAGTCCTGCCTCGTGATTGGGGGCATGTCACCACGTGATCACTGGAAAAGGCACAATATTGGCTGGTTTAAACTGGGGTCTTGATAACAGATGTGGTTCTGATAAGAGCAGCCTGCATTTTAATTAAATATAGGAACCAATCTCGCTATCGTTTTTGTGCTTATTATTTCATATGGTTTGAAATCACATGATCAATGATCTATACAGGATCGTGGAGGTTAATCAATACTGGCGGCACCTTCTTGAGGTCATGAAGAGGTCAGAGTTAATATGATTGTAAATCATTTTTAGAATCGTGCCAAATCAGTGTTCCACATGTAGCAAACATAATCTGTAATCAGAAAAAAAAACGGAAAATTGCTAATCGTATTAAATCTTTGAAGGAACGGGCAGACCAGATGCAAACTTTTGTTACAGATTAGAAATGTTGCTGGCTTGTCATGTGACGTGAGAGCAGTGGTCCCGTGTGAGGCTATATTTTAAACTCTTTGACAGGGGTCGCCATTTTGAGACAGTGAAAAGGAATGATACCGACACCATGCCTTTTCAAGATACTCCTCGATCTAGTCTCTCTCTCTCCCTCGATCTAAAGCCACAACATTTTAACGAATGACTAAACTTTTTGGGTGCTGATAGAATTCAACCAATTTTAACACTAAAACACTGTCGTCGCAGAATGATAAGGCGGAAAGATTTAAAACCAAGCTCTTATTCCTTATACAGTCTGTCAATGCTCAACTTTAAGCAACAAACAGCTATCAGAGTGTCGAGAAAACCAAGAAATAGAAGATAGAGCTTTGAAAACCTAAAAAAGGTGACGTTACTTTATTCAATTGCTAACACAGCGCTGGTACTGCAAGAAAAGCACAGTAAATCCACGTGATGTAGCCACAAGGTATATCACCTATATATAAACAGCCGACAACCTTGTCAAGAACATATCAAGCCCGCAAGATTGGACCAATATCAACAGAGATGACCTAAAACGTACAGGATGCGACCCTATCCACCGGATAAAGTCCGGCTCACAAAGCTGATCCCAATCCGAGTGTCCTGGAGGCAGCCCTGCCGCCAGCATCCCCTTACCGCGATGAAACTAGGAATAGTTTGAGGTGAAGTGACTGTGGAGGAATGCCCTGTATAAATCTCGGTATGTGTTGAAGTTGTTGAGCGGGTTAATTCTCCTCCAATTAGAAGACAATCGCCCAAACAAGCCAAGGTCAAGTGGGGAAGAGTAAATTCCATCGCCAATAGAACGGGCAGAATATAATATAGCAGTAATACTGGCACGATGTAGAGGTATGTTTGAAGGAGAGATGCAGCACAGAGCGAGAGAGAGTAAACAAGAATTAGGATCAAACTCCTTGGTTACTCGGGTTAGGCTGTACACCAAGTGAAACTTAAAGTAGCAATCATGTAAGAGTATATAGTTGTCATGTGATAGCAGGTATCAATCATCACGTTGCAGGATGAAAAAGTTTTTCAAAAGATTGTTCAGGCTGTCGACAGAGAGGGCCACGTGCACATCTCCTAGGCCGCCTATCATCATCTAAACCTCCTCGCCCGCTCTCATTGGCTCAATCTGGCCACGTGCCTCCCATACTTCACTCTCGTTGGCTATCAGAAATTAGCCCGAGTTTTTATTGGGTAAAACAATTGTCACGTGGCGATTTCTGGGCAGTTTAATTGGTTGTCAAGCCTTAAGTAGCTGAGCTAATCGTGATAATTTCAACTACTCACCTCCCGCCCAGCTCTGATGATCACAAGACCCCGGGAATGATTAGCCCTGTCGTATCACGTGACACTACCCGCCCGCCGTTTAACTGCCTGACCCTGAACCAGGTCTGAACTCCCAGCAGCTGGGGGGTGGACTGAGGTTTCAACACCCCTAAACTAAACAGGGAATGACACAGGGGTGGCTTCAAGCAGTACTACACGGAGATTCACCTGAGCGCGGTGGAGAGGGTAGGCTGAAGTATTGGTATAACTGCTCTGCTGACACGTCCCCAATTAGTGTCCTAATCACCAGCATCTCCAGCTCAACTGCCTGATTCGTCCAACCTTATCCCTGGTAGTAACTTTGCGGAGGCTTGTGTTATCTGTGGCAATAACTTTGCGGAGGGTAAATAACTTTGCAGATAGTCGGAGGATATTGAGCGGTTTATCGTGCCTACTTCAAAAGTAGTGCTTGCCGTGAGTTGGTGAACTTAGTGATGTTGAAATATCTATAGGCCGATTAGGCATGTCAAAAATATATAAACCCTCTTCGGTGTTGAAAATGTTGAGAAGAATAATTTCCTGTTTAACAATAATTTTTATGAGCGATAACAATTGATGATGTCCCAGGAATGCCAGGAAAAGCACACAGAAGGGAGGTAACGAATCATTATAAATTGATCCTTCGTCATTGGCCATTGTCAGCGTTTTTCCTCGAAAATTGCAAATTCTTGTCACGCAAAACCCAAATAAGTTTGGATGACAACTTTTTGAAAATCTGTTGACAGTTCGAATTTGCGAAAAACATGAAGCGATTGTTTTTATCCAACATCAAGCGGAACACAGGTCGGTAAAACAACGAAATAACGCTGAAATCTGGAGCACGATTGTCAAAAAAAACTTTAAACATCGTTCATACACACTGCGTCTCCGATCAGATATTGATCTTACGATCCATCCTGCCAATCACGGCACTACCTCGCTACCACGTGACATGACAAGCCAATCACCTGGTCTACTTCCCACTATGTTCAATCCTGTATTGTTTAAAGCATCTTCAAAGTGAATGATTACTGAAGTCAGCATGATGATCAGTCCCAGCATGTTTCACTCACGTGCCATGACCACGTGACCTCCCCACGTGACTAGAGCAATGATTTCTATTGAGCTAGAGAGTGATACTGGAGTACTTCACGATTCGTTTGTTAATGAATCAGAAAAGTTTGCTGACACACAATCGCATATAATATAAGTAGATATAGTTCCCGCTATGTTATTTTTATTGATGGGTCTAACCGTATTTACTTATTCACGGCCCACAAAATAAGATGCACACCTCAAGTAGCCTAATTCTAGATTTAACGCTGCTACGAATTTTACCTCTAAGCGCAACTTTGGCTAATGAATGATATACATTTTTTAAAACGTTGATAATAGTTCATTACATGCTCATATTTCCAAGGACTATAATTGATTGCATGCATTATTCACGACACGCCCTTATCTAATAGATTAAGTTTAATGGTTCCAGATATCCTATACGTTACTAGTCAGATGTGGTGCAAGGGAATTCTGCAGAAGAAGAGCTGGTGTCCTATCTAGGTTATTCCTTATATGGGCATCACGTGACTGCTAAACTTATCCCTTATGTTAGTTATAAAATAATATTTAAATCTTTCGGGGCAAGATCTTACAAAACTACACTTTAAGATTATGTTTAAAAGTCGCTGAACTATTTTTCTAGACTTTACGAACCAAAAATGCCTGGTTTAAAAAATGTATTTATATAATGCTCTGAGCAGATTGCAAAACCCTTAACTTCCTTAGTTCGTTATTCCGAGTTACAAATTCCACCCATTAGAAGTACTACTGATAGCCTATGGCGAATTTTCCGTATAATAAATCCGTTCTCCAAATCGAGCGATTATCTTATCCGCTGCTGGGAAGCCGTGACCTTGATATTCGTTGTGATTTAAGTGCGATTTGGCGTCATATCCTCCGGGTATCATTCAGCAAAGTAGTCCCGTCCAGTGCTCGGATTGAACCGTGAAATTATTAAGTTTAACTAATGTCTCCAGACGTCACTAATAGCGCCGGCAAAGTTAGTCCGATTTGGCTAATTGTTTTTGCTATGTTTTGCCTTCACCACTCCTATTTGTTCCTCAAATCTTGGAAAATCCCACCCAGCTCGTCTATTATTTCGTGCGCTGTATCAGTCACGTACAATTAGCATTTAAACCACGGTGGCCATTGAACTACTCAACAGTAGGCAGTGAAGAAACTTGCGTCAGTTCCTGCCCTGGCAAGCGCCCAACCTCCATAAGGCGCCCTATCTACCTGTAGTAGTAGTAGTAGTAATCATGCTACATTACAAGTTGGCATCTAAACGTCGATCTCTTCATAAAAGCACTTGTTACTGGCTGGAGCTGAGGTATTTGTCTTACACGTGACTATTATTCTTTCACCTTCTGTTGACCAATCAAATTCCGGAACCACGTCATATGTCAAGACAAAGGTTGTTCACCCCCCGGCCCCCCGTCCCCGTCCAAATCTATTAATATTTATCATAATATCAAGGGTTCTGCTGAAGAAAGGAATCTGTTGAAAAGAGGGCATGAAATTGTGAAAACAGGATTTTGTGCGTGGTGCAAAATCAAAAAGAGCACGTTTTGTAAGTGCCTGATGAGCTGATGATTGAATAGTGTGATATCATGTCACTTTTGGCCCCTGGAAGTCCACTTCTGTACACCTCCTCATCCTCGCAGTATGTTAAACTGTTAAACATGCCCCACTTAGGTTTTGCGAATCATTAGTAAAATAATACTGGGTTATATTGAGAGCTGTTTGTTCTTAATTAGACTATTGTAATAATGTTTCATAGCTTGATAAGAATTCTCTTAAAAATAAAACGCTGAGTATGACTGCCAGTACGTTTCATGAGCTCCAAATACTGGAACATGGCTATTAATCTTGTGAATGAGATGCGCAAATTCACGAGAGTCCCTATTCATATAACAACATTTTAAATATTATTGACATATTTGCCGTATATATCGAAGAATAAGATCCGCCGAAAAGATTCGTTAGATTTAGATACACGTGATCAACACGTGATCAACACGTGAACACGTGATGATCAGATTTACTCTTTAAAAACTGGGAGTCAACCTGTCCTGGAATATCTATTGAGATCAAAGTATTCCTTACTCTAGAAGAAGTAATTATATTTTACTTATCGGGCTTAGGCGGTCTTCCTATTCAATATAACTTATGCAATCAACAAATGAACAAACTTATCATTTTAATCCCCTGTCATTCGTCCTATAATTGAGCGGATAAAGTCACCATCCAAATTCCCAAGACGTCCATCATCCTTTTTGACGAGCCAGCCGGTATGCATATTATATGATAAATGCCGGAGGAGTAATTCTCCGTTCATTGATTAGGTTTCATTAAACTGGTCCGATCCGGAACCTTGACACTTGACATCTGGTCTCCCCGGAGATGAGTGAGCTGATGAGATCTATTTTGCAGCTCTAGATTCACAGTAACGAAACTCAAATATTGCGTTTTTAGAAAGTTAAACAAGTGCGATATATTATCTGCGTATTGGAAACACTACCGTCCAACTGCTAGCTTGTGTTTACATACTCTCTTCTACTCGTTAAGTAGCGGAGTAATTACGGAGTCTACGAAAGGGGGAAGTTAGCAAACATCTGCTGATAATAATTAAATACTTATTACCAGTATTACAAATGTCGAACTTTCTGACTTATTGAAGGGCGATTGAATTGGTAAAGTATTCAGGTGCAATCAAAAGATAGTTCAGCTCTTTAAAGCTGTCAGAACGCAGAGTTATGGAAAACAATATTACAAGAAGCATTGAACTGAAATTTGCTCATCAATAAAAACTAAAGCAAAACTGAAAGGAGCTGAAGACAATTATATCCTTAAAAAATCTCCCACAAGTTGAAACGATCGGAAAAATTTAAAATCCAGCCGACTTAAAATTGCTTATCTTGTCTCTCAAATTATGCTGTTTATTAGATTAGTGGTACAGGAGACTGATTCCAATGATTGAACCCAGTAGAAATGCGCAGTAAAATATTTGGGCGTAAGAGCAGCATACCGGACACACGATCCTGTGCGGACTCCCCCGATCAAGTAGTACTAGTAGTAGCGACACAGTAACAAATACCCGTGAGAGCACGGACAGTTAGACGCTGCTACAAGTAAACGGACCTGATACCCCACTCACTAAACACCCATTAAACGAACGATCCCTCCACCCCAGCTAACGACCGCTAGATATCGGGTCCATCATTTTAGACCGTGCTGAAGCCTCGCACCGGGCTCTCTAACAGTGTACTAGTAATACAACATCATACTAAACTGACAGGACTCAAAACGTCAGTCCAAACTTACACATTTACAGGGTTCCAAAACGTCAGGCCAATCTCACTTATCTTAGAGAGCTCAGTACAAAACTTACCAAACTTACAAGGCGAACTGATCACTGTCAAGGAGTCAGTACAAACACTAGAACGAAAATTCCCATCCAGTAAATAACCTTTCCCCGGTTTCAAGTCCTGGTCCGCAAAAGTTTAAAATGTGTGCCAAGCGATGCCATCGGCTGTAATCTGGGCTCAGATTAGCTAGCTAGCCACGTGGCCTGATGGCAAGTGTTAATGGGAAAATCAGTAATGCTGGCAGTATCGGCTTCAAAGCATATCGGTAGCAGCTGTGAAGTCGTTTAGATTCGGTGTGCGGACAATAAAAACCGTGGCATGAAACTGAAAAAATTCGGGGCAACATGTCAACGACAGGCAGCTTACCAACACAGAACTCTCGGAGATTTGCAGGATAATTCTAATGAACATATGGTATATAAAATATAAAAATATACGGCAAGGTATATTATCAAGTTTTAAAAGATCAATTCTAGCCAGGCACTGGTGAAGCTATAAAACTGCCCTGGGCCGTGATTGATCGTTGACAACAGGATAGTGTTTTTAAAAATCGTGATGAAAAACTTTCGATAGATCCTGCTGCGGGAGCTTGTGAAACCATAGATCAAATACCGGATTGGATGTTCGTAGGTCACGTGACAAGGTGACGCCCTCCGCATTGGCTCCCTCACTCACGTGACTGCGCACTGACTCGAGTTGATTGGCTAGTATGTGAATACTGGTGTTAAAAATCGTTTCAAGATCTCACTGGCTCTGAGAGGATATTGTGCGGGGGATGATCAAGGTACGGTGCTATGAGCAGAGTGGTACCCACTACCAATCCCCCACCACAAGTTTAATATATCTCAGCTGTAGATTGTAGTAGTTGTGGCGTGTTCTCCACAACAGTTATATATCAGAGTTTCGTGTTACTGCAGGTGATGTTATAAACAATTTTATCAATATCAGATGTTGAAACTTTACAATTGTTTCAGGGTTTACCTTACTCCGTGAATGGTGTCGAAAGCTTGCGTGGATCTACTAACTTGTTAAACCTACAAGCCTTTTCAGCAGATTTTTCATCGGCCTTTTTTATACTTAACAACAATCCGCTCTACAACTAGTCCTACTTTTAACACATTTATACCAATCACAGTCTCAAGCTTGCCGAGGCTGTCAAAAAAGGAAGCGCTCTCAACATTTTCTCGGTAAATCATGATATCCGGCATTACTGGGCAGCTGGGCATGGTTTAACATTTCATAAAGCTCAGAGATGATGAACACTAAATATCTGTTAGGGATCTGGCAGATCTGGAATCCTTACGCTGGACGGTCAGATCCCTGTAGCGTGTAATAGTTGTGTCGGGGGAACAGACTACCCCCGTGATCTACTCATGTCAACACAGAATCAGACACAAAATACTAAAATATAAATGCAATCCTGGTGTGATTTCTTGTCGTCGATCATCAAGGGCCTTAGTCAGTTTCTTATTGAAACTTTAAAACACTTCCAATCGTGTGACCAATACTTCAGATCACGAGACCTCGTGCAATTGACCAATACTACTGTGTGACTAAAGCACCTAACTGAACACACTACGTCCTTCACGTCTAAACGGAACTGACGCCAGATTGTTTGAACGTGTCTCTAAATCTGAACAGAACTGACGCCAGATTGTTTGAACGTGTCTCTAAATCTGAACGGAACTGACGCCAGATTATTTGAACGTGTCTCTAAATCTGAACGGAACTGACGCCAGA